>NW_027325374.1:3230714-3688214 GCF_036924035.1 Leuresthes tenuis
TGTTGTGTCGACACAGAACAGACAACTTAGCAAAGAAGCCATTTTAAACTGGATCTTTAGGCACTTTGTTACCAGCAGCCTGTCACAAAGACACATCATTTGTTCCCATTTCTTTAGCTGCATCTATGAAAAACAGCAAAGAAAACACAGTTTGACAGACAGAAAATAGGATTTCTGCAGCAACAAGGTGATTCCCAAAGAGCTATTAGCTGAAAACTTGGCATATCTCAGCATGGTGTGCAGTGTGTCCTTAAAACATTTGAGGAAACTGGACAAGTGGAGGACAAAAGAAGAAGTGTCAGGCCTAAAAAACTATCTACAGCAGATGAACAGGATCTGAAAGTGATGTCCTTAAGAAAGAGGAAAAAATCCAGCAGAGACCTGACAGGAGCTGAGAGATGCATCTGGACCTTCAGCTGATCCATCTACTGTTGGCCCAAGCCTCATCAGAAATGGTCTCCATGGAAGGGTGGCTGTCAAGAAGCCGTTCTTAAGGAAGGGAAACAGGGAGAAAAGGCTGAGCTGTGCCAAATGACACAAGAAGTGGACTGAAAATCAGTGGCAACAGGTCTTATGGAGGGATGAATCCTCCCCAGAGCCCGGACCTCAACATTATTGAAGCAGTGTGGGATCATCTGACAGAGAACGGAACAAAAGGCAGCCCACATCCAAAGAAGAGCTTTGGGATGTCCTTCAAGAAGCCTGGAGAACTATTCCTGAAGCCTCCTTAAAGAAATGACAGAAAGCTCGTCTCAGAGGGTTCAGGCTGTGTTGGAGAATAAAGGAGCTCAGACCAGATATTCACTTTAAAGCTGCTCAGAACTGATAAAAAACTCTGTTTTTAACCTCTCATACTGTGTTTATATTCATGTTTGCACCAGTTTCCTGTTTTCCTGACAGCATATAAAGAAATGAGGGAGTGGAGTTCAGCTCCGTGCTTTAGATACAACAGAATCAGTATAAACAGCAACTTCCTGTTTTTAACTACTTTATATACAGATTTATACTCCAGATTAATCTGAGATGATTTATGGGAGAGGAAAGAATATAAAACAAAGACCTAATCTTTAATTTTTGTTCAGATAAAGTACATTTTAAGCCATTTATCAGATTTAAACAGCGACTAAATTCAGCTTTTTCTAAAAATAACTGGTTTAATCATTAATTTAAAGGTAAATGTAGTGTATAAAGTACTTCATCTTCATGTGTTGCAGTGATTACAGACTCGACTTTCACCACAGAACAGCAGCTAAATGTGGATTTGATGGCTAAATCATAAGACTAATTAAGAGGGTTTCCAAACACAAACGGCAGCTTTCGGAGCTTTTAAACTTGCACAGCGGAGCCTTCTGGGCGCCTTTGGCTTCATTTATCATCGTTTGCTTTCTCCCTCCTTTGTTCAAGCTCCTCACCTTTTTATTTCATGGTTCTCATTATTTGCTGTGTTCATTCTTCATGTTGCGTTCTTTGATTTTTGTTCAAACCATCCTGTGTTTTGTTTGTTTCTGTTGCCGTTTTGCCTTGTCATTTCCCCCGCTGGGGCTCCTCTGTAGAGGGACAAGGGAAAGGACGCAGAGGGGAGCGTCTCAGACAGCCTCTCCATCCCCTCCCCTGTTTTAACCCCCCCCCAGTCACCTCAGACTGTCCCCTCAGCACCCATCACACCCATCCTGACGAACCCCCTCATAAAGATTGAGGACTCCTGTAAGTATCCACAGCTGCTCCTAAAACCTGATTTATTCAGACACCACAGTGTTTTCAGACTCCGGTACACCCACATGTGAATCCTTAACATATAATTAAGATATGGGTACTAATCGTTCAGTCCCAGACAAGAAAAACACATGTCAGGATGAATAATTCCACTGAATTAATCAGAATTTTAGGTATTCTGGGAGAAAACTGCTGCACAATGCATTTTATTCAAGCCACTGGTGTCATTTAAAGCGATATCTTCAATAAAAACCTGAACCTATCGGTTAATTCTACCTCTAACTGCCTGTTTAATGTGGCAAAGCTTCTGAAAAAGGCTTAAAAAACCAGGTAAATTACAGTTTAATGGGAGCTGGTTGTGCATTTACACGGGTTGTCCAGCAGAGGGCGCTCCTCAGCATGCAACGGTGCCAAAGACCAAACAGGATGCAGTTTATTCCAGTTTTATATTATGGGATTATCAAAGATAGAGAATGATAAATCCGGAATTTATTTCCTGGAAGCTTTCAAAAATGTTAGGACACCAAAATCCTACAAATAAGTTGTAAATCGTGTGTTTTTCTGAGTAATAAATGCTCATTTTGAATTTAATTTGGAATATGAAGGTTTTCTAAAGTTTTTCTTTGGACTTTGGCTGATTTTTCACTCATTTAAGCCACTTTACTCTGACCTATGAATCATTCAGGCATCAGAAAAGGCTCCTAACTCGAGGGATGAACCAGTGTGTTGGTAACATAAGACGACATTAGGCACAGTATTTACAAATCATTTAAACCTCATATTTCAGTGTTTGTAATTCACATTTGTGGTGTCCCATCTTTATTTGCAGCTTTACTCGTACAGATGCGTCCGGTTCTTAGTTTTTAAAGCTTTACCTCTGATCCGACTGCAGATTGAGAGCCACAAGCTGAGCTTCCGTGAGACAGCCAAGGCCCGCACTGACCACGGCGCCGAGATCATCTCTTTGGAAGACTCCCCCCACCAGCTCAGCACCATGTCCTCCTCCGGCAGCATCAACATGACCGACTCTCCGCAGCTGTCCACGCTGGCCGACCAGGTGTCCGCCTCCCTGGCCAAACAGGGCCTGTGAACGCACCAAACTCCACCTCCACCACACGACCACGTAGAGGAGTTGTGATGCCCTCCTTGGTATTATCACAGGACTTTTTGGTTGTTTTTTTAGCTACCCATCACCGTTTACCCTCCACTAACATTTTAAACTGTTCTTGAGGTGTTGCTATTAGAGATCTTGAGGAAAAAAAACTAACAAGTAGGCCGAAATGTATTAAATTTCTCTCTGTGGTCTTTGGTCTCTACTTGCTATTATTTTCGCCTTCTGTAGTGACCCTTAAAGAGTTAAAAACACCCAGTAAAACAAATATTTCCTTGTGAATCTGAGGAATTATTTTACCTCAACACGTCTCCTGGTAAACACGACTTCCTGTAAAGAAATCACCTGTTCTTTTCTTTTTGTTTTAATGACAGAACCTTAAAAATGGAGGAAAATGCAGAATGTTTGGCTCCCGAAACAGTTGCAGGGTTTTGTTGTGGGAGTGGCAGAAGAAAACGGTCAAAAGAAAAGTAGCAAATTTCTCATCCAGGCGGAAAAAATGCTCTCAGACCTCACTGCTGTTTTTGCTTTTGTGTAGTCCCGACATGTGCTGCACCTCGAGCTACAGTAGGTGACTTCGACCGGGTCGTGTGCCAAGAATAAGGCCGCCGAGAAGCCAGAGAAGCTGCTGTCGGAGTCTGTCGAGCTCAGATATTCATCCAGTCAGACAACACGCCTCCCTTCTCGGGTCCCAAGCATCACTTGGCTTGTTGCTCTTCTGAGGATCATTTAAAAAAAACTACATGATGAAAGAACCCAGTTGCTTTATGGCCCTTTATTTCTTCATATAAAATGACGATATTATGGTTTTTCGAGCAGTTAAATGGTGCAAAAAATGTTTTTTTTTTTTTAATGTTCTCCACCAAATGTTAGCATCCGCTGGCTAACAGATAGCATCCCTAGGCTGGTTACTCAAACAAATTGTTTGAACGCTACATTTAATCATTGCTCGGCTAAGTAGATCAAAGCTCCCCAAAGTAGCCCAGCGATGCTAATATAGTAATGCTCGATAACCACTTTTAATTTCTTGTTAGCATAGGATTATAACTGACGAGTGTTTAGATGTGATTTGTTAGCTCTGGAATGCTACCGTAGAATATTTAGATGTTAATTAGTATAGAGTTGTAAGTTATAAGTCTACAAATGATAACTATTCGAGTATCTTTATGCAATTTGTTAGCATAGAGATAATAATGGCTGGCATAGGGATGCTAATGACTACAGGAGCTAGTAACTACCCTAATGATACTAATGACTAGCAATGGTATGCTAACAACTAGTGTTCAGATCAGTTACAAGCCTATAGATGCTAATTACAAGACGCCTGTGACTAAGCTGAAAATGCTAACAGCACAGGTGCTTGTGGCAAGCCAAAGCATGCTAACAAGTGTTGTGATGCTAGTTACCGTCTTAAAATACTAGTGACGGGCCAAGAGATTTATTATAGCTAAGCCCAGGAATGGCTGCCTAGGGATATTTTTTGGTTAGATTAGGGATGTTGGCAGCTTTTCTTCATATGCTAGTTACTAGCCTACAAATAATGCAATTTACAGGTATACAAATGGTATTCACTTGTTTAGGATACCAGTATAAAGGTGCTAATGACCAGCCTAATGATGCTATCATGGCTATGCTAACAATGCGTGTTCAGATGCCAGTTTCTGAACTACAACTCCTAGTGAAAGATTGCTTGTAGCTAGCCTAAGGATGCTAACAAGTGTTCAGATGCTACTTGGTAGCTTTCATTATTTAGTTACAAGTGTTAAGGCCAGGAATCATTTACTAGCACAAGAATGCTATTTTTCAGATGTCGTTTACTGGTCTAGATGCTAGTGACAAACCTAGGGATGCGAATACCTAAGGAAAGAGATGGTGGCCACTTCCAGAGGTTTGCTGCTGGCTGGTGAATTCTGAGCTACTGGCTTTGAAATGGAGACACCTGTGGCCTCTCAGTGGTCTCATTTCTGACACACCCTCGGTACCACAGGTGTCACACCTGGAATTTAAAAAAAAGAAAAACAAAAAACAGCTAGAGTAGAAACTTTGGTTCGTGTTGGGCACAGTTTTATAATCGTATACTGTGGATATATGTATTTGATATGAAGAAACATTTGTATTGTGCCTGCTACTGTCAATGTTCTTTTTTTTTTTTTTTTACTGCTCCCCTTGTAAATGCGCTTCAGCTCGACTTATGAGCAGGAAAACTCACATTTAAGTGTAATTTCATGGCTAAATTGTCAGAATTTGAGTTCGGCTCGAGACAGATTACAGTGTTTAAACTGCTGCGTGCACCAAGAAGATAGGACAGGTAAATTAAAGTTAATTAGTAGGCTAAAAAAATCCTCTAAAGGTGCTTTCTCGCCTTTAAACATGATGCATCTTTTTCTTTTTGGAGAGATCGCTTCTCACAAAGACTGTACTCACCCAGAATGATTACGACTGTTGCCTGGCAGGAGGACGGATGGCTTGTGGCGTGCAACAAGACGAACTGTACAGCAACGACTTCACTAGTTTAGGCCGTTTTATCATCACGACACGTGCATTTGCACCCGGGCACCGACCACATAAAAGCACTCACCAGCTGGTGGCATTAGCTTCATGAAATGCTGCTAATTCTTTATTTTAAAGCATGTTAAAGCTTTCAAATCTACAGCCGAGGCTAGAAAAAAAAGGTTGAAAACGTGGTTTTCTGTAGCTGAAAGGTGTAATTTAGTTTTATTTCACACACACTGAGGCTCACCTGTGCAGTTAGCATTTTCTTTGCGTTTTACACCCGCCGGACATCAATTAGTACGAATCCCTTCCCTGAAACACACCCTGATGTTGGTCGATACTCCCAGTGATCCGTTAAACCCAGAGAAACGGCTTCTTGCATGCACCCGGTGTGAGAGACGGCCGTCTGCTCGCTGCCTGCCTGTAAATCCCGTTAGCGCTGCGCTACACGGGGTCAAAACTCACCGTGCTTTCATTCTACCAGCTAACCTAAGAAAAGCAGAGGCGTGTAGGACTCCAGGGTGTGCTCGCAACGTTATCTGCATGCTGACTTCTTTCGTTGCAGCAGACCGCCAACGTCTCGGCGTGCGGGGTGGGACTCGATCCCAGCGGGGCGGGGACTCGATCCAAGCGGGGCGGGGACTCGATCCCAGCGGGGCGGGGACTCGATCCCAGCGGGGCGGGGCTCGATCCCAGCGGGGCGGGGACTCGATCCCAGCGGGGCGGGGACTCGATCCAAGCGGGGCGGGGACTCGATCCCAGCGGGGCGGGGACTCGATCCCAGCGGGGCGGGGACTCGATCCAAGCGGGGCGGGGCTCGATCCCAGCGGGGCGGGGACTCGATCCCAGCGGGGCGGGGACTCGATCCCAGCGGGGCGGGGACTCGATCCAAGCGGGGCGGGGACTCGATCCCAGCGGGGCGGGGACTCGATCCCAGCGGGGCGGGGACTCGATCCCAGCGGGGCGGGGACTCGATCCCAGCGGGGCGGGGACTCGATCCCAGCGGGGCGGGGACTCGATCCCAGCGGGGCGGGGACTCGATCCCAGCGGGGCGGGACTCGATCCCAGCGGGGCGGGACTCCATCCCAGCGGGGCGGGGACTCGATCCCAGCGGGGCGGGGACTCCATCCCAGCGGGGCGGGACTCCATCCCAGCGGGGCGGGACTCCATCCCAGAGGGGCGGGGACTCCATCCCAGAGGGGCGGGGACTCCATCCCAGAGGGGCGGGGACTCCATCCCAGCGGGGCGGCGAAGACGGTTCCTGCAGTAACAAACTCTAACTTTTCTTTTGGGTTACTTCTGACGCTGTACAGTTGTGGAAATGTGATTGTTCTTGTTATTGTGCATTTGATCAATAACTGGTTGATGATTCTTGTTGCTGTATATGTGTATTTGAAATAAATGCTACGAAGTCGCTTGTGGTGAACTTTTTTGGCCCACCGGCGACAGCTCAGAGTGAATGAGGCCGGAACAACTGTGCCAAGTTAAACATAAATGTTTTAATGGTACTATTTACAAAAAAGAAAAGGATTCTGCTTTTTGATTAGGTTAACTGCTGCAACAATCAAACAGGTACATTGACATCTTGCTTAACTACAAAAGAAAATAACAGTGACTGAATGGCTGTGGCTTAAAAAGGAGATGAAAAATGAAAACAACCATAGACTTTTTTTTTTCTTTTTTGCATAGCAATTAGTTACGTAAGGTGGAAGGGGGGTGGGGGGGGGGGGGGTCAGAGTGATTATATGGACGCTGTGGGGTAAGAAAACAAAATCCTGCCTAGATCTGAGCCATCGGAGGGAAGAGGTGAAGCTATCGAGCAGAAGAACCTGAGCTCGGCTGGATTTTAACTGAGAGCTGCTACATTTTGAACGTTTGAAACCTGTTGAGTTGAACCGGGGAGGGAGAAAAGAAAGCAGGGGAGGGGGGGGTTTCTTTGTCTTTACGTTGACTGTTCGCAAAAAGAGTGAAATTAGCTGCGATAAGACTAATATCAGCATGTTTTCCAGCATGCAGCAGCAGCAGCTTTACGGCCGTCAAGTGCTTGAAGAGGAAGAAAATCCAATTAAAACCCCGCCCGGCGGAGACGGCGGGGTGAACACAGCGGGCGCTCTCCGAGGACACTAGAGGAATGATTTTACCCGTCAGAGGGGGGGGGGGGAGAAAGTAAAAACACGAACGGACAGAACGAGAAACAAACGAAACGCGTCAGGAATGGAGGAAAAACAAAAGCAAACCAGCAAAAAACAGACTTGGCAGTAGGAGAAGTGCTCTGGTGATTTCAGGCGACCTCTACAGGGAGGAGGGGGGGAACCACATCTCAAATGTACCTGTTTATTTGGATGAGGGGGTGCATGAGGAGGAGAGGAGAGGAGGGAGGGGTCTTTTTCTTGTTTTGTTATTCGTCACTCCACTAAAAATGTACATGGGAATTACAAGCAAACTAGTCAATAGAAAACACCCTTTGGCCATATTTTGAGGAGTCCGCTACATAGTGCGCTACAAGTGTACACGCCACATATGAAACACCACTAAGCCCCCCATGTACATTGTTTAGCCTACTACAGAACTCACTTTTTGTAATGTGTTGTTTTATACTTTTTTTTTTGTTTGTTTTTACATTTATCTTTTTTTTTCCTGTGACAAAAACAAGTGTCGGGAAAGGCTTCTATCTCCATAATGTTCACTAAAAACTGTGAAAAGTATTAGACTGATGTTTGAATATCAAACAACAGGAACCCATTTAATATCTTATTCTGCTTTGAGGTTCTGCTTGTTAATGCCAGAGAGGAGCTGTGTGGGGGTGGGGGCGAGCCGGGCCGGGCGGGGCCACCTCCGCCAGTCCGTGACTCATCGGTGGGTGGCGGCCCTGTGTTTGGGGCCGGTGTCGTCGTCGCACGGCGGCTCCGTGTCGTCAGAGTCCAGACGTCCGAAGGCTGTCGATCGGCAGCCTGAGATGCTACGCATTCTGGGCCTGATCTGGTAGTCCGTCTCCGCCTCGGGCTCCGGCGCCGGGTCCTCGGGCAGCGGGAAGCTGCGACGCTCCCACGGCGCCACCGTCTGAAACGGGTCAAACCAAACAGGAGGATCAGACCACATGGGAACGGTTTCACACCAGATACTTTAAGCAGGGAAAAGCAGCGGCTCGGGTCCATTTAGGGCCGCGAATGCAGCCTTCAGAACACTCTAATCACACAGTTTTCAGTCAGAACCACAGAACTACGCAGAACATTCAGCCTCATTTAATCCGGGTAAAGTCTCAGTGGGAAATAATTCTGCTTCTGTCCGGATTCTGAACTAAACGGTCCGATCGGACGGTGAAGCAGTCCAACATACGGCGGCACGTGGTACCGGTGTCCCACCAGCTGAGATGCAGAAGGCCAACTGGACAAAGTCCAACACAAATGAGCAGAAAGAGGGAATATGGCTGCTGACAGGAGACGTGCTTTTATACTGCGACAGAAGTCCAACTTAAAGGGGAACTCCGGTGTTTTTAAACCTTATTTCTGGCATTAAATGCGTTCATCTACTCACTGAGAACAGTTTGGTGAAAGTCGGCGTCCTTCAGAAGATATTTAGATTCCTCGAGATCCATATAACGGAGTGAACGGGGCTTAGAGGATGCAGCCTCTAAATAAGGCATTATCTGTCTTTATTTCACCAATACTTTAAGAAGAATGAATGAATGAACGTGTGCTATAGCTCTGTTAGCTCATAGCTGCTGTTATGTGGCTACTTGCAGCTATAGGAGAGCTAACGGAGGGATTTCTACACAGGCACTCTACTGGGACCACTTCATCCACACGCCCCCCTGCAGCACAGCTTATTCACTCCGGTAAGAACGTCCATCTTACTCAAAGTCTTCGTCCACGTCGTCAAAATCTGATAAATAACCTGCCATGTTGCACAAAACTATCAGCAGCAAACTCTGTGTGAAGTTAGCCGACTGTCACAGAGCACGGTCGATGAAGTGGTCCCAGTAGAGTGCCTGTGTAGAAATCCCTCCGTTAGTTCTCCTATAGCTGCAAGTAGCCACATAACAGCAGCTATGAGCTAACAGAGCTATGAGCTAACAGCAGCTATGAGCTAACAGCAGCTATGAGCTAACAGAGCTATGCGCTAACAGAGCTATGAGCTAACAGCAGCTATGAGCTAACAGCAGCTATGAGCTAACAGAGCTATGCGCTAACAGAGCTATAGTAACGGTGCTTTTAAAGTGGGACAGAAGTCCAACTTAATGAGTTAAAATACTCCAAAGTGCACAGATGGCTGAACATGAAGCAGAAAACACCCAAACAGTGTTTCAGTTTCAGCACATCAAGGACATTACGAGGCTCTCTGCTCATTCAGATTTATACCAAGAACGCCTGCGACTCGATGACTGGAGGAGGAAGGGGGAGTTTCAGTGGGAGATTTTCCAGACATGAGTCGTTTATGTTGGCGACTATCGGCGTTCTTTCACTGGCGTCACGAACGTTTCACGAAAAAAAAAAAAAAAACCCCACCAAAAAAGCCTGAAAATCTCGCTTGAAACGGGATACTTTAAAACGCTTCTCTGGGATCTCAAATGAGACTCAAACCCTCATCGGATCAGATTTTTACAGCCAGCATTTCCCCACGAACCCGTGGTTTTGGCGGTTAAACTACGTACCCGCTCCTCGAAGGTGAAGTCTGGCGTGGAGCACCGCGTGTCCTCGCTGGACAGCAGCCGGTGGGAGTCCCTGGAGCAGGGCGTCTGGGGGTTGGAGGAGGCGTCGGGGCTGGGAGGACTCATGGGCGACGGCACGTGGCTGTAGTCGTGCAGCATGGGGCAGTGGCCGGGGTCTGGGGACGCAGGCTGAGGGGTGGGAGGGTTGGTCCCGCACAGCAGCGGCGTGGTCCGCCCGTCTACGGATTTGTACGACCTGCGGGACACAGAGCGTCACATCTGCAGCCTACCACCTGACACAGGGAGGCTAAGGTGTGTGGCGGCTGTGAGAGTCACCTGCTGCCCCTCCTCTTAGCGGGAGCCAGCGCCATCCAAGTCCAGCGGGTCCGCTCCTGGTCCTCGTGGGGCTGATGGTGCATGATGAAGGCTGCGTCCGTGAGGTCCTCCACCTGCAGGCACACAGCGAGCCATCAGCACAGCAACAAACTGAGGAATATCACTGAAATCCAGCCCCACAAACCCTTGATTTACGTCATAAAATATCAATAAAACACGACCAGAACCTGGATTTAGTTCACATACGAGGTGAGGAACAACAGAGCGTCTTTTCATTCAGATTTTTGCTATTTAAACTAAAAAAAAAGCTGTTTAAATACGATCGTATTCACAGAACCTGCAGACTGTCCAATTGGCTCATTTTCTGGGCTTCATGTCTCAGTAAACCGATTGTTTTTCAGATTAAGAAGGTAAAGTTAAGACTTTATGATGTAAACCAGCAGCAGAACTGGGGCAGGACACCTAAAATAAATGTATCCACAAATATTCAATCATTTAAAAGCTTATTAAAATGCTGAGGAGTTCAGTATTTGGCCACCAGGGGTCAGTGTGCACTCAGTGCCAAAGATCTGTGCTGAAACAGGAGCAACACAGCCGAATGAGTCCCAGTTCAGTGCAGAAATAAACTCACCTCCCGTTCGTTCTCCTCTTCGGTGATGGGCTGAGAGAAGATGTCCACCGATCGCCATCTGGCAGGAGAAAAGTGTGAGTTAAAGGTGGTAAAAAGGGGCCGAACAGAGCCAGCGAGCCGGTCCTTACCTGGGGGTCAGGATCTCTTTGTACTGCAGCTTCTCCACCCTGGTGGTGGCAGCCACAGACATGGGGATGACGATGTTGTTGATGTCGAAGGAGCTTTCACCTCGCCTCCTCTTGATTGGCTGCTGCTGGAGGCACAAAAAGACATGTAAACAAACGTGTGACTGAACAGAAACCAGAACTCCAGCCTCTGAGGAGGCTCATTTCCACTCTCAGATTCACCGTTTATCTGCTCAACAAAGTGTTTCCTTGTTAATATTTGAGGGTTTCTGGGTAAAAACCAGACAAACTGTTCATGTTGGTGTGAAACACAAAAGGAGAAACAGCTGGCCTGATGCTGAGTGTTTCTGTCTCTAACCTCAGAGAAAAGAAAAGTGAAAACCACAGACGCTTTCGGTTTGACTTCAGCTTCTGATCCTCACCCACCACTTGTTTATCACAACCTTTCAGGGCAGCCGGGTCTTAAATCAGGCTGAACCATTTACATTGAATCCACCGCTGAGATCCAAACTGGGGGAGCTGCTTCGGTGGATAAAGGCTCCCAGAGAGTTGTGGCCCACAGGCGTCGCCTGGAAGCTGCAGACGCTGCCTGGTTTTAATCAATCCGGGGACATGTGTGAACTATAAGCTGTTCAGAACCAGTCTGCCGGCACCGAACGGGTCAAATGAACCGGTTTAGAAACAGATCAACAGAGCTGGCTTTAACAGACTCTGAATCACTTTGTTTAAGGCTCCATCACAGCACAGCAGCTGCCCCACATTTCATCTATAAGACCGCCCGTAATTCTAAGGTTTTAGATGTGGGACAATAAAATATTCTGCTGCGTAAGCTGCAGTGATGGTTCTCTGTGTTAAAAACTAAGTGAACCCCTGATCCAGCAGCTTCAGCAGCAGTGAGTGTAAAACTAAGTGAACCCCTGATCCAGCAGCTTCAGCAGCAGTGAGCTGCAGTGATGGTTTCCTGTGGGACGTTATCAGTCTCTCTCATGGTTCTGGAGGAATCTCGGCCACTCTTCTCTCCAGCTGCTTCAGCTCATTGAGGTTTGCAGCATTGGTTTCTGCACAGCTCTCTTAAGGTCCCACCACAGCATTTCAGTCAGGCTGAGGTCTGGACTCTGACTGGACCATTGCAACACCTTGATTCTTTTCTTTTTCACACATTCTGCTGTAGATCTGCTGCTGTGTTTGGGATCTTTGTCCTGTTGATGAGCCAGTTTCAGCCCAGCTTTAGCTGTGGGACAGATGGCCTCACATTTGACTCTAGAATACTTTGGTATCCAGAGGAGTTCATGGTGGACTCAATGACTGCAAGGTGCCCAGGTCCTGTGGCTGCAGAACCAGCCCAGATCATCAGCCCTCCACCACCGTGCTTGACAGCTGGTATGAGGTGTTTGTGCTGATATGCTGTGTTTGGTTTCCTCCAAACGTGCTGCTGTGCATTAGGACCAAACATCTCCACTTTGCTCTGGTCTGTCCAAAGGACATTGTTCCAGAAGTCTTGTGCTTTGTTCAGATGGAGCTTTGCAAACCTAAGCTGTGCTGCCATGTTCTTTTTAGAGAGAAGAGGCTTTCTGCTGCAGCCCTTCCAAACAAGCCATCCTTGTTCAGTCTTTTTCTAACTGTGCTGTCATGACCTTTGACCTTTAACATGCTAACTGAGGCCTGTAGAGTCTGAGATGTAGCTCTGGGCTTCTTCACCTTGGGGTGAACTTGCTGGGACGTCCACTCCTGGGAAGATTGACAGCTGTCCTGAATGTTTTCCACTTGTGAATAATCTTTCTCTCTGCAGAATGATGGACTCCAGATAGTCTGGAAATGGCCTTATAACCCTTCCCAGACTGATGGGCAGCAGCAGTTGCTTCTCTAAGATCAATGCTGGTGTCTTTCCTCCTTGGCATCTTGTTAACACACACCTGAAAACTGACAGAACTCCTGCTTTTATAGAGCTGCTCACACTGACTGAGGATCAGTTAATCAGAGCATTGATCAGCAGCAGCTGCTACCTTCTTAACTCCTGTGGAACAGTAAGGGTTCACTTAGTTTTTCCTCACAATGCTTCTGTGTTTTGTCTCAGTATTTGTCCCATAAATAAAGACACAGAGTGATACATCATCTGAGGTTGTGTTTTATCTCATTTAAAGACCTGATAAGGACCTGATGGTGTTTCTTTATCACGTCACACGTTAGACCGTATCAGTGAGAGACGGAGAACTTCCGCTGTTGCATGACTGCATCTTTCTGCGTCTTAAACATTATTATAAACCCAGTCAAAGACAGCAGCCGCTCAGTGATCCGGCGTGCGATCACATCAAAGCGCAGCGCTGAAGCTTCGTGGTTAAAAAGACGTCTGACGGAAGCATTCAGAAACTAAAGGAAGGAACAAGGCGTGCAGGTGGGCGATTATCAGAGGGTTTGTGAAAGAGAAGAAGCACTCTGGCCTCCTCTGGCCTCAGGTGCAGCGAAGCTAATGAGAAGCAGCCCGGTGCATCCTTACAGGTGTGCTGGAGACGCTCTGGCTGCCGGCGCCCAGCGGGGTGGAGTTCTCCGAAGACGTGGACAGCTGGCGCGTCAGAGGGCTGTGAAGGGACGAGTGCATGTTGGCCACGGCCGTGCACGGGCTGCCGGAGTCCAGGAAAAGCTTCGGGGAGGCTGTAGGAGAAAAGAGAAGCAGGCGAGGTCACAGCACAGTTCCTTCACAGGAACCTGAAACACCACCAGAGGGAAACACTCACAGTCGGTCCGGTCCAGCGAGTGCTCTCTTAACCTCTTGCGGCTGTAGTTCTTGTCGTAGGGCCCCAAGGGGGTGGAGAGGCCGTGCAGCCGCTCAGTCTTGCACCCGGCCTGGCCCTCCAGCCTGGCTGCGCTCAGCACGCCGCTGCCGCCGCCCGCGCTGCCGTCCGCCGCCCTCGGCTTCTCGGAACGGTTCTTAAAGTGGCCCAGTCCTGCAACGCCAGGAGCCAGTCACATGACCGTGAAACAACCACATTGGACCGCAAACCTTCTGAAATCTACACACTGTGACGACTGTGCTGCAGCCTAAAACTACCGACTGAAGCAGCGGCTCGCAGATTCCCCTCAGAGAACGTTCTGAGAGCAATTATGGTGGAAAAATAAAAAACTAACAGCTGGGAGAGAAGGAAAATGTCCCGATAACAAGCTAAGCTGCTTGGGTCAGAGTTTCAGGGGCGGGATCTGTACTTACTGACTGCCATGAGCGAGTTGGTGAACTTGTGCTTCTCTTTGGACGAGGAGAGCTTGTGTTTGAGGGAGAGCTTCTTCAGTGGTTTGCTCCTCTCCAGAGACTTCGTCTGCCACTGGCTCTTCATCACCTGCTGCAGACGCAGGCCGATGCAAACGTCTGAGGAAGGAAGCAAAGGTATTTTACCAGCTGGATTCCTCAGATTTGCCTCTGGCGTGTCACCATTTACCAGCTGCTACATGCTGTGTTGCACTTATTGGCAGTTTTTCTCAGTTATCTGTGCAGTTAAATGTAAAAAAACTGCTTGATTTGCTTTGATCTTGTGCTGAACAAAAGATCTACATAGAGCAGACGGGTGTCAGTGAGTGAAAGAAGCAGCAAAGCACTGAAACAATCTTCTTCTTCTTCCTTTTTCTGGGCATCTCCAGAGGTTTCCTAAGAGAGTGAAAATGTCCCGCTAAGAATTTCCTGCCCCTCTCCGGCCACTCCTTGTTTGTCTTCCCTTGGAGATGTAAAGTAGGAAATGACAGCGTAAACTGGAGCCCAGCACTGACCGTCAGGGAAGGAGAGGATGGGGTGGACGCCAAGATCCAGCCTTGACAGGCGCTCCAGGGTGGGCAGCTCGTACTGAGGGTCCTCTCTTGGGGTGGGCCAGCCACCACACATCACACAGTTGGGGTTCACCCTGCAGTTACACTGGACACAGCTGCTTCTCGGGGCCTGCGGGTCAAAGGTCACAACATCTGGTTAACACCAGGAAGTAGATGTTTCTCCTCCTTTAACAGAGATTTAAGGCGGCTTCTTAGGTTTGGAACTGAACGTTTAAGTAAAATTAACACTTAAAACCTAAATGAGCACGTTGACGGTTCCTGTCGTGGTGGAAAAATCACTCACAATGAGCTTGTGTTTCTATTTCTGACCTGCGAGTCGTCACAAGGTTGATTACTCTTCTTTGTTCGCTCGACTCGGCACCACAATGCCCCGTTTATTCCACGCACAAGTCAGCCTTCTCTTGTTTATTCAGTTATTAGGTTACAAACCGCAGAGCTAACCAGAGAGCCGTGTGCAACACAGAGTTCTCCCCTGGACACACAGAGCAGGCGTTGGATGAAACGAGGCCTCACCTTGCCGTTGACGTTGGGCACCGTGTTGGGCTGAATGAGCCTCCGTCGCCGACAGCTGACCAGCGGCCGCGTGCGCGCAGCCACGCACGTGCTGTCGTACGCCAGAGACTGCTGGTGCTTGGAGTCGGCGCCGTCCGCCATCCTGTCAGAACGACAACGAGTGAGGCTGCAGAAATCAGAGGTTTTCCGTCTTATTTATGCTTCATTTGTTAGGCAAACATTCCCAACGGAGAGCAGCTCGAGTCTAAGTTAAACGGATAAAACGTCCACTTTTCAAGGGCCAACTTCTCCATCTCATGGTGGCATTTTTATCCATTTCATGAGTCAGGAAAGCCTGAAGTTTTAAGGTTGATTTCTGTCTGAAAACATCACTTCCTCCCTCACAATTACTAAGTGCAGAGACTCTCTTCCTGCTTTTTTTCCATTTCAGCAGCAGCCACTCGTTTAGATGGAGACTAGTTTCCCACTTCTGTCGAACTCTGCTGCCTCACCCTGTTTTAATCCTGAAGTTTGCGTCTATCTGCCTCTGAACTGATGCATTATAGCATCCTGACAGCTGGAAAAATCAACCATCAGACAGCAAATTCATTGATTTGTTCCTGACTGAGATAACCACACCCCTTCATCTGAATACAAGGAACTGAAATAAAAGCTGTTAGAAAGTAAAAGTCTCAAAATAAAACGTTGACCATTGAAAAATGTACATTTTATTCATTTAATTTAACTATTTCATACATATTTACTGATTTCTGTACGTCTTAATGTGTTCATTTTAAAACTGAACGGCTCTCTGTAACATCAGAGCCGAGGAAAATCCTAAAAAAGGTGCGAAACGCTCACATTTTCTCGGTAAATAAGTGGCGTTTCTGCTCGGTGTGGCGGTGACTCACACCTGAGTCACGAACCTAAACGTCAGATTAACTGCATCTCATAATTAAAAATCTTCGATGTGCAGCACTAAAAAGACCCCCCACCCCCCGTGTTTCTCAGAAAGATGACTGCCCTTCTGAGAACTTGACATGAGGTAATCATTACCAGCCATACCTGCTGAGGACGCCGTTAACTGGCTGCCCGTTTTGACCTTTCCACGGGCCCTGCTCTGTGTTGGCGATGTGGGCGGCGCCTGAGTGCTCCAGCCGTTCTGAACCAACATCCTGCGTCGACAGATAAGACAAAACCAGTGAGACTCCACCTCGTGTCAACTGGCACGGGAACAGCATTCAGCCAGGACGGGATATTTAAAGAAACAACACAATAGGCCAACCACACCATCCCTGCCCTGAGGCCTTAAATTATTCAGCTCAGATCTGTTGGAAGGGCTGGGCTCTCCCAGCGCTGAGAAACCTCGCTCTGCACCGTCATCCTGATGCATAGCCTGGAGCTTTGCACCACAAACATGCTCCAGCACAGTCCCAAACCATCACACAGGTGTGCTGTGAAGCATTTCCACAGAACCAGAGAGACCAATCGTTTGGGAGCTTCTTACTCTGAGACTCGTGTCATTTCCACCTTTGCAGGAACAAACAGGTTCAACTCAAACAAGTGCTGGATGAAGGCTAAATTAATCACTTTACATTTATTATTCATGATTGTTCACAGGCTGGCGCGTTCTTTTAAGAGCTTTTTAAACTCAAATGTTTTCTGCTGAGCCTTCAATGCAAGAAACATCATTCAGGCTCTTTTCTTCAGTAATTTCTTCTTTAAATAAGTCATCCCCCCTCCCCCCTCCAATGGCTTTTGCAGCTATTAATTACAACAACACATGAGCAGACACAGAAAAGCAAACTGTTTCCTTAGCTAACAGCTGAGATCAGTTGAAGGAGCTTTGATTGTGACGAGGCTGCAGCAACAAAGCAGAAAATGCAAAGAAAGGCTCGATTCTGCTGACCTGAGTGTTTCCAGGCTCCGTCTTCACCTCCGTCCCACCTGCGATCGCCGCGCTGGGGGCAGCGCCTCCCAACTCCACCGAGCCCTGTGGAACAAAGACGTTAGTGTGAGCGCTTCATTCCCGGACAGAAATAAGTGCTGCGAGTTAAACAGAGTCACACATGCGGCTTTGTTGAGTTTCACGTTGCAAACGAGTCACATCAACAGTGACATAAACTCAGCCAACTTAGGCCCAGTTCTGTTGAAGCTCAGACTCAAAGCCAGAAAAGTATTCCTCTCTGGTGCAAAGCAAAGAACAGCTCATGTCAGAGGCTTGGGGGCGGAGCTACGGAGACCAACCCGACCAATTAAAACTTTGTGAAAACCGTAATTATAAAGCACAGCCAGTGTGGCGTCTCGATGCCTCATTCAAGAGAGAACAATAAAAGCTGAGCTTGAACACGGATGTGAAGACAAAGCACTGGAAGAACACGACTTCTTCATTAAATAAACATTAAATGAATAAAAAAAGCTGCGTTTATAAAACGGTTTGGTGTTTTCATATCTAAAGCTGAAGCAGCAGCTCAGTTCACTGCCTGGAAACGGCAGAAATTGCTTTGGTTTGCAGAGAAAATGAGACAAAAGCTGTAATCTTTGCACATAAGTGGAAACACCAGAAGATACGCTTAAAATCAACCCGACTCCAAGGCTCACCGACTGTTAAAGTCCATCTGAAAGAACAGTTTGCATTCAGAACTCGAGCAGAGTCTCTTCTTAGGTCCGAGGGAAATTAAATGACCTCTCAGCTGATGCCAGAAGTCCTCACAGCCCTTTAAAAACCCACACCTGCGCCTCGCAGCGAAAGGATGGCGTCAAAGCGCTCCCCTCACTCCCGTCTGCACAGTTTCTGCATCTATGCTGCCGTCTTCCTTCATTTGCAAACACAGAACGCCGAGAACAGCTTTGGAGACTTTGGAGCTTCCCTCCTGCAGAGGCTGAAGAGCCAACTTCAACCAAAATAGGAGAAACGCACCTTGCTGGCACGGATCTGCCTGTAGATGTCCGTCTGCTGCCGGATGCGGTACTCCAGATCCGAGATGTGGGCCTGCAGCCAGTTCCAGTGGCTGATGATAGCGGCTCTTTCCACGGTGTAGCGGCTCTCTGCTCGCTTCCATCTGAGAGACAAAACAAAGAAACAGGGTTTGAGCGCTCGTCTCAAGCACAGCAGGTGAGATTCTTGGCGAAAAAGAACAAAAAAACCTGCCTACTTTACGTAACCTAATATGATTATTTGCATCTCGTCTCCTCGCCGTTTTTAAGTTGTGACGAGGCGTCTTATTCCATGAGATACAACAAACACACTGATGGTTACAGCATTTCCCCGGTCGGACTGCAGAGGTCAGTGAATCAGCATTACAGAAAGCTCCCAGCGATGGCAGCTGCAGGCAGCCTGGAGAGGCCGTGTGCTCAAAAACATCACGATTACTACTGCCATTTAAATGTGGGAGAAACACAACACAGCTCTGTATTTCAGTCCCACTGATGCACCGCCGTGCACAGACGGGGTGCCAGCACAGAACAGGGTACTCCATTTTACCAGTATGACACACAGAATGGGCATTTCAAAGGCAGACATGAGAGGAAAATGTCTGCTCCTGCAATGAGAGGCAGAGGCCACAGGGGGCGCCATTTCCCCCAACTATGAGCTGCAGTGACTGAGGCTGAACAATGAAAATAATGACTCAGATGGTAGACAAAGATAGACCTTGCACTCTTGTGTTTCCTGCCCCCACCCCCCCCCATCTTTGTTTTCAGTTTAAAAAAACTCTACCAGGATGGAAGAAGCCGAGAAAGTCTGCCCCTGAAAGAGAGACAAGGAAGGGGGAGGAAAAACGAGGACAACAGGGCTGGGAAGCTCTGGCAGGCTGGAGAGGAACAGACGGGCTTTAAAAGCAATCTACAGGCCATGGAGTGCTGGAGGGGGTGGGGCTGGGTCAGGGAACAGTGCAGCAGACACTGGGATAAGCAATAATCCAACCAGGAACCCCGTCTTACTGTGGAGCTGAGCAGAGGCAGACTTCTTCTGACTTTAACGTCGATTATCAGCCGCCAATGGTTCGATTCCTTCTTTTACTCAGCATTTGCACAACGACGGCGTGTTCCCTGCAACGCAGCATCAAGGACAAAGCTGCAAATACAGCTGCAGTATTTCCTGCTATACACCATTTCCTTTTGCTCCTCCACAGACTCGGGCCTGTTCTGCTTAGATCAACAGTCACGCACTGCTCTTACACAATAGGTGGCGAATGTCCACAAACATTGCCACACACTCCTGATCACGCCCATGGCTGGTGCAGCCGATCAATGAACTGGTGGAGGCAATTAATTCACATCTTTAAGAGCCGGTGGAGGCTGTCAAAAGCCCACTAATGGCATCCAGCGTGCAGCCACAACCACTTCAAATTGGTGAGCCAACGAGGGGAGAATAAAGCTCAGGAGACCAGGTAGAGACGAGTCAAACTTCTGAAGCAGAGGAAGTCCTCAGAAGTAAGAGAAAGGAAACGATCGGGTAATGTTGGAGGACATAACACTGGATCAGGCTTCACCTCTTTAAGCCAGGTGGCTGTCACGGCTGAAAAGACCATTCATTTATTCGGATAAAGAGGGGAAAAGAGCCAGAAACTTAAGTTTAGTAAAACACAAACACATGGAGGCTGTTACAAGTCCAAGGATCTCAATCATCACAGACCCAGAGAATAAGGAGGAGGGATTGGTGAGCAGCACTCTAACCAGGACATACCCCCCCCCCCCCCCCCCCCCCCCCCTACTCCCACACGCAGCCCACCAGCCGCCGTTTTCTGGCCGTCAGCACATTCTCCGCTGTGGTGCATCTCTGGATGCAGCACATATGTGGCACCCCCACAGCAAAGTGACCCTGGCTCTGCTCGCTCTGCCAGAACCCAGCAGGTGCCGGGATGAGCGGCGGCTCCGGCCGAGGTGGACGGGTGCTGACGTGACTTCGCTCGTGGTCGATGGATCACCTTCAGTTTAAGGCAGGCGTTAAAGCTGTCTAACACGGTCTAAATCTGACCAGTTCATTTGGCCGCGCTCTTAAAAACACGACAAGTCCTGCCCCGTGAGCCGAGACACGAACCGGTTCAGGCGCTTTCATAAATCCAGTCACAGCAGAGCGGCGTTTCTACCCAAAGCACAAAATGAAATACAGCTGCTTCCACATATTCACACTGTCAAACTTCCCCTGTCGATAACTCACGAGCAACACATACAATCCCCCTCTCCAGCCAGAGGAAGCAAGATAATATTTTAAAGATAATTCTCTTAAAAACAAGCGACAATCTGGAGAGTTACACCCCAAAAAGTCTCTCTATAACAGAGAGGGATATACTGCTATTTATGTTGAGTCGTTACCAAGATATTCATCCTGTCACATGGGGCAGTTCGAGGGTTATTTATAGACGTTTCGTCATGAGTATGCAGTTAAATTTCCCATTAAAAAAACTTCAGTGTTTGTGCAGCTCATAGAAAGTAACTCACTGAAGCTTCCAGAGGAAAAACTTCCAAACTTTACACACAAGTGGTGCAATCATGCAGCAGAGCTTCAGATCTGATTAAAAAGAAACCAGAGGGAGGAGGAAATCCACAGTAAAGGTGCAGCCGCCTCAGGCCTGATGCACATCCGAAGGTGAGAACATCAGCAGTAACAAACCGGGATTAATCAAAGTTTCCTGTTAAAGTCACAGGGTCTGTGCACACGGCTCTCCTCCTCCTCCTCTCACCGTACAAATCGGACAGAGGGTATCTCCACATTAACGCTCAGTACCAGCCACCATCTGCCATGATTGTCCAGCAGCGTGGAGGAGGAGCGAGATGAGGCTGTGCTGATCTTCCCAGCTCCACCATCACTGCCTCCCCGGGGAGTTTGAAACATGCACCTAGCCTCATATTTTAGCAACGCCTCCCTCCTTTCCCTCCATGGTAGGCTTTTACACTTAAACTTCCTCGTTTCCTCCCTACAACGCGGGGGGCCACAGCCCGATAATGTGCCCCGATAACAGAGAGTCACCGTTAATTCCTCCGGTGTTTTCAAAGCTCCAAACAAATCATCCAACGTTGTTCCTCAGTAAAAGTCACAGTTGTTGTTTAGCTTTTATTATCTCACTGCATGCTCACAGAACTGAAACCATCTCCAGTAACTTCCGTGTGAGGGACACAAAAACGCTGCCACCAACTCGCATTTCGGGGGTCTAACTGCAAAGTGACGCCTTTAAAACTCTCACAACTGCATAAGTAAAACATGTGGGCTGCGCCAAAGGCTCTGCGTCAGTCTCACACGGATCATTCGAGCTGAGCAACCTTCTCTTGCTAAAGATATTACTTGAAACTCCAGCAAAGCTCCCTTCAACAGCTCGAGCCTGCAGCTGGTTTCTCTGAAGACTTTAAATACAGATTTCAACAAAAGCTCTTCAAATAAAGCAGTGAATGGGAAGTTTAAGACAAACGGTGTCTGTGTAGCTCGAGGAAAATCCAAACTATAGCGTTAAGACTGACAAAATATAAGGAATCATAAGGTTTTTATTTCCATGATGGACCTGCAGACACTGCTTTTCCACATGAAATTAAATAAAACCACTTTGTAATTATGCTTCACAAACCGGTGGCCATTTACGCTCCATAACAAGAAGAAGAAGGGAAAACAAAGCAGCAGCTGTCATCTTAATTCATTTATTCTCCACAGTCGAACACATTAAGAAAGCTGCTCTGATACCAAAACAACTTGGAGACAGAAAATTGCCTTATTTTCAAGGTTTGCTCCGATGTTCCAGGACGTCTGGCAGGAATTTCATCGGACAGCTGGTTTAACTCATCTTTAACAGGAAGAAACTGCTCTGGAGCCGGGACTGGGAACGAGAGAAGCCGGCAGAACAGGGTGTGGGGCAGGAAAAACTAGAGGGCAAATTCAGCCGGCGAGCTGCAGCAGTCATTACATAAAAGAGGGGGGTTATGTAACGCCTGTGGGTTCGTGTTGGGGAACTTGGGCCGAGCTAAACACATCCAGATGTGTCCAGTAGGAACCAAACCTGCACAAGGGCTCGCATACATGCATGTGTACATGCGCAGCAGAAATCCAAATGAGGGAAAACATAAGTGAGGCCCTCAGACTGCAGAGTAATGCTGAGCCATAAGCATGAAAGGCACGCTGTGGTCTCAATCAGCCTAATGCACGTGCAGCTGGAAACGGGCGCTTTAACTGTCCGAATGCATGAGCGTCAGAGGAGCAACGTGCACTCTGCATCATATGGACGCAGCTTTGGCACCAGACACTTCTGGGGACGTTTGGGTTCGATCAGAAACAGTCAGACACTTTCATTCTTCCATCTATGAGCCATTATGTAAGATCTGAGATTTCCTGATGAGCACTACGGTTGCCTCAGAAACCGTTCCCACTCGTTTCTGCACACAGAACAGCCCGTGCTCCTCGTAACGCGCCTAATCTAATGCATCCCCGCAGCCGGCGTCCAAAAGAGGAAGAAAAACGAAGGGAGACCGCCACTAACTGAAGTTAGAGGCCATCGTGGACGTCACCAGAAACACTGACAAAGGGAAAAGGCCCTGCAGCAAACGCTCGGGAACAGATGTTGGCTGGGCCCCAATCCTCCGAGATACGGGAAACCAGAGATACGACAGGCAGGGATGACGGGATTACTGTAAGCAACGCAAAGCATCCACACAAGCCAGGAGATTATTTCCACACCGCTGGAACCTCAGCTAAATAACTGAGGTGCTGCTGCCTGAAGAAGACATTCAATCGTCTTCAAATGTGTAAAAATTAGCCGTTGCTTCCTGAGAGACATGCCGGTTAGTTTCTACCCATCTGATGAATGACTAAACAATGTCCAGCTGCTAATAAAGAAACCCGTTTGGAATATTCAAGGTAGCTTTCACTCGGTTATAATGAATGAGTGGGCGGCAGGTGCTGAAAATACACAAAAATATGATAAAACAGGAAGTTCTGTTGGATTCTTTTTAGCCAATTTAACTGCAAACTGCCTTATTCTTCAAATACAACAACCAACAGCACCTCAAAGAGCATCTTTTAACTCATTCTCCTCACATTTAAGTCGTGTTTATGATGGAAAAAGTGACAGCAGCACAGCACAGGCTCAATACTCGCCTTTCCAGGCTTTTGTGGGTCAGCACATGCAGCTGCTGATTAATCAGTGATTCTTTTTCCTGAAGCAAAACAGCCCAAATGTGTTACTGGATGACAGTTTCTCCATGTTTCTAACTGCGTTCGAGGCACTGAAAACGTGAAAAATACTTGTTAAAGTTCATTTTTCTGCCTGAACAAACCCTTCCGATGGCGCTGGAAAGCAGGAACAAGACGGGACACGTCTGCTCTGATAGATTAGCGAGGATAAGGAGGAGAAAGCTGTGAATTTTAAATGGTTGTTTGAGAATACCAGCGGGTTAGCGGTCACATTTACAGGAAAAACTAACAATAAACGCGAGGAGCTTCCTGTTCAGGCCCTACTGATTATTTATTATGCATTACAAGAGATTCCTCCACTTATTCCAGGTGTTTACTGACAGCACGAACCGCCGAGGCTCACAACACAAGCACAGGTAGAGCTCCATGAAAGGGTTAAACCTGAACTACAACTATAAACTGATCCCAAATACTGATATTTAATGTATTTTTGCATTTTTATGTGCAAGATCCATCGATTTCCAGCTCTTTCCAATAAAACCATCCGACAAACTGAACAATTATGACAAATAAAGCAGATTAAAACTGTTTGTAGTGCATAAAAACACCTGCAGCTCTCTCATTTTGCAAATTTAACCATGTGACAATGAGCGAATTTCAGGAAAATAAAAGAATCTGTCCGAGTTTTAATTAGAGCGGAGCAGTTCTCGTAATGTTTGACCGTGTGAATCAGCTGTTCTGACCTCTACTTCTACTGATCTGATAATAAATCACTTATTTCTGATCAACATGAAGCAGCAAAACTTTAAATCCGTCTGTGGAGCAAAAGAAAACTAACCTGGAGTTTGTTATTCTTATTTCTAAATAAATATTTACAGCCATAAAAGGCTTCTATGGACTGAAGGTTTAATTATATGAACTTTAAGTAAGCTTTCAGCTCTCATTACATCATTTCAAGATTCTTAATATCTAGTTTGCAGTTCTTTAAGTTATAATTAGAGACGCAGAGTCGTTATTACACAAACTTTTCTGCCTTTTAGATTACATAAAAGTTATTTTTAGGGCTTCGAGTGCAGAAACTTCCTGTTGGGACACGAGTCAAAGGTTTAAAGTCGATGTGCGAACGGATCATAAAGAAATCAGCGTTCTGAGCTTCTTTGTTAATAATCTACCCAATCCTACACAGATCAGTAAGTCCATTAACGCTGCTCAGCCACCTGCTGTACCCCCCCCCCCTCTCCTCTTAATACTAATGGCACCGTGCACTCTGACGTGCACTTCCCATGGAATACATTTCCATGACCCCGCTGAGGCAAACCCGACACTACGCCAGGAAGCAGGTACAAAACAAAAAATCCCACCACACCTTCCGCTAAACCCAACAACCCCCCCGCCGCCGCCGCTGCCCCCCCCCCCCCCCCCCCACCAGCTTCGTGCTCCTTGTGGGTTTCAGTTGAAATCAAAACAGCGAGAGGCTCTGTGGATAAACAGCGTTCGGTTTCAGCCTCCCAGAAGGAAGGAAGCGCAGCGAGTCTCTCGAGTCCATTCGAACCCGTGCGTCCTCTACAGGACACCCCCCCCCCCAACACATGCTCTCTGGGTGACTTGTATCTCTACCCCTCCCTGGAGTTTGAGCCAAAGCAGACCAGCCGGTTATGATTGTCATTAGCACCTGCTAAGCCAGGGCCTGGAAATACAGGCACTGGAGCTGCTCCGATCACCATGACACACAAGTAATGTGACTTATTTAAGCAAGTTAAACACAACAGTCAGCTTTGAATTAACTCTACAGTGGAGGATCAAAAGTTAAAGGTTTCTGGGTGTGTTATCCAGACCTGTGGGGTCAGAATAAGTGGATGAGGACACTGCACTTACATTTTAACATGTCGCTGCTCAATGTCCACTCTGGACAGCTCCTCCTCTTCCAGGTCAGAGTCCCCACCAGAGCTACTTTCTGTTACATCGGAGTCAAAGGCGCTTTCTGCCGAGTGAAGGTTTGCAGAGCCGCTCAAATACAGCCTCTCCAGCTCCAAGGGCATGGAGCCACTTTTCAGGAAGCGACCCAGGCTGTCCCTGCTGTTTGACGAAGAGTGGCGCCCGGTCCTCCACGAGGCCGAAGGGACGGCGGCCTCCGATTTGCGGTTACCGGCCAGAAGCCTGCTAAGAGTAGAGTCCAAGAAGCCCCCCAGCTGCTGCTGGATGTGCCGCTCCACCTGCTTCGCCTGCACCACCTGAAGACGTTTGCGCAGGCGCCGCAGCCGGCTTTCGATCTCAGCTTGGCGGCTGCTGTTGAGAAGCGTGCGCTCTCGAACGTGAGCGTCGAGGCTGTCTGAGGAAGAGCTGCCGGGCAGGGGAGGCTGTGTCGGAGCGGAGCAAGGTGGGGAGCCCTGCTGGCTGCTACCTGGCCTCTCCCTGTCAGGACCCTGCGGCTGACTGGTGGGGGCGTGTGAATCAGCCTCGTCCAAATTAAACTGTTCAGTGGAGTTTGAGTTGTCGTGAGTAAAGGGGGAAAGTGCAGCAGAGTGAATCACTGGTGGCTCGAGGCTTTTTTCATCTGTATTTTGAGAAACCCCAGAGGAATGCTTCTGTTTGAGGGTTCCTATCACCGGGATGTGCCCTGATATAGTCGCTGTCAAGGTCTCAGAGTCCAGTGGCAGGTTCTGGGACTGAGAGTCTGTGGCGGCAGGAGGCTTGTCGCCGTTCACTGCAACCACACAGCCAGAGCCAGACATGGTGGCCAGCTTCTTGGCCAGGCCATTGACAGGTGCCATGGGCTGGCCGCTCCCGTTCGTGCTGCCACTCATGAGGCTTTTAAGCTGGCCTCCAGAGAGCTCTATGGCCTGCCTCTTCCTGAGGAGGAAGTCTCCCCCGCCGTTGAGCAGGGAGCTGGGCAGTATTCTGTGGCCTTTCAACACGGACTGTTTGATGAGGACTCCTTGCAGCTTGATTGACTCCTTAGTTGAAGGGACAGGTGTCACATCAGAGCATAAGTAAGAGGCCACCAGTGGCTGGAGTTTGCCCAGGGCCGAGGCCTGGGACACGGAGTCGGGCTGGGGCTGCGGTTGCTGCTGTTCCTGGTCGCCGCCGCCGCAAAAGTCAAGAGGGCACTCTTCAGAGGTGACCTTGCACTTAGCGGGGCCGCTGCTATGGATGAGGATGTTGCTGGCGTTACCGTTGTTCTCTGCACTGGCTGGTGAGAGACTTGAGGATGGGGCAGCCAGTTTGAAGCGGATGTGGTGAGCTTCGGCTGGGGCGTCGGTGAGAGCGGGCGCCATCGCAGCCATGCAGTGCAGAGGGACGGGCACCTCGGCCTGCTCCACTCCACCCGCTTACTGCCCCACCTGAGGACAGCCTGGAGAGAACACGGAGGGAAAATAAAGAGAAAAACAAAAGGAATAGAGGAGAAAATAAAGTTAAACAAAATGGTCACATAAAGTCTAGCATTCGTAAGACAAACATCAAACTCTA
Source organism: Leuresthes tenuis (assembly GCF_036924035.1). Taxonomy (NCBI): domain Eukaryota; kingdom Metazoa; phylum Chordata; class Actinopteri; order Atheriniformes; family Atherinopsidae; genus Leuresthes; species Leuresthes tenuis. Next base: position 3,257,658 of record NW_027325374.1, read on the forward strand.
CAGGTGCTCTGGATACCTTTGATCTGTACAGGGAAGGGTGTCACCAGTGGAAAACACATGCATACATACAGTAAAGCGTCTTATTTATCATTGATACAAAACTGAAACCTCAAAGTTGTCATTGGCACAGATAAATCTGAAACTATTCAGTCAGAAAACAAACAAATACAGTGAAGTAACACCTTAAAGGAAGTGACAACTCACTTTGTGATCAGGTGTTAACGAAAACATGTATTCTACATCACCTCCACGTTAAAGAAAAGCTTCAAGGCTGGAAAACAAAGCGACCGCGGGCCGCACAGCATATACAACATTTAACTTAAATACTTGCACAACAGGTTCTGTGGCACAATAGAGTGGAAAAGTACCAACCACCACCCAACAGAAAGCAGCAAAGCTTCAATATTAGGCACAAAAATGAAGTGAAAATGCATTTATACAAGAGCTCAACAACAGAGAGTCCTCCCACACACAAAAGATGAAGTAAAAATGAGCCAAATGCAGTTAAAGAACTAGCAGAATGAATCTGGAGAGTTGACGTTTTGTTGACCAATCAACAGAAGGAAAAACAACGTTAAACAGGAAGATCAAGAGTTCTTTACATTTGTGTAGTTCATACAAGCTACTAAAACAGCCATTTGTCTCCAGTTCAGTCACAAATGGTTAAAAACGGGGCAGTTTCCAAGATGTGGACATGAACGACGTGCACTGACCTTGGGGAGTGGGATGCTACGATACAGACGGAATAACAGACATCTGAGCTAAATTTCAAGGCCAATAAATAATTCCCACTACACCCAGGCCTGCGCGAACGAGCCCTCTTTGGCGTTTACTCTCTGGGCTTCGCGTTATACGTGAAACCTCTGCGACCGATGTCCGATGAGGGAAGAAAGACGAGAAGCAGATGCAAATTGCCCAAACCCCAGTGCCCTACATGTGCCCTGGCAGCAGGGTTCATCAGAGGGACTGTAAGTAGGTGGATTTAGGCCCCAGCATTAGCTCCAAGCTCATGGCGTCATCCTGGCAGGATTCCTGTGTCGTTTTCAGCACAACTTATCAAATAATCTAAATTTCCCCTGATAAAACTGAGGCTGGGGGGTTGAGAATGCTTCTCCAAAAGGGCCATCCGGGGAGAAAGCCAACGGCCTTAGCATCGTTTTAATGATTAACATATCTTACATGCCGAATGGCTGTGCATTCATGAGAAACTTTCAAAACGCCTCCCTTCAAACACTGAAAGATAAGAGCTGCATCCCCGCGCATCGTCTGCAGGGTCAGATGAATGGGGGCTCAGTATTTCACCGCAGTTTCCAGTCAGCGCGCACTACGCCATGTTGGTATTTCCGAGGAAGATTATGCAATGCAATTCATCTCCCTAAAACCACCCATTCCGCTCCAAACATTATGAGTGACTTCATGCTGCACGGGCGTGTGTGCGTGCGTGCGTGCGTGGAGGTAAATTAAATAATCAACGACTTGCAACAGCGTAACCATAATAATCCCCATGCTATTCTGTAAACTATCTGGCTTAAGATGCGACAAAAAATGCCCACATCCAGCGTTAGCCGACCATAACGTAATCACCAAAATGTCTTCCTGGTGTTTACTAAACCATCTGTGCGTTTTAAAGGCGGCCAGGGTGCGCGTGTACAAACATACACGTTTATTCTATCCGATTTAATTAGCTTCAGCCACCAGCAGCACACGATAATTCAGAGCACCGCAACCCCGAGCACCGAGAGCCGAACCTGCCCCGCTTCGGATCCGGTCACTCCGTGCGTATTAATGCGCTCCGCTCGTGGCTAACGTTAGCCCAAGAAAGCTGCTGATGCAAGAAACAACCTGCTGGCAAGCTGGCGTGCGTCTCCCCAGCCAGCTGCAGTAAAACGACACATACCACAACCACATTTCTGTCGCCGTGTGGCTGCGTAACTTGGGCCATTTCCATCCCGGTGGAAGCCAACTTTAAGCCGGACGCAAGTAAACATTTTAGTCGGTGACTACGTAACATGCGCGCACCCCAATGGTGGTTTTAAGTCAATTACACCCAAAGTAATGCACATAATACAGTTGATAAACACACGCGTTGGGATTACAGTTAAATCCAGGTTGTGTGACACAGTCCAGGTCATAATTTGGACATAAATCGCTGTGTTTAACCATCTTAAACAACGCTTTGCGACCTATTGCAGAGCGGAGACACGGTATGCATTATAATTAGACCGAATAAATAAACACAGGGAGCTCGGTTTAAATCTACAGCGGCCGTACGGTGCCTTACTTGAGCACATTAGCTGGTGGGCGATCACACAGTGCGTGCGGTTAAAGCAGATATGTGAAAAGCAGAGAAGTTGGGAGTAGACCCAGGCAGTCTGGCTAGCTCGCTAACAAAGAAAAAGGAGGAACCTACCACGTGACGAGGTTGCACTATCCGAGGGAATTTCGGCAACAGTCCCCTGCAGTTTTGGTGGAAAAAAACCAAAGGCGATAACACAACAAACGAGGTTCAAATCGATCACTTGGCCATTAATTAATCCAAAAATGCAACCAGAATGCGGAAAGGGCCCGGGAGACGGAGCCGCTCGGCTTCGTTCCGGATTCAGCAATGGGCGAATCAACGATCTACACCTTGCTCGGAGGCTAGCTCGCCTCGCCGCCACCGCGAATATAAGACAAGGCCGTGAAACAGTCCTTCCTATTCCGAATTACTTCAAATGTAGGCGATTTCGCTGCTATCCTGGACCGAAAATCCCGATTCCCAGTGAGCGAGAGGTATTCCAGATGGCAGTTTGTCGCGAGCCTTTTTCTCTCGTTTTAGGGAGAGACGCTTAGAAAATGGCGGCTAGCTCCTCTCCCTCGGATTTGAGTCTGACAAACATAGAAGTGCTGTGTGTGTGAGTGTGTGCGTGTGAGAGTGAGTGCGCGTGTTGCTTGCTGGTAGGCGGGAGACATTTCTCATACTCACCACTAGAGTAAAGGGCAGATAAGAAACGACATAAAAGCTCCAAAGAAGATACCACAGGAGGGCATTGTCTTCCGAAAGATAGCGCAATGTCACTTTTACCCTTGTTGTTCACCCTGCTGTGATGGTGCTGCTGGTTAAACTGGAAATGCAGCTCATCTCCCCCAACGTGCATTAATATCCCGCTCAAAGCCAAATGTTTTTATCCACACAGAGCTTCTGTGTGCACGCGAATTAATTAAAAACACATCAAAATATCAACCAGCAGCGACAGAGCGACCATGCTTGTGGGGTTTGTGTTGGACACCACAGCAGAGGGTGTCTTATCGCAGAAAACTGAGCCCAGTCCAGACTGCGTGTCTCCCATGTCACTTTGAACAGGAACCGGATCGCCCACCACTACACCACCCTCTGTGGAGGTGTAGCCAGTGGCCACATGAAGGAGCTCTTCTCCACAGGACTGTGAAAAGCAGCCAAACCTAATAAAAACACCACATGGTGTCCAGGAAACATTGCACCAACCAGAACCAAACATTCAAGATGTAATCTGCCACATCTGCACTAATAACCTCAACTAACCCCCAAACAACAGAGTTAATATCACTATTAATTAAATACATTACCTGTGTGTGTTTACATGTGTGTGTGGTCCCACAAAAGGGCCAAAAACGTGCAAAAAAATAAATAAACTACTCTAAAAAAAGCCCAAAATCGACTATCGGAGACATGCCACCTGAGCTGTCGTCACTAATAACAACAGGAAGGCATCAGATGGATATTTACTGCATGTATTTTCACTACAGCACTGATTAGCTGATTATTGCAGGTAAAAAGGCTCATTTGAGACACATTTGTTACATTACTGATCATAAATATCAGCTGATCGCTACAGAGCAGGTGGAGCCTAAAGCACAACAAATGTATTTTGTACTTTTCTGGGTAATTTAAGAATGTGTCGTACAAGTTATATATATATTTTATTCCGTCTTTGCTCTCAGGAATAAAGATTTGAGAAAGTATTCGAGTTGTATTCCATTGAATCTGTGAAACTATATGCTGCCGATGAAGAAAGGGCCTCCAACAAGGTGGTTCTGTGCTGCCGAGGTGGAGAACGGAGGAGTCCACCTCCTACAGCTCAGAGAATATTCATTCAGTGAGAATTCGCTTTGATCCGGTCCCATGATTCCCAGCTAACTGCACTTTTTACTAGTGGCCTTTGCATTAATTGCGACACCTTCTTATGGACGAGGTGTCTGGTAATCTGTGTAATTTGTGCAGAAAGAGCTAAAATGTAGCCTAAATTGTCCATTTTTAAACAAAAAAAAGAGCAGAACCACCATTGTGGTCCCTGTTATCTCTGAATGGAGACAAATGAGACATTTGCACGAGTCTCACAGTCTGATATCCCCAGGTTACATCTAAATGTGGCTTTATTGAATGTATACTGCCTTATTTTAGCATTAATCATGATGTCTTTGTATGCAGCGGCTGATGAGAGAATGAAGCCCTGAAACTTTAATGTTGTTTGGGCTTAAAATGCAGCTGTTTTTAGCCCCTAAATGCCTCACATATGATTTCCTCTGCTGCTACTCATCATAAATAGGTGTATTTCATTACAAAGCAGCATCCGTGCTGCTCCACGTTGACTATTTTTGTGCAGGCTTCTGGAGTCTATCTTGTCACTTAAGTAAACAACTGTTTATCACTTCCTGTTTACGGGAAGCTTTTCTCTGGGAAGGCTCGCAGCACATTGGATGTTTCCAGGGTTGGATTTCACATGTGTCATCACAGTTCGAGCCAAGCAATCACCGGCTTTTAATGAAAATTAATGCGTACTGCTTTATTCAAACAGGCCCTGCGAGGCCTCTGAATTATCACCCTGCCAGAGAAGACAAGAATGCCAAATTAGTTATTATGACTGCGTTTGTGCGCGCTTGTTTTTGTCACCTCATTAGGGGCTTTTTGTTGTTGTTATAATCGTTAACCTCCTTGGGACCAGCAGTGCTTATCAGGACCAAAGTCCGGTGAAGTTGTGCCGCCTATCCACCTGCTGTGAAAACTGAGCCAAACGTAAACCTACAAGAGAGAAAAACTACTGATACGAGCATCGAGTAACTGGCGGTTTGGGGTTAATTATCCAGTGAGCGTTACAACTCCGTCCATGTTTGTCTCCTGTTTCTGGTCAGGGAGGCAGGAGCCGATCCAAAGTCATTCCCAACACAAGGATGTCCAGCGATTATCCTCAACCAACGCACCTCACACTGTGTAGTTCCCTTTAAGGCGACTCATTTACGGGCATTTGCAGCCGTGGTGTCCTTTTTTGTGGCGATGTCAGGCTGAGACCATAAACCTCGGCCTCGGAGCAAGAAAAACCTGAATAAAAGCCAAATGATAATAATCAGAATTGAGGAATACCTTTAACTCCATTGTTGAAATACTCCAGTCAGTAATCCAAGAGGCCGTAAATCCAGTTACATGAAACCTAAAAACAACAGAGAATAAAGAACAAAATCAGTTCATCGACTATTTGCTGTAAATGACTTAAAACTATATCGAGCACCAACTGTTATTCACTGGCCGAAGCTAATATGAAGCTAACGCTCCGCAGCAGGGCTTTGTTTACATGAGATGGGAACTGATTCACAGAGCTCAGGTTTGACAGATGCTTCATGTTGTTCAGCAGGTTAACGATGGAGGACAGCTTATGGGCTGCTTTGCATGTTTTACGGAAAACTATTGAGGAGCAGGTTTAAATTAAAGGGGAACTCCGCTATTTTTAAACCTGGACCTTATTTCAGGCATGAACTACGTTCATCTGCTCACCGAGAACAGTTTGGTGAAAGTCTGCGTCCTTCAGAAGATATTTAGATAACTGGAGATACATATAACGGAGTGAACGGGGCTTAGAGGATGCAGCCTCTAAATAAGGCATTATCTGTCTTTATTTCACCAATACTTTAAGAAGAATGAATGAATGAACGTGTGCTATAGCTCTGTTAGCTCATAGCTGCTGTTATGTGGCTACTTGCAGCTATAGGAGAGCTAACGGAGGGATTTCTACACAGGCACTCTACTGGGACCACTTCATCCACACGCCCCCCTGCAGCACAGCTCATTCACTCGGGCGTGTGGATGAAGTGGTCCCAGTAGAGTGCCTGTGTAGAATTCCCTCCGTTAGCTCTCCTATAGCTGCAAGTAGCCACATAACAGCAGCTATGAGCTAACAGAGCTATAGTATAGCTATCATTCATTTATCTTAAAGTATTGCTGCCCATCAGTCTGGGAAGGGTTATAAGGCCATTTCCAGACTATCTGGAGTCCATCATTCTACAGAGAGAAAGATTATTCACAAGTGGAAAACATTCAGGACAGCTGTCAATCTTCCCAGGAGTGGACGTCCCAGCAAGTTCACCCCAAGGTGAGTTAATCGACTCTCCAGCTTTCTTTACCGATGACACTAAAAAGAGCTCCAATCAAACCTTAAAGCAGTGTTTCTCAGTTCTGGTCCTCATGACCCACTGCCCTGCATGTTTTCCATGTTTCCCTTCTCCACCACACCGGATTCAAATGATCAGCTCGTCATCAAGCTCTGCAGCGGCCTGATAAGCAGCCATTCATTTGAATCAGGTGTGGTGGAGGAGGGAAACATGGAAAACATGCAGGGCACAGGGTCATGAGGACCAGAACTGAGAAACACTGCCTTAAACTAACTTTTTTTGTGCTCTTTGGCTCCCTCTACAGTTGTGGGATGTAACATTGCTGCCGTAAAAACAACTGAGTGCTTCAGCTCTGCACATGTACAGCCGACACCTGAATTTGTTGTCTTCTTGAAGAGTAAAACAGTGTGGTGGAGGGTTGGAAACCAAACAGGTGAACTGTGGCTTCACAACAAAGGTGAAAACACTTCAGTATGAGTCAGATGCACTTTAAGATTCACAAACTTCTCCAGTTCTGCTTTAAACTGTGGACATTTACATGAAAATACTAATAAAACTGGTAAAAATTAATGTTTCCTGTGTGAGGGGATAACTAACGTGATTTGTTGCACCAGTTAATGTAAAAGAAAGATGGAGATGGAGCAAATAACGAGTGTGTTTACTACAGATTCATTAGAAATTAATAGCTTTATTTTTGAATATTAATTTCTTATGTTTTTATATTTCATTGAATACTTTATTAATCCCAAAAAGGACGTGATTGAAATAATATTTGAATGATTTATTTAAAATATTACAATGATAATCTACTATTTATTGATTATACTTACATTATTGTTTCTTTTGACTATATATATATATATATTTCTATAACCTGTATTTTTCAGTGCTGATAATTATGCAAATTTCCCCATTTAGGAACAACTAAGGGATTATTCTATTCTCTCCTGGTACAGATTACTCTGCTGATTATTTCCTCCATTTATTTGACAATTGTTTGGTTTGTAAAACCTCAGAAAACACTGAGGAGGCAAAGTCACTCACTGATTGATTACTTAACTTGTTTGGTAGTTAAATTGACAGGAATCATCAAATTGTATTAGTTTCGTACATGTTTGGGTCTTAAAGAGTAACTAAAGCTGATGGATGTGGTAGAAAGTGACATGAAATAAAGATAATTCATGTTTTTAATTAATAAATAATTGGACTTAATCGCAATCCATCACTGCGGTTTTTCATTATGTCACGATTTAATTATCTCAAACCTTTGCATTTCTAAATTAAACCAACCAGATGTTTACTTTCTTTCCTGCCCTTCACGTTTCTAATAAAAAGCGACTCGGCGACGAGCATCCATTCATTTAAACGATGTGGAACTGATCGTAAACGTGGCTGACCATCGTTTAAGCAAACTATTTCAAATGTGCATCAGTGTCAGAGTTCTGTTTTAACCTTTCAACACGGAGCCAGGCTCACACAGTTAAGTTTCTAACTGTGCTGGCAGCGATGCGAGTCCTCACGGTTTGCACGTCCAGCTGGCATGCTAAAGCTAGCGGGCTAACGTTCCCAACACTAACGTTATCGCTGCAAATTTATGATGAAAAAGTTTTACATGTCGAATTATGTCAACACTGAGGTTGGAAGTTTGAAAGAAAGTTACAACGCAGCTTCTTTACGGAGCACGGAGTGCAAAAATGCGCTGCCGGTTATTTTTTTCAATTAATAGTAGTTTTTCGGAACGCTGGTAGAGAAGCTAAACAGGCTAATGTTTGAGCTAGCGCCGAGCAGCTGGCCAATAACAGCCAACCAGCTAGCATGCTAAGCTAATAGTCGCTAGCTTGTTTGCTTCCCGATCCGATACTGACTTCTCAATGACTACTGTTTTTTACCGGTTTGGCAGAAAAGTGCACGTAAAAAATCTAACAAGCTCAAGTCGAACATACAAAGGTTTTGCCAAATGAGTGTTTTTTCCTGACAAGCGGAGCGTTGCTTAATTTTAAGAAAATAACAAGACAAAATCTTACTTACCTGCTTGTCCTGTTACTAACGACCCGACATCCGCCCCCTGCGTTGCTATTGGCCGAGGCTTCAATTTGAGGCTTTCTATTGGCTACCGAAGCTGTCACTCTTAGCAAATGCCCGTACAGCGGAAATATGGACGAAAGTTCATAGCATGCAACTTAATTATCGAAAAATATTGTTTTTAATAAAAAATGTCCTTTTGAGTCTCACAACTTTCCCGTCATTTATAAAAGCCAGCTTTCTTTTTGCTCAACACCTGTGTTGTTTACAGCGCACGCATGCTAGCTGCCCTGAGTCCAGCCTGACGTCTTTTCACTCAGAGTAACTACATTGATATCTTTAATGCCTCGTCTCGTGACTTTTACCTGAAATGTGCAGCTGGTTTTCACCGCGCGACAAAAAATCACAAACAGGTCGTGCTAATGGCTGCATACGAGCTTGTTCAATATATTTAATTTGATGTTATTTCTCGCATCTAAAGGCTAAGCACATTGTCTTGCTGGGGTGAGATTTGACTGGTCTGGGTTACTGTCCCCCAGAAAGCAGGCCAGGAGACACAATAACGGGCAAATCCCTTACAAAAGAGAAGTTTAGGCCCATGCATGATGGAGTATATGTGCAGCCAAGCGACAGAGGATGGATGGAAATACAAACTCGTGTTGCAGTAAGGTGTTAGAGGTATAAATCCAGGATTTAGCATTCTGGTTACAGTTATGGAGAAGTAGTGAGTCTGACTTCTCTCTGTTCCATCATGAGTGAATGAAAAATAACTAGCATCAGCTCAGGACCAGTGGCCTGACTTGAAGTTAGACCTTTAGAGTATTTCGAGGGACAGCCAGATAAACCAAACATGTCAGTTGAATATATTTAGCGTCACTTCTGCCAAAATGGCTGCAGCTCATCCACTGATGTTAAACTGTCTTGTCTTCATGTCTTTGAATACAGGTCAAAGCTGAATAAGAAAAAAGTTCACGTGCCAGTTTTAACTTCATGCACATGTGAGGGTCCTCTGAAATATTAAAATCATACAGGTGACACAACATTGTTGTGATAAAAGCCTCATTAGGTAAACATGTTCCTGGAAAAAGGCAAACAAAAAGCAGACAGAGAGCTTCAGAATATGTTTATTAAATGTAATAACAAGACATTTGAGTTTGTGATTGTTCAATTATGGAGAAAATGGCAAATCTACAACATAAAATGTGTGATTATTTGCTCCTGGGTTAAAATCAAGCCTATAGTTTCTGTTATTTCACCACTTGTCATACAACCATGATTAAAAATAAATAGTTTAACCCTTTAACTCAATCTATGAAAAATGTTACAGTAAATTATATTTGCAACACTACAATTATAAATACTGTAATTTTTGTAATGCAATGCTGAGCAAATATACTTTAGAAACTGGAACAAATCATACGAAAAATAAAGAACACCTTCATTTATTTCTATGTTTTTCTTAATTGTGACACAATAACAGGAAATCTTGTCCCTTTTAGGTCTTGAAATTAGACAAATACTTGTTCAGATGATCAACAACATGTGACATGTTACACTTTAATGAGTCAAAATTAAACCAAAACACAGAAGCAGTGTGTGAAACACTAAGTGAACCCTCACTTCTTTCACAGGAACTCAGAGGGTAAGAAGCAGCCAGCTGCTGCTGATCAATGCTCTGATTAACTGATCATCAATCAGTGTGAGCAGCTCCATAAAAGCAGAAGTTCTGTCAGTTTTCAGGTGTGTTTTAACACGATGCCAAGGAGGAAAGACACCAGCAATGATCTCAGAGAAGCAGCTGTTGCTGCCCATCAGTCTGGGAAGGGTTATAAGGCCATTTCCAGACTATCTGGAGTCCATCATTCTACAGAGAGAAAGATTATTCACAAGTGGAAAACATTCAGGACAGCTGTCAATCTTCCCAGGAGTGGACGTCCCAGCAAGTTCACCCCAAGGTGAAGAAGCCCAGAGCTACATCTCAGACTCTACAGGCCTCAGTTAGCATGTTAAAGGTTAAAGGTCATGGCAGCACAGTTAGAAAAAGGCTGAACAAGGATGGCTTGTTTGGAAGGGCTGCAGGAGAAAGCCTCTTCTCTCTAAAAAGAACATGGCAGCACAGCTTAGGTTTGCAAAGCTGCATCTGAACAAAGCTCAAGACTTCTGGAACAATGTCCTTTGGACAGACCAGAGCAAAGTGGAGATGTTTGGTCCTAATGCACAGCAGCACGTTTGGAGGAAACCAAACACAGCATATCAGCACAAACACCTCATACCAGCTGTCAAGCACGGTGGTGGAGGGCTGATGATCTGGGCTGGTTCTGCAGCCACAGGACCTGGGCACCTTGCAGTCATTGAGTCCACCATGAACTCCTCTGGATACCATGTGAGAGACTGATAACGTCACACAGAAAACTATTACTTCAAGTTTTTGCTGCTAAAGGTGGTTCCACAAGCTGTTGCATTATGGGGTTCACTTAGTTTTGAACTCACTGCTTCATTTATTCAGTGTAATTTGTGTTGTTGTTCATCTGAGGCTGTATTTACCTGATTTTAAGACCTGGTCCTTTCTCTCATGGCTGTATTCCTCCTGATTCCTGCATCAATTCTTCGTCCACATGAGACATGAAACACTCAGCTGTAGTTGCAGTGTACGGACACCAGGTGGCGCTGATACATCGCACACATCAGCAGGCTGTTCAGGAGCATCATGAAGGGCAGCTCTTTACTCTGCAATAACTCAACAGCTTCCAGTAACACTTCCAATCTATCTTGTTTAGATTTTAAAAACAGCGTTCAAACACCTAATAAATCATTTAGAGAACTTATATGGAGCAATTAGGATCCGTAAGGGCTTCAAATGTATTACATTTGTATTCATCTGTCCTTCCAGCTCTATATTAGTCAGTATTTAGATATTTAAAGCAGCGCTTGTTGTTGACAAATACGTTCTAGAACATTTACAGCTGCTTGCAGCTAAATTATAATGAGCTGTAAAACATTACATGTGTGTCTGTATTTATCGTGCATTCAGGTACAAAAGAGTTACCAAACTTCTTTAAAATGTCTCAAAAAACACTTTAATGTCTGCCGGCTGGTTGCTGCTTAAAGGTATTCTTACCAACAATTCTAATTATGCAAAACTGTTGTCCAGAGTCACAGTTCGGTATTTTCGTCCCTCTGATTTTCCCCAGCGTCTGTGCAGAAGATTAATTCTCACCTCTTTCATTTATTTAGCCACACTGACAAAGGTGTGCGGGCAGGGACGGGTTCATCAGGCGGATGTGAATGACGTGCAGGTGGGATCAGATTACAAGCTGCTCTGTGTAATTCAGAGTGTTTCGGGGGGTTTTAACAATCATGCGTCAGCACAGAGGGAGCTTATGGTGAAGGAGAGACTCCGTGGACATGAAGATAAATCCGTCTCACTGCTGTTTACTTGCAACAAAAAGCCCTTTAATATTCAGCTGAAATGATTCCCCAGAATATGACCTTTATTGCCCACCTCAGCCGACCTCTCGTGCATGGATATGCACCACTGACTGCTGGCTGCCATGACACCTGTATTATGAGACAATCATTCTGTCAATCTTAAGACAAAACCTTTGTTTTCTCCTCCAGGTTTCTGATGATTAAACTCATCTTACTCAGTTATTTCTCCGAGCTTCGAGTCGACTGAAATATGATGAGCTACAGGTGTAAAGAAGAAGAAACAACCTGTTGAGATCAAAGGGAAGCAGAGGTGATGTTTAATGAGGTTCACAGATAATTTAGCTTAGATCAGAGGCATTAACCCCCCCAGTCCAGCATTCATTTACAGTTATTCACCACTATAGTTGCCGTTATAGTCTAAGAACCGGGTCCAAAGTCTGTAAAATATCTTCATCAAATCTTCAGGAATATATGTCAAATATTCCAAAGGTTTCATATTGAAATAACCATATAACCATATACAATAACCAACCACTTATGGTGAGTTTCTGTCTGTCTTTAACAGTAAGCATGCCTCATTATTGCTCTTTATATCCAAATCAGTGTCATTCCAATTCTTTTTCTGTCTTCGCTCTAAAGCTGCAGAGGTGGGTTCCAGCTGAAGAAATGCTCCCCGGTCTGAATTAAAGCTAATTGTTTGAAAATAACTGGAAGATCAGATTGTTAACTGTGGTCACAGAATTCTTCTGGAGTGTCGTAATGGACCAAAGATGCTTAAAAAATGAGTTTATTCAAGTCTAAATGCTTATTTTTCAGGATCTACGGAGCATATTCACAGAAATCCTGATGGACAGAGGAAATAAATCATAACAAATACATTTAACTGGCTTACAGGGTTGTTCTTAATGCACCCTTAGACATGCACATCTGGAGGCAGGTTTAAATAACTAATTATTTACATGCTAACTCTTAAAATTCCATCAGTTTAGGGGTTATTTATGCCATCTTAATTAACCGTTACATATAATGATTATAAATCATGGATGAAGAAACTAATTTAATTGATTAGTTTCTTCATCCATGATTTATAATCATTATATGTAACCGTGATCATTAAATCATTTAAGATTCATTTTGAATTTCCCTTTAAATAGACTATTTAAGTAGCTGCAGCGTTAGCATTTTAAATCAGGTGCAACCTCAGGAAAATCAGAATCTGAATCATCACTTTAGCCCAAAATAAGTGAAATATCTATGACTCATGGACCGATGAAGGATGGGAGGACAGTTGATAAAAAGAACAAAGAAACCTAAAATAAAAGCGCTGCCGACAGAGAAATAATAAAATACAAACCAAACTCAAACAGAGCAACTACGAAAGCTACAGAAACGAACAAAATACAAAGATCTGACACTGGACGAAGGAAAACCTGGAGGATATGTACTGAGGGAGGTGTTAACAAACAAGGATCAGGTGTGGCGATGATTACCTGAGCAGAACACATGGAGGCAAACTCTACAAAACAAACAGAAAGCAAGGAAAACGACCATTAAAAGATGAGCAAAACTGCCGTTAAACGGTTAAATTAGGCTCGTGTTGTTGTGCTAATCCTGAAAGAAGCATTAAAGCAACACGAGAGAAGTTTGAGAACCTTAAAAACCACAAAATGACCATTAAAAGATGAGCAAAACTGCAGTTAAACGGTTAAATTAGGCTCGTGTTGTTGTGCTAATCCTGAAAGAAGCATTAAAGCAACACGAGAGAAGTTTGAGACCCTTAAAACCACAAATCGACCATTAAAAGATGAGCAAAACTGCCGTTAAACGGTTAAATTAGGCTCGTGTTGTTGTGCTAATCCTGAAAGAAACATTAAAGCAACACAAGAGAAGTTTGAGAACCTTAAAAACCACAAATCGACCATTAAAAGATGAGCAAAACTGCCGTTAAACGGTTAAATTAGGCTCATGTTGTTGTGCTAATCCTGAAAGAAGCATTAAAGCAACACGAGAGAAGTTTGAGACCCTTAAAACCACAAATCGACCATTAAAAGATGAGCAAAACTGCCGTTAAACGGTTAAATTAGGCTCGTGTTGTTGTGCTAATCCTGAAAGAAACATTAAAGCAACACGAGAGAAGTTTGAGACCCTTAAAAACCACAAAACGACCATTAAAAGATGAGCAAAACTGCCGTTAAACGGTTAAATTAGGCTCATGTTGTTGTGCTAATCCTGAAAGAAGCATTAAAGCAACACGAGAGAAGTTTGAGAACCTTAAAAACCACAAATCGACCATTAAAAGATGAGCAAAACTGCCGTTAAACGGTTAAATTAGGCTCGTGTTGTTGTGCTAATCCTGAAAGAAGCATTAAAGCAACACGAGAGAAGTTTGAGAACCTTAAAACCACAAAACGACCATTAAAAGATGAGCAAAACTGCCGTTAAACGGTTAAATTAGGCTTGTGTTGTTGTGCTAATCCTGAAAGAAGCATTAAAGCAACACAAGAGAAGTTTGAGAACCTTAAAAACCACAAAACGACCATTAAAAGATGAGCAAAACTGCCGTTAAACGGTTAAATTAGGCTCGTGTTGTTGTGCTAATCCTGAAAGAAGCATTAAAGCAACACGAGAGAAGTTTGAGACCCTTAAAACCACAAATCGACCATTAAAAGATGAGCAAAACTGCCGTTAAACGGTTAAATTAGGCTCGTGTTGTTGTGCTAATCCTGAAAGAAGCATTAAAGCAACACGAGAGAAGTTTGAGACCCTTAAAACCACAAATCGACCATTAAAAGATGAGCAAAACTGCCGTTAAACGGTTAAATTAGGCTCGTGTTGTTGTGCTAATCCTGAAAGAAGCATTAAAGCAACACGAGAGAAGTTTGAGAACCTTAAAAACCACAAAACGACCATTAAAAGATGAGCAAAACTGCCGTTAAATGGTTAAATTAGGCTCGTGTTGTTGTGCTAATCCTGAAAGAAGCATTAAAGCAACACGAGAGAAGTTTGAGAACCTTAAAAACCACAAAACGACCATTAAAAGATGAGCAAAACTGCCGTTAAATGGTTAAATTAGGCTCGTGTTGTTGTGCTAATCCTGAAAGAAGCATTAAAGCAACACGAGAGAAGTTTGAGAACCTTAAACACCACAAAACGACCATTAAAAATGAGCAAAACTGCCGTTAAACGGTTAAATTAGGCTCGTGTTGTTGTGCTAATCCTGAAAGAAGCATTAAAGCAACACGAGAGAAGTTTGAGAACCTTAAAAACCACAAAACGACCATTAAAAGATGAGCAAAACTGCCGTTAAACGGTTAAATTAGGCTCGTGTTGTTGTGCTAATCCTGAAAGAAGCATTAAAGCAACACGAGAGAAGTTTGAAAACCTTAAAAACCACAAAACGACCATTAAAAATTAGCAAAACTGCCGTTAAACGGTTAAATTAGGCTCGTGTTGTTATGCTAATCCTGAAAGAAGCATTAAAGCAACACAAGAGAAGTTTAAGACCCTTAAAACCACAAAACGACCATTAAAAGATGAGCAAAACTGCCGTTAAACGGTTAAATTAGGCTCGTGTTGTTGTGCTAATCCTGAAAGAAGCATTAAAGCAACACGAGAGAAGTTTGAGAACCTTAAAAACCACAAAATGACCATTAAAAGATGAGCAAAACTGCAGTTAAACGGTTAAATTAGGCTCGTGTTGTTATGCTAATCCTGAAAGAAGCATTAAAGCAACACAAGAGAAGTTTAAGACCCTTAAAACCACAAAACGACCATTAAAAGATGAGCAAAACTGCCGTTAAACGGTTAAATTAGGCTCGTGTTGTTGTGCTAATCCTGAAAGAAGCATTAAAGCAACACGAGAGAAGTTTGAAAACCTTAAAAACCACAAAACGACCATTAAAAATTAGCAAAACTGCCGTTAAACGGTTAAATTAGGCTCGTGTTGTTATGCTAATCCTGAAAGAAGCATTAAAGCAACACAAGAGAAGTTTAAGACCCTTAAAACCACAAAACGACCATTAAAAGATGAGCAAAACTGCCGTTAAACGGTTAAATTAGGCTCGTGTTGTTGTGCTAATCCTGAAAGAAGCATTAAAGCAACACGAGAGAAGTTTGAGACCCTTAAAAACCACAAATCGACCATTAAAAGATGAGCAAAACTGCCGTTAAACGGTTAAATTAGGCTCGTGTTGTTGTGCTAATCCTGAAAGAAGCATTAAAGCAACACGAGAGAAGTTTGAGAACCTTAAAAACCACAAAACGACCATTAAAAATTAGCAAAACTGCCGTTAAACGGTTAAATTAGGCTCGTGTTGTTATGCTAATCCTGAAAGAAGCATTAAAGCAACACAAGAGAAGTTTGAGAACCTTAAAACCACAAAACGACCATTAAAAGATGAGCAAAACTGCCGTTAAACGGTTAAATTAGGCTCGTGTTGTTGTGCTAATCCTGAAAGAAGCATTAAAGCAACACGAGAGAAGTTTGAGAACCTTAAAAACCACAAAACGACCATTAAAAATTAGCAAAACTGCCGTTAAACGGTTAAATTAGGCTCGTGTTGTTATGCTAATCCTGAAAGAAGCATTAAAGCAACACAAGAGAAGTTTGAGAACCTTAAAACCACAAAATGACCATTAAAAGATGAGCAAAACTGCCGTTAAACGGTTAAATTAGGCTCGTGTTGTTGTGCTAATCCTGAAAGAAGCATTAAAGCAACACGAGAGAAGTTTGAGACCCTTAAAAACCACAAAGTTCACCGGCTTTAATTCTAACTGAAACTGTCCTAAAGCGCCCAGAGGTTCGGTTTCCAGCCGCTGGATCTTTTTTGTGGGCTTTTGATGGCGTTATTGTGGCGTCTTCTACATGACGACACATTCACATGCGGCTGCGCATGTGCAGGGTTCAGATTCAGTTTGTTTTCATGGTGTTAAAATATCCGTTTGGATCACCTGAAGCGGCTCTGAACCCACAGTCTGAACCCGCCACACGTCCGAGGTGTGATTTGGCGTTTAGGTGGCAGCATCGTTGTTCTCCCGGGTATAAAAAGCCGTTATGTTTTTCGTTATGTTAACGACGGATTTCAGGTTTTTAATCCCTGAAAACAAGCTGCACTTGTCTGACTTTCTACACCAATAAATTTGACTTGAACCAGAAACAGCCCGGAGGTTATTACAGTGTTTCCTTTGCCAGCTGCAGCTCATGTTACTTTATCCATGTTGTTGTTGCTTCTCGGTGCTGACAGTGTTCTGCTGCCGTTGAGTAAAATCGGAGCAGTTTTGACAGTCCACTGTGTGTCCAGGCGGCTGTTCCAACCTTTTCCCTTTTTTGGTGGAGTTTCGGGGAGACCTTTAAAGGAAATACTGGCATTGTTTGCATGATAAGCTCGAGCTCTGGCTGTGTAAATGTTTACTGAATAACAATGTGGCATTTTAAAGGCTTTCAAACCTGGCTGCTGCAAAGCTTTCGTGTTTTTGCACAATGTGTCGCCTTTTTAGCATGGATCCACGAGTTATTTTCGGGTTTTATGGGTGTATGTTCCACCTCATAGTGACTCATACTGTTTCTGTTTGCCCAATAACTTTCTGGAGCTGACAGTTTTTATTACATTATAGGCTGTAACTGAATGCAGTAAAAAGGAATGTCAGTAAACATTTATGCTCATGTACTTGTACAATCAGACTTTATTATTCGATTTAAAGTGCTTAAACAGCCACTTATTAAGAAAACTTCCCAAAGATCCGTTTAGGAGAGCTTATTTATGAAACTACCGACTCAGAGTGGAAACAGCTATAAAATAATGGTCACTTTTTGTGTTTTTTCTCTTTTAAATCTTCTGAAAATGACTTAGAAACCAGACCCAAGAATTTACTTTAGGAAGCAGCTGGGGACAACACAAATATTCTGCTTCCAGAAGTGAGAAGCCTCCTGCAGAACCAGACTCCGGAAGGACGAACATCGCCAGAAACCACAGATCAGACGAGCCGGACACACCTGCAGACAGGTGCAGGGAGACAAAAGCACAACCTGGAGGGAAGACACAAAGTTAGTGACATTCAGATTATTTCACAGAGAGGAGAGGAAGATGCTCAGTGCATCATGGGAGGTCTTCCAGCAGCCTGAGCCTAACGGGATGGCTCAGGGTCGCCATAACTGTCGGGAAGGCTTGGGGTGCAGCATAGCTCAGCTGGTTGAAAGCAGCCTTGTGTACGGAGGCTGAAGTCCTTGTCACAGCTGGCTGGTTGGTTCAAGCTCCAGCTCTTTGCACGCCATGCCCCCCTCTAAGCCCACATTCCTGTCTCCAACTCACAGCAAAATGTTAAAAAAGGACCGTTTTAAGCATAGTCTTAAAGGCAGAGTGAGTTCAAACATGAACTCCAGGAACCAGAAGTAAACCTGCAGTTACTACCTGTGGCTACTTTGGTCATTCAAGCCTCAGTTATGCCACTTGTGGGCAAGAAGTGGGCTAAAGGTCACGAGTCATGGGGCCCAACTCGAGTTACGACTCGTTTCATATGAGCCAGATGTGGCCAGGCTCCAACATGTGTTGTGGAAATGTTCTGTGCAACAGGTGTGGCCCAAAGGCCCCAAAACTGTCTGTTACATCCTGTATCCTGAGTCAACGGTGTCAGTCAAGGTCAGATGTGGGCCGTGTTTGGGCAACATCGTCTTTAGTGTCTGAGTATAGTCTAAAAAGTGTCCGCTGAAGACCCTGAACGACAGATTTCAGATCAGTTCGAATGAACCAACAAAAAGAGCTGATCCAACCGAGACAAACAGCTTTGGAGAAAGTTATAAACATTGTTAAACGGAATTGAAAGCTGGATTAAAAGGATTAAACTCCGATATATATCAGCCGAACATGAGCACACGAGCATCCCAGCTGTTTACGTAGGAGTCCGGTGAAAAATGAGGCAGGTGTTGGTTGTGATTCTCAACTCCACAAAAATCAATTAAAGCGTTCTTAGTTACACCAAAAACTTCAGCTTTTTTCACTAAATTATTCCACAAACGAGCACATAGACACTTGTAAGAACTGCGGTTTGAGATCGTTAACGAGACCAATCCAGACGGGGCTAATACATCATAATAGGCCTATTGAAAACAGTACGAGGTCTTTTCCTCGCCTTAAATATCAATTCCACTTGGGCTCTGATTTCAGAGCAGTAGTAAAAACTCCACAGTTCATTACCACTTAATTCTCAGCAACTTTTGAGTTATTTTAAGCAACTTTTGTCGAACAAATATCACGTTTCCATTCATTTTTTAATCTGAATTTGCTTTATTGGGACTTAAAGATTCACTGGAACCATCCCACAATAATAATAATAACTTAAACATATTTTGTTGTCTTTAACGCTTTTCATTTTCTTCATTAAATCAGTTATTTAATGGCTTTAAATATGTGAAAATAAACCACCCACCAGTCCAAACTTTAAGTATATTTAGTATATTTAGGTGTAAATGTGATTATTTCACTTAATTTCTTCTGCTAGCTTTTTAAAACATTGATTTTCTGACGCTGCCTTTTTCCTACAGTGACAGTAACCGGCACAAACAGGCATTACGTAATCATCAAAGCAGCTAATGAGAACAAGAGCTGAATCATCCTGACTGAAGTCTGATCAGCAGCTGTGAAGATGAGTAACCCTTCCAAAGCTGGAATCCTTGATTGTAAAAATTAATGTGCAAGAAAACAGTAATAGTTCCCCTGAGGCTTCTCCCCCAGCAGTGACCAACCCTGTTTTCTAGTTTTTTTTTATGTTAACATTAAAGTTCACATCTAATTAAGCTTTATGGCATCGCCACAAGCCTTGAATCCCTTAGAAAACAGTCGTGTATGCTGTCACGGTCGATTTCTGCAGCTTATATCCGCCTCCCCCACCCTCAAGTTCTCTGTGCAGAGTAAAAGTAGGAAAAAGTCTTCTCTTGTTCCCAGTCATGGGAGAAAATGGTGAATGTTCACTTGAGCAGAAAGATCTTATTTAAAAAGCCGATGTTGGTCTGTTCACTTAGAGTCGCGCACACAAACCTTGAGAGGATCACACGATCCTCAAAATGTATTTCTTGTCCGGTTTTCTCTCGAGGGACCGTGAAGACAAATGGTTGTGAACCTGAGCAGAGTCTCTAAAGCCTGTAATGGACGCTCAAAATGTGTTTTTTACAGACTTCTCTTGAGTTCTAGAAATAAACATCTCAGCCTTTTGTTAAATTTTTCATTCAGTCTAATGCAACACATATTTTATTATCATCTTTTGACATCTTTTCAAGTAAGAAAATAACAATATTGAAAATAAATAACAATAAATAATAATGTGAATGACACTGTGATTCTGTTCTATCACCATGTGCACCACAGGTTAATGAAGAAGCTGGTGGATGTTTCTCTTCCTGCTCAGCCCAGTCTCACCAAAAAACGCTGGGAGTTATTGCCTCTGAAGTCATGTTGCGTGTTAATTGGTACCCATTTTTGCCTTGTACGCTCACCCTATCCGTTACCATTTGGCGTATTACTCTAAGAGCGTAAAATGACACCCCAAAAAGCTTAAAATCATACAAAAAAGTACCCAAAGTGGCGAACAATTCATACGCCTGCAGTGTCAACACTGATGGTTGGAAATGGTGACTTTGCTCTTGGTTTCTGTTCAGTGGAAGCCGTAATCACGTCTTTTGTAACATCTGGAGCTAACCTCCAGAAAATCATTTTAATTCTAACCATTTATCGGTAAGAGCAAAGTTAAAACGTGTCAAACTCGCGATATCTTGCCTCTTCTTCCTCCTTTAAGCGTTTGTGGTCAAATGAACACTAGCAAAATGAGGAAAGTGGACTTTGTTACTTAAATGCACGAATGAAGACACCAAACTTAAACTGCATTTGTGTAAGTCAGTTCAACCTGATGAATTGTTAGATTTTATTGTAAAACTTTAGGTTTTAAGGACTGATCGTGCGCTAGCGAAGCAAATCTGAAGCGATCTTTTGAAAAGCTGTGAAACAGAAAAGGGTTTGTGGTATCGGCTATGTTTGCGTGTGATTCAGTAGAAGAAGTAGTTGTCCTAACTGAAAACAAAGGATAAACAACACCTGCGGTGGACATCCAAAAGAAGAAATAGAGAGAGTTATTCTTCAGGAACTATTTTAATTTGTGGGTATATCTGGTCATAAATCTTCATACGAATTTATTGTTTGTCACAGCGGCCAAGTGACGCCACGTTTAATCTTTATCGGGTCAGATGCAACTCACAAAGTTGTTTCCACTCAAGTCCTCTTTAAAACAGGTAAAAACCACCTCAAGCTAGTGTATAAAAGTCAATCCAACACGGCTTTTGGTTGAGCGAGTTGTAAAGTCAACACAGCACCAAAGCCTCCATCCTAAACGGTAGGTGTCACTGCTAAGAAAATGACTCCATTACGCTGCAGGAGAAGCGCCAGAAGTCGAACAGGAAGTACAAAAGTCATACATAAATATAAGTACACATTTGATGTTGTGTAATATTTACAATGGTGGTACCTTTTGGGTTTTGTTGGGTCGTACAGATCCCTGATCGCACACTCTTCCCTGCAGCTCCTCCGTTTTATCGATGTACTCGTTGTGCTTCACGCCACAGGTTATAAAAAGAGTTTCATGACCCCAGAGTGCCCAAATTCACGAGGTTGAGAACATCGACCATTAACTTCACACCAGTGCTGTGGACCAACGTACTTATTCCACGTTCTGCTATGAGATCGGGCTGCTAATAAACTTCTGCTTTTTAAAAAATAACATTAACTTTTCTCACTGGGTTACTTCCTTTACATTACAAAAGTGCATTACTACATGTTTCTTTGAGTCAGCTTTAAAATGTCTAACCCCAACATGCTCCACGAAGCTGAAAGCGGTTGCTAAGCTACAATAGATTATTAAATTGGAATAACAAACATCACAATGGCATGTGGTGGTCTGTTATTATAAATAATTTGAGATATCATCACAACCAGAGCCCACGCATCACTTAAAGGGGAATAATATCAAACAAAATAGGGCGACAAAAAGAGGAGTTCATATACAATTTGACATAAACTGCAGTTTATAAGAATGCACAGGTGCTAGGCATACTGGTATAGTAGGAATGTGGACTGTGAGTTGCTTATCACATGGATAATGTGCCCATATGATTTACAGTGTGTGGTTTGTGTTTTTGGTTTACATTTGCAATGACTCCTCAAGATTTTAACACCCCTCTTTTGCTATTTATATATTTACAGATAGTCAGTAAACAAACTGAAGTCACCCAAACGTCACAGAAAGCCACATGGTATGAATGAGAATTAAATCCTGATGTCATGAATCCCTCTCATGTGGCCTGCTGGTGTAGTGGCGACGATATTAAGTCTCTTTGCTCAGCTGAGGAGTTTTGTTCCAGTCAAAACACAAGATCTGTTACACCAAGATCTTAGATCGAGGTTGAACTTGACTTAAAACTCAACAAAATCAACGTTTTCATTCAAAGTCTGGGTCAAAAGACCGCAACAAAGGCCACTCAGAGTGATTCTGCTGTTCACCTGAGCTCGACTGAGATTGTTTTAGCAACTTTTAGCTCATTGTTTTGGTTTTTAAATCAAAATTAAAAAGCTCTACAACCTCAAACATATACTCCCTGCTTGGTAAACAACAGACAAACACAGCTAGAGAGTAGATGCAGAAGAAAAAAAAAGAAAATAAACTCCTTCGGGTTAAGAATCACGAAGAAAGAAAATGTCACATTCATCCAGGGCTGCAGCTGCTCTACAGAATACCTTCTTGAATAAATAATTAAGAACTTTGTCAGTTAATTATCAAGAAAGAAAAGCAGAGTAATTAACAATATGTCATTATGTGAGCTGGGAATTTGGTTATTTCTGCTTAGAAGGATTTAAATGACCTCTCGAGAAGCCAAGTGTGCTCTGATTGGTCAGCTCAAATGGCCTGATCAGACACTCAATCTGATTGGACGAAAAGTTAGTCTACGCCCCTGAGAGCAGGATGAGTCATCAATGTTTTCTGTTGTTTTCCAGCAAATGACAAACTTTAAAATACCTTTAGGAAAGCCTCATAAAAACAAGTTTTTTAGGTTATTTTCGGCCCAGATGAAGGTTTATATATTCAAACATTAAATTTGACTTCATGAATGCTCAATTTTAAAATGCCCATCATATATTTATATTATATTATATGATGATATTATATTACAATAGCATGTGTTTACAGGTTAAAAAATCAGTTCATGCGGGTTTAAGATGATTGTTAGATGCTAAGCATTGTTGCCATGTCCACCTATTCATTAATTATCTTCTGCTTGTGGTCAGGTTTAGGAAACCTAACTCAGGCTGTAAAACTGACCCAATAACGGCCCAAATGAGGCGTGCCCAAAAGAAGCAAACCATTCCCGAGTGGGAATAAGAATCAGTCTTAATTCAGGTCACATAATCGAGTTGGATTTGACAGCCCAGAGCCCAAAATATCCCAAACACACAGTCATAAACCTGTAGAAACTTGGTAGTAAACTTAGAGCCAGGAAGTGATTAGTATCAAGCTATGAACCAACTGTGTTGTGGCGCTTTGCTGCCACTTGGGGGCAGTATCAGCGATATGGGGAACAATTTGAGCTGTGCGCTGCTCTTGGTTGTGTTGGTGTTGTTGTTGGTCCTTTAGCTTTGCTCTTGCTTTCATAATAATAAAGACTGCCCAGTGTAGCTGCTGTTTGAGCTTTTCAGCTACACTTTTTTGGTATTTATCTTTATTTTGGTGCTTCGTCGTCTTTGTTATGAAATCTGTGCAAACATAAATGGACCCATACACCCAGGATAAGAGGCAACAGCTTATAATGTTTAATAATTTGCATCTATAAAGTCAAAGGGACTGCATTTATGTTGATTTTTTTATCCATTTCAGCTCATTCTTTTTTCTCAGGAGCAGTGGGAGTTAAGCTGCCTATCCTGAAATTACCTAAAACTCGCTTATTAACATATATTTACTGAATTGTTTGATGTGTACATCCAAAGAATAATACATTTCAATGTTTTTGGTTTCAGAAAGACATCAATGTGCCCGATCATATTAAACGCTGCTCATTTTTTAAATACACATCCACCTGGATGTGTTTAACTGGAACAAAACTCTTCAGGTAGAATTATGGAATGTGTTTAACCTTCCTGGAAAGTCGATGAAAGTAGCACAATCGCACCAAGCCGAGAACAGAGGACAATAGCACGACATCAAATTAACAAACACTATAACCAGACAGTTGTTTGTGTCACCGAAAACCAAAGAAAAACCTCAAATTTAACAGCTTCGTCACTGCTCCTGTGGCACGAGCTCAAACCCACGGGGACGGACTCCGGTTAAGGTGCGGTCCAGCACCACCAGCTCCAAGTCCCCACTAACGATGATGGCAAAAGGAATATTTCTATTGCAGTCAGTCTAAATGGAGTGCTGTACATTCACACTGAAACTCCAGGTCAGCTTGGTCACGTGCATCTTTTGATCCACTAACCTCTCATATCACAAAGTCTGCAATGTCCTTTCGCCGTCCTCATCTATTTTCTCCAGACTGCCTGAGCGGCGTCTCTCCTGAGGTTTGGGAGGCTGATGCAGCCTTCCTCCTGCTCTGCCGCTTCGTCCCAGCTCAGAAAGTGTGTCGGTGTACTCCAGCGAGGTGGCAGAAAGTGATGACAATGACAGCTGGAGGTTTCTCCCAAAGAGAGTCTGTAGGACAAAGCTGGTCTCCTATTTCATAGCGATGTGGACTGCTTGATGCTGTGAAAGCTGACCCGTGAAGGAGAAGTGGGGATAGACATGGCCTGGGTCATCCGGGCTCGGATGGAGTGCTGCTCCTGCCATCGGTGGAACCGTTTCCTCACAGCTGAGCGAACCTGCCAACAACAACAAGCCCAAACGTTGAATAACACTGTGGGCTATAAAGCAAGAGCAAATAAGCAGAACAAGGCACGGTGTACATGAAGTAAGTCATTATAAGATGTATAAAACAATAAAACAGGGGTCAAAGACTGTGTTTGTTACGATCTGAGACCATTAGAAGAGGTTATTCAACCACTCGATGTTGGCATGGAAAGCTTTTCTGGTGAAATGGGTCTGAGATGAGTCCAGAGTTAGACTTTCATAAGACTGAAATACTATCTAGACCAGGGGTCGGGAACCTATGGCTCGCCAGCCAGGTGTGGCTCTTTTGATGACTGCATCTGGCTCAGATAAAACAAAATATTCTCACTTGTTTTAATCCATCCATCGATTTTTCATGTCCTGTTCAGGGCTGCAGGAGCATTATTTTAATTGGATGATACTGGACTACGTTGGCAGCGTAAAACAGGTAAACGGCCCCTTTTGAATCAGTCTGCTCGGTCATTAGCTCAAAGCTAACCCTTCCACGAAGAAAAAAAGATGACGAGTATCGTACATTTCAGGCCCCCGAATGGACTGAAGAATTCGCCTTTGTGGAGAGAGCAAATTCTGCGGTGTGTCTAATTTGCAAAGACAAAATTACATCGATGAAACGGTCGAATATAAAGCGGCACTTCGACACGCGCCATGCTACCTTTGCATCAAAATACCCGGCAGGAGACAGCAGAAAGAAAGCGAGCCGAGAGCTACTAAAATATATTATATGGCTCTCATTGAAATAAATTCCAAATTTTTTGCTTCCATGGCTCTCTTAGTCAAAAAGGTTCCCAACCCCTGATCTAGACGGTGAGATTATCCTCTTTTTTCACCATGTACATGCAAATAAGTTATTATAAGATGTATAAAACAATAAAACAGGGGTCAAAGACTGTGTTCGTTACGATCTGAGACCATTAGAAGAGGTTATTCAACCACTCAATGTTGGCATGGAAAGCTTTTCTGGTGAAATGGGTCTGAGATGAGTGCAGAGTTAGACTTTCATAAGACTGAAATACTATCTAGACCAGGGGTCGGGAACCTATGGCTCGCCAGCCAGGTGTGGCTCTTTTGATGACTGCATCTGGCTCAGATAAAACTAAATATTCTCACTTGTTTTAATCCATCCATCGATTTTTCATGTCCTGTTCAGGGCTGCAGGAGCAATTATCCATTATTTTAATTGGATGATACTGGACTACGTTGGCAGCGTAAAACAGGTAAACGCCCCCTTTTGAATCAGTCTGCTCGGTCATTAGCTCAAAGCTAACCCTTCCAGGAAGAAAAAAAGATGACGAGTATCGTACATTTCAGGCCCCCGAATGGACTGAAGAATTCGCCTTTGTGGAGAGAGCAAATTCTGCGGTGTGTCTAATTTGCAAAGACAAAATTACATCGATGAAACGGCACTTTGACACGCGCCATGCTACCTTTGCATCAAAATACCCGGCAGGAGACAGCAGAAAGAAAGCGTGCCAAGAGCTACTAAAATATATTATATGGCTCTCATTGAAATAAATTTCCAAATTTTTTGCTTTCATGGCTCTTAGTCAAAAAGGTTCCCGACCCCTGATCTAGACGGTGAGATTATCCTCTTTTTTTCACCATGTACATGCAAATAAGTCATTATAAGATGTATAAAACAATAAAACAGGGGTCAAAGACTGTGTTTGTTACGATCTGAGACCATTCGAAGAGGTTATTCAACCACTCGATGTTGGCATGGAAAGCTTTTCTGGTGAAATGGGTCTGAGATGAGTCCAGAGTTAGACTTTCATAAGACTGAAATACTATCTAGACGGTGAGATTATTCTCTTTTTGAAGAGCCAGAAGGGTCCACTGGATGCTTTGGGAGTGAAGTGCAACATGGACTTTTTGGAGCAGTAACATCTAATTGTCTAATTGGTAATTGCCACATTAATTAGTGATGATTAGGCTACTTTCTCTTCCTCTGATGATCAGTCTCTTTATGTTCTAACAATGAAAATAAAGACTCTGAAAGACAAACATCTACTTACATAACCTATTTGACTGGTAATTGGTATGTAAGTGGATCAATAATACGCTAAGTGAGCTCCATTAGCTAATGAGATATTAGTTAAATATTAAGTGATTGTTTAAATAATGCACAACGTTATTCCACAGTAGACAAAGGAAGTCAAAGTTCTTAGATATTTAATGAGTAATCACAATTTCCTTCGCTCACTTTGGGTGGAAAATACCTGGAAAATCAACTGAAAACACGTTCAGTCCATCAGCGAACTAACCTGAATCGAATTTGGCTTCAGGTCCAAAGTAAATCATTAACCTCAACCTGTTTTCCTGCTAAACGTTTTCCTTTTCTGCTGAATGTGACCGCAGGTATCCCTTGTTCATCTGTTTCATTCGTCCTCCTGCTCTTCCTGTTACCTTCCGCCTGTAACAAAGCACTGAATCAATAACCTCTGCAGTCTACACATGCTGGTTAAGCCCTTCGTTCCAGGTACATCTCGCTTCCTGATGGGATATTCGCTCATCATCCGGCAGGCTATCGCAGGGCGGGTCAGGAGCTGAAGGGCGGCTGATATTACATCCACATGCAGCTCGAGGAGTAGCTTATGATGATGCCTCTGCGATGGGATGCTCAGCTCTGAAGCTAAATTTAGCCGGAGGTTTTCTGGCTGAGGTTTACCTTCGTGGCTAGTTTGTGGCTCAGGTCGGTTTAGCAATTCAAATCCATCAAAGAGCCAGAAAATCTATGATCTGTGTCATCTTCTTGCTATGAGTGACGAGGCCCAACATGAACAGAAGATATCCCACAGAAGTTCAAGCCTCTCGCTTATCAGAGACCTTTTCACAGTTTTTTTGTGTTTAATCTCTAAAAAACGAGGCGATGCATGATAAAAACACGCCTGTTCCACGTTCACTTTATCATTTCATAGCTGTTTTAATCATTCTGTTTTAAACAGACCTGGCTTTGTAAGGTTTATTTCTTTCTTTTCCTGTAAAGCTTCCTTTAAATCTTTGCTAATTCCCAAGTTTTCCTTTGCTTTTAATCATTCTGTTTTAAACAGACCTGGTTTTGTCAGGTTTATTTCTTTCTTTTCCTTTAAATCTTTGCTAATTCCCAAGTTTTCCTTTGCTTTTAATCATTCTTTTTTAAACAGACCTGGTTTTGTAAGGTTTATTTCTTTCTTTTCCTTTTAATCTTTGCTAATTCCCAAGTTTTCCTTTGCTTTTAATCATTCTGTTTTAAACAGACCTGGTTTTGTAAGGTTTATTTCTTTCTTTTCCTGTAAAGCTTCCTTTAAACCTTATTCCTAAGTTTTCCTTTGCTTTTAATCATTCTTTTTGAAACAGACCTGGTTTTGTTAGGTTTATTTCTTTATTTTCCTGTAAAGTTTCCTTTAAACCTTTGCTAATTCCCAAGTTTTCCTTTGCTTTTAATCATTCTGTTTTAAACAGACCTGGTTTTGTAAGGTTTATTTCTTTCTTTTCCTGTAAAGCTTCCTTTAAACCTTATTCCCAAGTTTTCCTTTGCTTTTAATCATTCTTTTTTAAACAGACCTGGTTTTGTAAGGTTTATTTCTTTCTTTTCCTTTAAATCTTTGCTAATTCCCAAGTTTTCCTTTGCTTTTAATCATTCTTTTTTAAACAGACCTGGCTTTGTCAGGTTTATTTCTTTATTTTCCTGTAAAGCTTCCTTTAAACCTTTGCTAATTCCTAAGTTTCCCTTTGCTGTTGCTGTGCCTGGGCCCTGATCACCTGTTTCCTATCAGTCCCTATCAGTTTATATTCTGCCTGGATTGATTCGCTCTCTGCCAGATGTTTGCCCTTTCTGTCTCCGTGGCATCAGTTTAATCAGCAGTCCTTTGGACCCTCTGCTCTGGATCCTCTCAGCTTCTGTAGCTGCTTTGCTCCTGCAGCTGGGTCCACCTTCACCACAACGCCGTCTGGATGGGAGCAGATGCTGCTCTAAAACCTGTTTATACCTTTCAGCATTGATGGAGCCTTTCCAGATGTGCAGGTTATCAGCTCCATAGGCACTAATGCCCCTCCCATACCATCAGAGATGCAGGCTTTGAACTGAGAGCTGATAACAAGCTGTTTTCCACTTTGCTTCGGTCCATCTTAAACGCGCTTTGGTCCAGAGAAGACGGCAGAGTCTCTGGCTCATGTTCATGATGCAGCTTTAACCTGCATTTATGGATGTTACGCTGAGCTGTGTTCACAGACAGCGATTTCTGGACGTGTTCCTGAGCCCAGGCAGGGATTCTGTCATGGTCTGTGTTTCTGTATATTGGGTTATTAGTGTCCACGTCAGGTTAGCTTTGTATTCCCTCGAGCATTCGGTTAAATGTGTTCTTCCGCTCTTGTTCCACACCAGGTCTCCGGTTTAAGCTTTTCACACCTGATTCTCATTTGTCATCAGCGCCCTCAGTATACAGCCTCCAGGTTATTATTGCATGTAGGTTGTTTTAGCTCTCCAGTGTATTTCGTTCCTTCATGTTTGTCTTGTTTTAGTTCCATTTGCAGTGTTTATCTCCGGCCTTGGCAGCACATTACGTTCACTTTTTTCCAATAAACTCATTTGTTCACCAGTCCTCGCCTCCTTCCTCGTAACTATGCATTCTCCACCACTTATGACAGATTTCCAGGACAGAATCAGGTCTCTTTTTAAAGCCTGAAGCAGAGATGTCTGCTGATTCTCCGAATCTTTGGATATTATGTCCTATAGACAACGAAATATTCAACATCTTTGGGATTTTACATGGTCTGCTGGGCTGGATAGTGTAGGTATGATTGGCACCTTCCATGTGGGAGATCCTGGGTTCAAATCCCCTGCATGAAAGGTAATACCTCCAGTAGGGGTCCTTAGGCAAGACCCCCTTACCCTATCTGCCTACCTGTAAGTCGCTTTGGATAAAAGCTTCTGCTAAATGCAAAAACATAAAGAATTGATCCACAGTTTGTTGACAGTTTTTTGCAGATTGCTGAATCTCTGCCCATCTTGACTTCTGAGAGACTCTGCCTCTTTAAGGTGCTCTTTTCATGCAATCATGCTACTGAACACTTGAAATTAACCTAATTAGCTGCAACATGTTCCTCCACTTCCTTTTCCAGCCTTTTGTTGCCGCTGTCCCAACTTTTTGCTGTTATTCACACAGTTATAGGGGATGTAATGCAGACGTGAGTCTGGAATATTCTGCCTCCAACTCATGTACAGTTCAGTGTTCCTGTGCATGTACACACAGCCGGTGTAGATGTGTGGAAAAGAGGAAAGATAACTTGGCTCTGGACTCTTACTCAAGGCCTTTACCACCCATTCACGACCTCATCTTGCTGGCAACACTCTGGATGACAGATCTTATGCTTCTGTGTAATTTGTACAACTTCAACTTTCGACCTTCTCTCGCAGTCAGCAGATGGACTTTCATCAGGGAGCTGTTGGACTTTTAAAATGGTCTAATCTTGATTTAATAGATCCACTCCTGCAGACTAAAGCTTGATCTGTCCACTACACTGCATACAGTAATAAAACTGTTGGCAATAATATTTATAACATCAAACGGAAAGTAGCATTCCCTCCAACTTTGGAGCTATTCTGAGATGGGTTTCAGGCCTCATTTCTCTATTGAACCAAATTAGGATGGACGCCGTCATGCAGCGTAGAAAGTGTCTTATGTCAGAACATGACAAGTCTTAATTATGCCCCAAATATATGAGCCTCAAGCTGCAATAACAACATCAACAGCCTCCAAAAGGAGGAGTGGAGGCGCCTGAAGAGGGGAAATATGAATAAACATCTGAATCGGTGGGGGAGAGAGAGTTAAATTGTTAAATCGATAAGCCAGTGTGAATCTGCTTACCTCACTGTTTAGGAAGCAGTAAAATACTGACACAAAGAAGCCCTGCGGGAGAGGAGAGGGGAGATAAAGTGAGGACAAAACATCATCAGAGAGGAAGGCATCCAAAACATCACTGCTCTGATCCTGTTTTAATCGCTTAAACAGCAGCTTATCGCACACATTCAATCATCTCCACAGAGAGAAACACAGCTTTTTGTTGTCCGTTCAGTACAATTACCGAGTCTTCACATAAAGAAGCTCACAAAAGAGACATCCACCCACACATAGATGCAATTATACTCTGTTCGCCAAATAAATCATACCTGAAAGGACTCCAAAAACGAATTGAAATATATAAAGACAATTTGGGAGATCTCATCTTCTCCCGGGTTGACAAAAAACAGCATATAGGTGATTCCCAGGAGTGGAAGAAGCACCAGAGTAGCCTTCACAGCTTTCCTGCAGACAGGGAGATCATAGATCAAACAAGAGGCTCAGCTCGGTGTATCGCTGCATGTTAAAGGGCCCTCCAGGAGACGGAGAGGAAAACATGAATAATTCAAGGCCTGTTCGTGTGGGAGCCCCCCGGAGCGTATTCATTGCAGGTTAAAGTGAACTCACCTGTATTGGATTGTCTCCGATGTTGTAGAGGCTCGCAGTTTGGTCATCAGGATTCTCACAATGTTGAAGAGGAAGATGAAATTGATCTGTTGGAAAAATCCAACAGAGAGAAAGAGTTGTTTTTAATCTATATTTCTCCTGTTCTACACCTGATGTGTTGCAAAACTATTTTCCACTTATCTGAACAAGTAATGACTTGAAAAGGAGCTTTAAAGACCTCTCAAGGGCATCCAAATTATACTAAATTAATCCTTCTAATGTAAAGAAATGACCAAATTTGTCAACGATTGTCCACCCAAAGGAATACAGATAAATAATCGAATAAAAGACGCCTCCAAATACTGGAAAATTTCCTCCCAGGATGTGTGGAAAAGTGCAGCTGTTGGTGTCAAAGTGCTGAGTCCACAAATCACACGAATTTGAAAGAGATCGCATATTGATCTGCATGGCAGGTATCCCAGGAAAAAGCCTGTGCTGTTCACAAAAGAACGTTAAATAATGGGTAACACACTCCACACAGATCCACCAAAGGTGGAGCTGTTTGGACACATGTCAACAGCAGGAGAAGAGTGGGTCATTTCTCAAGAAATTTCCAAGTTGGAGGCAGTTTTCTGAGAGTTGTGACTCATTGAAAACTCGATCCAGGCTGTTTAAGGCCATCATGACACAATCAAACATGTCCAATGCTATCGTAAGTCTTTAGTCTTTTTTGATGCAAATCGAGTCGTTTTGCGTTTTCAACCAATAGGTGCGCTGTGGAAGTTGTGGATGAGAGTAACCGTGGCGATGAGGCAAAAAAGTTATACAAACAGAGGA
The DNA here is from genome assembly GCF_036924035.1 of Leuresthes tenuis. Classification (NCBI taxonomy): domain Eukaryota; kingdom Metazoa; phylum Chordata; class Actinopteri; order Atheriniformes; family Atherinopsidae; genus Leuresthes; species Leuresthes tenuis. Next base: position 3,289,682 of record NW_027325374.1, read on the forward strand.
GCTACGAAGCACGAATGACTCCACGATGTTTCATCTGCACTTAAAAAAGCAGCTGTGGCTCAAAGCTGCGTATCGGTCGACTTCAATATTGTTCAGAATTTCGACCAGGTGCATGATGGGAAATAATGTCAGAAAAATCTAGTTGTGGTCCCTGCAAATCGTGACTCTTTAAGACCTCGATTCTTTGCACAATCCTTAGTATGTGACCTAAAACTCTTTAGATGTGAGAGATTGTTCAAAGTTAGTCTTTTAAAGTTTTTTTCAAAGCTGTCTCGGGTCTCGGAGGCTTAAGGTGACCCCACCCTCTACAAGTCTGTAGAAGAAGAAGAAGAAGAAGACGGGATAAGCAACTTTAAAAACTGCTTTTTTCTCATTAAAGTAAAATATCGACACGTCCGACTGTTACATCCGTGCCGGTTTATCAAAGATATTTATGTTACATGTTGGAAATTTATCAGCGTATAAAATCATGCGATTATTTTAGCTAAATATTTGCGCTAAATAATTAGCTAAGCTAGCTATTCCAGCCGCCAAAAAAATACCAGCGATGGGGTAAACTGAACCAGTTTTGAGTTTGAAGGAACTGCCAGAACGAGCGATAATTCGTATTTCACCGTAAAAACAAATACAATTTTTTACTGGTGATGATTCTTTGCTATGTTTTGGTTTTAGACATAAGATCTTACTTAAGACTTAAGATGTTTGACCACGTAACTATGCAAGATAACGTCTGAGAACATGACAAACTTTGTATGAAAGTTACGATCGTGGTGAGTTTGCTACTGGCAGCTAACTGATAGCGATTTATTTCTCTCGTCTCGTGTGACGTCCGTTGAAGCCATGAAGAAACCACAAAATCTTCCTCCCTTCTTGCTGACTCCATTTTTCCTTAAAAACTGATCATATAAGCAGTTTTTCTTTGGTTTTATTTAAACTTTCTTTTGTCCATTTGTGGAAAGGTTGCAACTTTAGTGTAAAACGAATTGTTTTTAAAATGCAAATAATTAAAGGTATTGGTTAGTTTCATGTGTTTTAGTTGGCTTTATGACAATAAATACGATTATTTGTTTATTTATTCATTAAATTAGTTTTCAAAGAGGTAAATTAGACGTAATTTAGCTTTAAAATCTCACACTGGAGTCAAAATGTTCAGCTAAACAGGAGCATTTTGAGCCCTTTTAGATCACTTCAACATAGATTAAATTTGATCATTGATAATGACCGTAAACATCCTGAAATTTGCTTATATATCTTCATTTAACTTCTGCCTTCTTTTCTCTTATACTGAGGACCACATCTGTGAGAAATGGCTAATCTTAGCCCACTCTCTCCTACACATCTTATCAGGACAAAGCACCATGTTCGCTGTCTCACGGACTATAAATTCTACATCTTATCAAAGAGAGCTTGAAAACAGATGTGAGGCGTCTGTATGAAAGATGAAGTTGAACTGGACCTCTCCACAAGATAAAGTTCCTCAGCACATAAACAAATCAAGAGGCTCTAAAAGAAGATATGGATGTAATGGAGCTTGGATGGCCGGGTCAAAGACCAGATTTGAAACCCAATTACATGTTTGGGGGGGTATTTTAAAGAGAAAAGGCTAGTTTAAGAGAACCCACATTTGGCCTCTGATTCCAAAGCCTCAGTGTTTCTAATGGCGAAGGAAGTAAAGTCGGTATTCAGGGGTCAGCCAGGGGGGCACGTAAGGATAAGGTTTGGAAGGAGCTCCACAGATCTGATGTCATTGCATACTTTCAGTTGGAGTTGTTTCAGTTGCACAACCCAGACAATGGAGGGTTATTTGACTGCGGGAGGGAGTTTCACAGGACAAACAGCGGTCAGGCCAGGTAATATCGCCAAAGAGGCCACCGACTGACAGACTGGGGGGGAAAGATGCTCACCTTGATCGTCTGAGTCACTCCTCATACAGAGCAGGGCAGACTGGACAGATTCTGACTTAAGGAAGGTGGCAAAGTGGTGCATCCAGGACCCACACTGACCCATAATGTGTGTTTTAGATGAAAGATGCATTGCTGATTTCCTTTCTAAGAACTGAACTAACTAAAGCACTTGTCCTGCATCCAAATAAATGCTCTAAATGACTTTTTATCACCAGAGGTGGAACGATCATGACCTCCTGAAACAGTATAAATTTCAATGTGCCGGAGCAAAAAGCCCCCCACGTGTCACCTGATGATGAATTTTATCCCTTATCTTATGACACAGAGAGTACAAGTTGTACTTTTTACTTTACTACAATTTCTGAGAGTTTAAACCAGTCTAACAAAAACATTTGAAATTTTTGTTGGCTTTTGATGGCGTCTTTGTGGCCCCTTCAGGTTTCCTTGTGGTTCCCAGAGTTTCTAAAAGCAGAATGGGAGGTTAGGTTTAGGTACTCGGCTGTAATGGTTAGGATAGATAAAATTGTGCATTCTCCTCATTTATGTGTGCATCATCACTGAAAAAGCTTCTCTTCATTGGCTTCCTGTTAAATTCAGGATAGAATTTAAGGTTCTTCTCCTCACATATAAAGCTCTTAATGACCGAGCTCCATCATATCTTAAAGATCTCATAGTTGGATATTTCCCCAACAGAGCACTTTGCTCTCAGGCTGCAGGTTTCCTTGTGGTTCCCAGAGTTTCTAAAAGCAGAATGGGAGGCAGAGCCTTCAGTTATCAGGCCCCTAAAAGCAGAATGGGAGGCAGAGCCTTCAGTTATCAGGCCCCTAAAAGCAGAATGGGAGGCAGAGCCTTCAGTTATCAGGCCCCTAAAAGCAGAATGGGAGGCAGAGCCTTCAGTTATCAGGCCCCTAAAAGCAGAATGGGAGGCAGAGCCTTCAGTTATCAGGCCCCTAAAAGCAGAATGGGAGGCAGAGCCTTCAGTTATCAGGCCCCTAAAAGCAGAATGGGAGGCAGAGCCTTCAGTTATCAGGCCCCTAAAAGCAGAATGGGAGGCAGAGCCTTCAGTTATCAGGCCCCTAAAAGCAGAATGGGAGGCAGAGCCTTCAGTTATCAGGCCCCTAAAAGCAGAATGGGAGGCAGAGCTTTCAGTTATCAGGCCCCTAAAAGCAGAATGGGAGGCAGAGCCTTCAGTTATCAGGCCCCTAAAAGCAGAATGGGAGGCAGAGCCTTCAGTTATCAGGCCCCTAAAAGCAGAATGGGAGGCAGAGCCTTCAGTTATCAGGCCCCTAAAAGCAGAATGGGAGGCAGAGCCTTCAGTTATCAGGCCCCTAAAAGCAGAATGGGAGGCAGAGCCTTCAGTTATCAGGCCCCTAAAAGCAGAATGGGAGGCAGAGCCTTCAGTTATCAGGCCCCTCTCTGTGGAACCAGCTGCCAGTTTGGCTTCAGGAAGCAGACACCCTCTCTACCTTTAAGATCAGGCTGAAACTTTCCTTTCTGATAAAGCTTATAGTTAGGGATGGCTCAGGTGAGCCTGAAACATCCCATAGTTCTGCTGCTATAGGTTGGTGGTATCTTTTGGGAGAAACCAGACCTGACATGTTAAGATCTCTGGACTTTCCTCATAGAAATCATGTGAGGAAGATATCACCTAAAGACAGACGTGTTGTTTTGCACGTACCTCAGGGTATAAATAGGACCTGGTTTCTTTGTTCGAGGGCTTACCTCTGATGCATGTGAGCTGTATGACCCGTATTATCTCGGTCTGCATGACAACAGAACGGCTGCCCAGGAAACCCTCCATACATAGGCCTATACTGCTGCTCCCATGATGCACCTCTCCTCCCTCTGCTCTCTTTACTTTCCATGTAAACATGACATAATAGTTGTCATTAACTTCTGTTTCTCCCTCTCAGCAGGTATCTCTGGCCTGGTGTTACGGTGATTGTTGTCCCCTCTTTCCTGTCCTCTCAGTCCCCAGCTGGTCCAGGCAGATGGACCCTTCCTGGTTCTGGTTCTGATATAAGGGAGTTTTTTCTCTCCACATGGGGGAATGGATCAGAGAGAAGTTTCGGTGCAATCTGTTGGTTTCTTTAGCTCAGAAATTGTTTTCGAATTGGCTCTGAATGCATGAATTGAACTAACTTTGAATTTAATTCATTTGACTTGATTGCATTATGATTACAATGAATTGGCTTGAATTGGACTGTATTATTGAAGTGTATTGAGATGACGTTTGTTGTGATTTGGCGCTTCATAGATAAACTGAATTGAATTGAATGTGTATGGCTGTGGATGTGCAGGGCTCACACTGAGATTTGTTCTGATGGCGTTACATCCCACGACTGTAGGGGGCGCCAAAGAGCAAAAACAAATGCCAAAATCTCTGGTGTTGCTTTAATATAAACAATTTGAAATAAACTGATATTTCTGATTTAATTTCCAAGTGTTTATTCATTTATTTATGATTAATTTTAACATTTTCTCTGCACTGATTCCTTAAATTTAGATATTTCTTTATTCTATTGTTATCTTCCAATGCATTTCCTCATTAAATCATTATAGATTTATTGATTTATACATAAATTCGTCTCTCTATTAATGCATTTGCTCTCCAAGTACAAACTAAAGTTGATTTTAAGCAACGTAAAGCTTCACAGAGGCTAATTCTGGATGATAATCATATGTAAAAGACCTCAGCGTGGCCAATCCTGCGGAATCCTTTTAGCTGATAATACCTGCAGTATCTTTCTGTGCTGCAGTAGAGCGAAGAATCTCATTTCTTCCAGCACTCCTCATGGCAGCAGGATGCTGTTGCCTCAAAATAACTACAGTGTGTGCGTTGATGGCGTTGAGGTGCATGTCATCCAGCGTTAACAGTTCAGCCTGACAGTGGGGCTCTATGACAGTAAGGTGCCGAGCTATTTAAGGCTGAACGGGAGGATGTACTGACAGTGGGGAAATATGCCAGCAGTACCCTGTAATAAAGATAAAAACTGGAGCTACGCTGTGTATCTGAGGTCCTACTTGAGTTAATCGTTCTTCTACGTGATGAATGACAAAATCAGTAGCTCAGGCAATAGGTGAGAATTACGTAACCGGGGGCAAAAATAGACGGGAATACTTTCCAGTGCCAGATGACTTGACCTTGGCCTGAACAGATGTAAGGCTGCCACACATGCTGCTTGTGCTAAACTTCAGCGACATCCTGGATTCATTCGTCACAGCAGGATAATCACTTTGATTTTTAAAAGTTCACAAACAGGACAAAAGTTCTGGTGACCCGGCAATGATCCCGCGGGATCCGGGGCTCGGCAAAGACACAAAAGCCCACCAGAACAGACTATTGTGAGCGAGATGGGAGAATTTCCAGGGAAAGCAGCGGAGGGATATTGAATGAGGCAGATGATTGCTTCAGGGGGACGGACTACATCTTGAGATGAAAATACGCGAACTGGGCTGTTTTGGGAAGGTCACTCCACCAGTGGATCGCCAGCAGGGACAAGACTGACTGAAACTGAGCAGGGAGGCGGCCAAACTGTGGCGCTGACGGGAGTTCAGACTGGGGTAGTTGTCACTGGATGGAGGCTAAGAATAGCAGAGGAAGTATTCAGATCCTGAAGTGAAAGTACTACTGTAATGTCACACTTTAAACATGCTCTAAAAATACCAACGAGGACATTTTTACAGCTGAAGCGTTCACCTGTGACCGGTGCTTAACGGTTACGAGGTTTGGGCTGCAAATAATGGCTGTTTACACTGGACAAACCTGCCGTCTTTTCCCATAATCACAGCATCGTTATCGATCGAATTTCTCACATCACCGATTATTTATTCATACCAAAATACCAAAATTCAGCCCGATCCGATAAGAAAAGTGGTCAATAGTTCAACGAAAGTTCAGCCATCGAACTCGCTAACAGACATTTAATGAAATATGAAGTGAGCTCAGTATTCCTGAGCTTGTTTGTTCGCTTTTTATGCTCCAATGATGTCTGGAAACTCCAAATAAATTGTTATCTGGGCACCAAATTCACTCAGTTACTATTAATTAATATTCAAATAGTTGCACATAAGTACAAGTTACTCCTAGACCCAAACTGCTGTGCTAAGCTGAAAAACTTTGGTCAGAAAATGAAGTTTTATGACCTCAAAAGCTATAAAAACTGTGCTGATTTTCTCCAAGAGGAAGTGGATCGAATACTTAAAAAGATCCGTCAGCAGACCCTCAAACTATCAGACAATTGAATTAAATTTGTGGTCAACTTCAGCTCTGTGCTAAACACGCAGACTGTGTTTATGTCCAGAAAACTAGACCAAAATTCAGCCCGATCCGATAAGAAAAGTGGCCAATAGTTCAACGAAAGTTCAGCCATCGAACTCGCTAACAGACATTTAATGAAATATGAAGTGAGCTCAGTATTCCTGAGCTTGTTTGTTCGCTTTTTATGGTCCAATGATGTCCGAAAACTCACCAAATTCACTTTTCAGTTGGTTAAATTCTGCTGAAATATTCTACAGTTCAAATAAATGACCAAAAGCAGAATATTTAGCATGTAAACAGGCCTACCAGGACCCCTACATGGCTCCACATGAAGGATGACGATGCTGTGCCTTTTTGATGTGTAAACAGGTTCAATGCTTCCCACATTGGTGCCAAAAAATCTATTAATGCAGCTTTGAAGTTGACAAGTCGCCTTTTTAACTGTATTTGCATGTCCTTGTGGACTTGTTGTCTGTAACTAATGGGCAAACATATTTCTGGTACGAATACATACTTAAGGTATGAGAAATAAAGGCATCAAATCTTCACATTTAAGAATAAAATTACTCTGCAGATGCTTTCTATATAAGATGTGAGTTTTCTTTAATGATGGGGTGACACAGAGGAACAGTGTGGCTGAAAAATGTACCACAACTTTTATTCAAGACATGCAGTATTGGAGAAAATGCATTTTTTTGTCACACTGCTGGGCTGAGGACGGTGTTTTGGCAGCTCGGTCTGAAGGGAGTTGGTGTAGGACAGACAAGAGATGACTAAAGCTTGTACGAGGAGCCGAGCCGAGTCCCTGACCGATCTGTAAAATCTTTCACATGAGCTCCTCCGAAGTGGGCGAGGGAGAGTCAAAATAACACAGCAATAAACTGAATTCTGCAAAGACCTTTGTGGCAGTTTATGTCCAATTTAAGGTGTATTATCACTCCTTTTAGCTGTAATTTAAAGCTAAGCTGGATGCACATGAGAGGACTTTTCAGTAAAAGCGATAACACGCTGATTTACAACAGTTAAATACCCGATGAAGTCATGAAACCTCCCCCTCAGGGTGTGGAAATGCCCCAAACTAATAGATATTTTCAACAAGAGGGAACATACAGTTGGATTTCTGTCTTTTTTTTCCCAAAACCCCCGGAGTTTAAAAAGGAAAACACAGACGCTGCCAAATCGCAGCGTTTTAAAAGTTCAGCCTGATGGAGAAAGTGTTCAACCTTCACATTTATCACGGTGAACATGAGGAATGTGGCGCACGTTCCAGCTGCTAAACCCCTTCAGAGACGTAATGAAGACTAATTGTACCAGCAGGTTATGTGGGACAGTTTCTGCACTTCGTGCTGCTACTGGAGGACATAAAAAGGCTCTTACCACTAACACCAGGATCATGGGACCTTGGTAGATGTAGTCAGTGTACACACCGGCTCGCTTCCCAAACCAGCACCTAAAATATCAACAAAAGCAACCAGTGATGCTGGGTTATAACAGGCCCGAGTATTTATACACAACACTTATCACCTTGCGTTCAGTTTGTGAGCCCATCTGTGCCTTCATTCATCCTCAGGAACTAATCCACCTGCCTCCTGGGTAACTTTTGGATGTTCGAGGCACCAGAACAGAGTAGATGTTTCATATTTAAGTGTCTTAAATAAAAGATTCGTAGAAACGTAGATTTCCCAGCCTCTCATCTCATGTCATGGCCGCGGCTCTCAGCCTAACCCACAGGTGAGCGGCAGCATTCAGAAACAATTCAGACATCCTGGTCTTTTGTTTACAGTCGTGCTGATCGATATTTATCCACCAACACTGGCTATGTGTGGAAAAAACAGAGCTGAAGCATGTAAAAGACCCTTTAACCCTTCTGAAAGTCCAGCGTTTTGTTTCCTTTTGTGGTTTTTGTGTTTATCTCTCCTTGTTTGTGTTCCTTTGCATCATTTAGTGGATCTAAATCTGACAGCTGGTGGTCCGGGCTGTTTTTGTGGCATCTTTCTACAACCGTCCCTCTATCCCTTCGGCTCATTTTCAGCAGTTTACAAGACTTATCCTGTTACTTTGTGGTCTTTTTGCTTCTCTGTTGGCATTCTGCAGCTCTGCTTTGTAAAGCCTGTTATGCTAGCAAAGCTACGACTATCCAACAGAACAACATGAAGACAGATGCTGTCGTCCTCCACATCCTGACAGAACTTCTTCACTGTTGTTGGTTAAAAACAGAGAGAGTGCACCTGAGGAACATGATCTTGTATCAGGAACTAAGCTAAGCTATCTTTGTCCATTTCAGATAGAAATACCCATTAATAATGGATGAATAGACTGGATAGTGCATCATAGTGTCGTGTTATGATTGCCGCCTTTCATGTGGGTGACCTGGGTTCAAATCCCCTGCATGATTGGTACTACCTCCAGTAGGGGTCCTTAGGCAAGGCCCCTCACCCTATCTGCCTACCTGTAAGTCGCTTTGGATAAAAGCATCTGCTAAATGCATAAACATAAACATAATTTGATGGCATTTATTCAGACATTTCTTTCTCTGGAGCCGAGTCCCTGCACAGCCCCTGATCTGGGAAAGTATTAGCTGTTTCCTGTTATTGCCACTGACTTCCGCAGCACAGTGACATGTTTTTAAGTCGAAAAGAATTTGGACAAACGAGCGAACACTCAGCTGTTTGCACTTATCTACGGGTCCATTCGTAAATCTGTGGCGAAACAGGTATGTTGGCATGGCTACACATCTGTGTCCACTTAAAATGACACTAAATTCAGGAAGATGCGTTGGTTCTTAATGACGTGCTGGAGGAAAACATGCGTCCTCCCCCAAGGAAACTGGTGAGAGTTGGACCGAAGCTGGGCCGAAAAGTTGTTAATTCTGTCTGTTATCAGGCAAGCTGGGATAAAAACGGAAAGTTTCATGTCTAATTAACTGCCTGTTGATGATGATTTGATCCGACTGGTCGCTCCCACATGCTGAAATACAAAATGGTTGTTTGACAGCTGTAATTGAAGCATTTTCCCACAGGAAAAGTACAAAGATCTGTGAGCAGGACCAAAGATTAACAGTCAGTAATGTGTCTGTTACTATTAATTAATATTCAAATAGTTGCACATAAGTACAAGTTACTTCTAGACCCAAACTGCTGTGCTAAGCTGAAAAACTTTGGTCAGAAAATGAAGTTTTATGACCTCAAAAGCTATAAAAACTGGGCTGATTTTCTCCAACAGGAAGTGGATCGAATACTTAAAAAGATCCGTCAGCAGACCCTCAAACTATCAGACAATTGAATTAAATTTGTGGTCAACTTCAGCTCTGTGCTAAACAGGCAGACTGTGTTTATGTCCAGAAAACTAGACCAAAATTCAGCCCGATCCGATAAGAAAAGTGGCCAATAGTTCAACGAAAGTTCAGCCATCGAACTCGCTAACAGACATTTAATGAAATATGAAGTGAGCTCAGTATTCCTGAGCTTGTTTGTTCGCTTTTTATGGTCCAATGATGTCCGAAAACTCACCAAATTCACTTTTCAGTTGGTTAAATTCTGCTGAAATATTCTACAGTTCAAATAAATGACCAAAAGCAGAATATTTAGCATGTAAACAGACCTACCAGGACCCCTACATGGCTCCACATGAAGGATGACGATGCTGTGCCTTTTTGATGTAAAAACAGGTTCAATGCTTCCCACATTGGTGGCAAAAAATCTATTAATGCAGCTTTGAAGTTGACAAGTCGCCTTTTTAACTGTATTTGCATGTCCTTGTGGACTTGTTGTCTGTAACTAATGGGCAAACAAACCAAACTTCTGGTATGTGTCAACACACGAGGCCATTAAAGTTGATTCTTACACATATGCTGCTCCGGTGAGGTTTCCTGGTGGTCCGTGTGGGAGTGAATCATAATAAACTACAGCGTTCATCCTAATGAAGGAACACGTCACTTGTAGCTTTTTCTGAACACTCTTCAGCACAGAGGAGTGAGACACATGAAGCTCTGGGTACTCTGGATTATATCTTTTCATCTGATTTGCTGACAGTCAGCAGACTTTTCATTTATTCAGCACACACAGCAGAAGGACCTGAAGCCATTTTCACCCCGCTAATAGGTGGCAAATAGGAACAAGGACTCCTAATCAACGTGGAAACGGCACCCGGGCAGATAAATAATAGAGAATATTCTGCAATGCTAATGTGATTACAACAGATAATTAATAGACATTCATCTCCATAATGTAATTTAGTGTGCCGCTGCCCTTTTCCTTTTGTTAGTGAGATAGAGGGAGAAGGTTCTGACTGGAATATCAAAGACTCACTTTTCATTGTCGTAGTACAGCTTCCCGATGGCCCATGCCACAATTATAGGGAACGGTATACCTGTGAGGTAAAGAAAAAGACAAAGTGACACATTCTTCTTTCATCTCTCTCTGCTATTCAAATCACAATATCTCTCCGGGGAAGTCATGCTGCAATATGAAATCCTCCTTTTCATGCACGGCACCAGCGCCTGCCAAGCTCTGTCAAGAGGAATTGTTCTTTGTGTGCCGTAATCCAAAGATTCAAGCCAAGACTTGTCACCATCTCACTGTTTCCATGTGCATGAATAAGGAGCCAAACCCTGGCTGACGATAATGCAAAGTGATCTGATGATTTGCAGACTTATAGAAGCTTAATAAAGCTGACAAACAGCAATTACTCACATCTAAATGACACTAACAGAAGCGTGGAGGCCTTACAAGCCATCAGCGTCACACATTTGAGTCTCAAATTTCTTTAATCTCTGGAAACTTTTCGCTTCATTAGCCATTTACTTTCATCAGCATAATGCTAAAGCTCGGGAAAATCTACTCACACAGCCGCAGGTTAATTAGAAAAATGTTAAAACCTTCCTGGCTTTTTTCATGACAGTCCTGAAATGTGCTGCCATCTCCTCCTCATGCGGAGCCTTCACACTGTCCGAGGGGGAATGCAATCCAGCTGACACAATACAACTAATCTTAGCACCTCATAGTTTAGCCTGACAGGAGGTTTCTGAACTCTGCACAATGCATTTCCCAGTTGCCACACAAAATCCTGCTGTTTCCATCAAGTTAACTCTCTCCCATTGTTGGTATCTCAGCCTCGGTTACCTCTTCTGGGATTAAATGCACTCAAACTAACTGGAGGTATTCAACGAAGAGTTGAACCTTTAGGGAAATGCCTTAATATTTAAAATGCATGATATATCCTACACAAGTAACACTAACACTCATTATGTTTAGATGCACAGTTACTGCTCATCTGGGTCATTTAACTGAACTATCCTGGTCTAATTATACGTGCACGGATGTGGAATATTCCACTTCACCAGGACACAATAGGTTCCCTTTTAGCTGGTTAGTATTTGGCTTTTTCCAGTTTACTTGTTATGTCACAGGTTATAACAGCTGACAAACAATAGCTGCCAGCAAACTGGTGAAATGTACAGCTTTAAAGCTGGAGGCTTTACTCATCTTTACAAAAGAGACGCATGTTATTGCCTGTTTGCTACCAACATTTTCCTCTCCCTCTGTATATGGGCTTAATTTTTTGCCTCAGGGACAAAGCCAGAGACAGAAAGATGGAGGAGTAATTCAACTCCCAACCACATCATCTGGGTGTGTGTTCAGTTTAGCACAATTTTAGTTTAACTAACACGCTAATGTGTAATTCGGTCTGGCTGAGGTTGTACTAACACATTAAGTCACTTATTAACTATATTAAACATTTGGCTTTAATTTGATAATAGTAAATGTTCCCAAACAGGCTTTTTAAGACAAACGATTTAACATATTTATAAACAGACTTATTTGATTTTTGCTGAGAGTGAAGAAATTGATATTCCACAGCCTGCCAAGTATTAGCCAGAGCCAGAAGGCATTTAACATGGGAAAATAGCCAGCTAAATCAACCATTTTTCCATTACTGTTTGGGTACAAATTTGATACAGATACAAGTGACAGTTGAAACAGAAAATAAATGCTGAGTCACATCATATAATGAGTACAGCGGGTGCTAGCAGATGAATTCTGGACAGACCAAAGTTAATTCTTTCACCCTGCCTCCAGTTTCTGGACTTTAACCTTCAGCCTCTAGCTTTTAATTGGATTACTTGTTAAATCACATTAATTTTATTGAAAGATGTTCAGTTTATTAATCTGAAAAAGACATTCACCCAATTAGTCTTTTTGAATAAATAGATGGACATTTCCTCATGCCCTTAAGTAAACTGATGTGTTAGCTTAGCTTTACATAAACATTAAACGCAGAAAGAAAACACTAACATTAATAAATTCCCATTAAACCGTCCAGTTAAGCTTTCTGTGTATGGATTTAATAATAATGTATTTCTAAATTTAGGAAGACTGAATTGGTTGTCTCCTCCTAACTCCATGTTAGCATGCTAACATGTTAGCATAAAGACTCTAGCTCACACACGGGAGTCATATTCTAGTAAAAAGTAAGGCCTTTACCCCATTATAACGTAAAATATGTATTCTATTTATCTAAGATAAATGATTGAGGTTTATCTTAACTCATGGTAAAGGATGAGGAAAGCCATACAATCCATAAACGTACACAGTTAGCTTGCTAGTTACAAGATGTCACGTTAGCTTAAAGTAGCGAAACAATGTTAGCTAACCTTAATTCACTGATTCAAGATGCTAGCTTAGCTTTACTAAAAAAAAATCATACATGTAATTTACAATAGAACAAATTTACTCTGCTTTTTCAGAATTAAAAAATAAACAAACTGAAAAAGGTGTTTGTTGGCAATGTCCTTTTGCCTTAAGTGTTTGTGTTAACGTAAGCTAACACCCTTTGGGCTTTAGCATTCAACTAGATATCAAGTTATGTGTTCATGATCCCTGTGGAGTTATAACAAGCTTTCTTTTGAGCTTAACTATCCTGACCCAGTAGTTTTGGGGTCTAAACTAAGCAGACTTGGTGCCTGAATCCCATCCAATTAATCAGCTTTATTGAAACAGAAAGCGAGAACAAAACTTGAAAAAACTTGAAAAATTCCCAAGACTCCACAGCAAAACGGTTGTTTCACACTTGGCTTCGATTTTCAGAGTAGGGAGTCAGAAAAATCTCAGTAATGCAGCCTGTTTTTAGTGACTGGGTTGCTAAAATTTGCATTACACCTAATAATAATAATAATAATAATTAATTTGAACTGCATGTTAGCCAATGGAACAACCATCAATAACAAATGTGTTTTTACATCCTGTAAAGCACAGACTTCACAGTTATGTATTCTCATCTAAATTTGCAAGAAAATTAACTAAAGTATTTCCCAAAATGTCCAACGCCTCTTAAAAAGCTTTGTACGGCTGAACAGCGAGCCTACGTACACCAGCCGATGCAGATGAACATCCACTTGCGGAGCTTGTCAGTGGAGTATGTGAGAACAATAGCAGTGTGGAGGTAGCAGCCTTCTCCAAACATCCAGAAGAAGTTGGTGGAGTGGAAATAGTTGAATGAGGCCGTGACGAGGCGGCACCAGATCTGCAAAACAAAAAGCATCCTTTAAATATTTAGCAATCACTATTGTTGGTAAACTATGCTGGGCTCCGTTTGAAATGTGTATCCGTTTCTTATTAAATATGAACTGACAGTTTATTCAGTTCCAGCTCCACCAATGAGAACATGTTTGGTTCGGTTTGTTTGTTTGTTAAAAGGATTCCTCACAGAGTAACTGACGGATGGGACATGACCCAACTTAAGAGCATCTGATATCAATCTGGGTTTAGATCCATGTTGTGCCAGATAAAAGAACTTATTCTGGAACAGGCTCCTTCTAACACAGAGCCGGTGCTGGCTCGCTTCTTTTTGTTTGTATGTTTGAATTTTGATGTTAATGCAGCTGCAGATTTGGAGCCAGGACCGATCTTCTTCAGCCTCGGTGTAGATTTTCATGTCATTTTTCACACCGCTGCCAAGAAATCAATGAAAAAGACCAACAATGTACTGCATCTGTTGAGTTTTAGTCAGTGTTTTAGCCTGAAAAATACAGGATCCAGCTAAAGTTGACAAATATTCAGTTTTCTTCTTTTGTTCAGGAGTAATTTTGCATTTGTTTGGGTTCTCAGAGGCGGATTAATGCTCTTTTGCTGTTATTTCTGACAGAATTAGAGGACGTATCAGAGTCAAACTAAACTCCAGTGTGTGTTAGTGGTAATTTAAGAGCTTTAAGAGGCTTGATAAACCGACATGGAGGTGCTTTTTGACACATACCACGTTGCTTTCATGCACTTCTGGGCTCATGGTCAGCTGGACGATAAACCAGGTGGCGTTCCTCAGGATAAAGGCGGTGATTAGGTTCCAGTGGATGATGTTCCTCAGGCAGCGGATACTCCTGCGAGAGGAAGAGAGGATAAAGATGCTCAGGTTGATTTACAGTAACTGTAATTAAATACTGAGAAGATGGATGGAAAAAAGGATAATGTAAAGGCAAGCATGGCAGAAAGAGTCTGAGTTGAATAGCATCTGTGTTTGTGTGACTTCCAAACAAACACATTAAACTCAAACTAACTATTCTCCAAGAATAGCACCATCGCCGACTGAGAAATGAAGACGATATTTATAAATGATGAATAAAGTTGTGGAAAACAGTCCAATCAGCCCATCGTGCGTCCGCGCCCCAAATGAAATGTGAAATAACATTTCATTCCTGCCGTTTGCTCTTCTTCTTCTTCTTCTTTGTGTCATGTCCTCAAAGTCTAATGTTTTCTTAATGGTGCAAATAAAACCACCCAAGGATACAATTAAAATTTGCCTAAGTGCCTCCGAGCGAGCGCTCCAAAATAGAAACGCACAACTGATCGGAGAGAGAAACAAACCAACCTCCGTCGCCGCGGTGACAGCTTCATTTGTCGTCACCAGCCGCCGCCGTTATCAGCCGGCGAGGGCTGCTCCCTCTGCTGCCAAGCATGAATGACACGATTCATTTTTTAGCGCTCATTCATTTTTAATAGGTGTCACTTTCACTGGCTTTGTGCTGACGGAGCGGGGGGGGGAAGAGTTATCCGGCGACACCGTGATTGGGCTTATTTATTAACCAGGAAGTGCTCTGAAAGAGGCAGCCTCATTAAGACAATAAGTTAAGAAAAAGTAGCTAAAAAAGGCCGCCACCAGACATAAAAGCTGAATAAATCCATGGGTTATTAATAGTGTTGTCCTGCAATGAAGCTGCTAATGCCCCCCCTGTGATGTTGAAATAGTAGCAGAGCTGCTATTAGCATCATACAGGCAGCTGGTGCCAGAAGCAGTGAGGATAGATTTTATTCAAACAGCCTTATTAATTACGCTGAGTGACCTCACTTCCTCCTGGTGGGGCCAGACTGGCCTTCTGGGTATTAATTAGTAGAAAAACTGAATAAAAGTCTTTGTTAATGGTTTCCTTCTTCTTTCCCTCAATACCTGCATTAATTGTTTAGCTGAATCTTGTTAAGCAGCAGCAGTCACATCATCTATTTTCCTTCGCAGCGCTTTTCTGGCTATTTCCGTATCGCAGTGTTTGTTATTTTCTGTCCTATATTGTGTGCTGCATAATGCATTTCTTTAATTTGCTTGTACCACACTGGAATATGTATACTTTTTTATAGTAGAGTCTCTTGCAAGCTTTCCTTCAGGCTGAAGATGTTTCTTTATGACTGGCTGGACGCTCCGGTGCCTCCAACATAATAAAAGGATCTAACGTAGAGGCTGAGAGGAATAAATCAGCGTTTTTGTATTAGTCTCTGGCTTCAGTTTGAATTCTTTTTTAGAGATCTTATCACCACCACCAAACCCACTTAGATGAAACTTGGTAAAAGGTTGGAACATGGCCAATGAAAGTCATAATTAAATCTTTGTGCCGACGGGGTTCATTTTTGTTTGTTCTGGCAAATGATGATGCTTCTCAGCACTGAAATATTGTGCAAAAGTCAGAGCCTCCATCACTTTGTTCACAGGTGCCCAGAAAATAGGTGAACTGATTTATCCCAACACACGCAAACATAAACACAGAAAAAACTGAGTTTGAACTATTCTACTATTTGTTTTGAGACATTGACACAATAGAAATGAACCTGGACTTAAAAGTCCTCGGCACATTTTTTGTTAAAGGAAAAGTCTGTAATTTGTTACATCATTAGTTGTCCTCATTAAAATATTTCCATAAACATGCTTTGGGTATTTGGTCGTTTTCCATTGGAAGCTGTCCTATTTGCTACAGAACTACTGGAAGAGCAGAATTGTAATTGGTAGGTGTGTTTAAGGTCAGTAAACAGTAAGCAACTAACCAAAACAAAGTGGGGGGGCAGTCACTGTCTGGGAGAAATTACACTATTCCTTTAGATGTGAACTTACATGGTCAATGTAGTCCTCTAAACTATGTTCTAAATGTCCAATTTTTCATATATAAATAAAGAATTGTAGATAATGCACTTAACAATTTTGTTTTTCTTGGACCCCCCCAATGTCTAAACCACGGTTACGCCCTTGATTTCTATTATTGTGCGGGCATAAATTCTCAAAGTGGGATTTTAAAACAACTTCACAAAGCGCTCATTTATGAGTAAATTAATTCAGTTTCTGTACAGATATGTGGAGCTGTGTAAAATTCTTTGACACTAAAAGCATGTTTTGTTACAGTCAAAGTTACACTGCAGTGATTCTTGAAGCATTATCTTATGTGTTATAAGTATATATTCCCGGTGGCGTGGTTAGCCCCGGGGCCCGTGGTGCTTTAATGCCGGCCTGTTTCTGTCAATTCACTTCAGAGAAAAGTGATGAATTACAGCCGTTCTGGGGTCTGACAGACTTACAGCAGCAGATCTTCATGTTTCACCTCAGGGACTCAGAGATTTATGAGCAGTATCGGCGTTTCAAGGTCAGATTTATTGGGGTTCTCGCACCGATAATGTACACAAACGCACAAAAACCACATCTGAGATTTATCCCGACGAGAACGGAAGCTTAATCCAAAATATTCTGTCTGAAATCTGACCAATAAGCCGCTTTTCTAGCTCCGCAGTGACGTTTTTCCCAAGGTCACATGACGAAAAATGTAGAAAACAGAGATAAAACCTTCTGTGGCACCAGCAGATCAGCATTTATCAGCTTCAGATGGGTGACAACTTAAAAACTGACCTAAAGAAAGAAAGAAAAGCAACAAAACATCAAATTATGGCCCGTTGTGAAACCAGATGTTTTAGATTTTGTTTCATCATGTAAAAGAGAAGGATTGAAGTGACTTTAAGGTAAAAAAGATCCGCATTCGTTCGTCTTCTGTGGAAACTGTTCGGGAAACGCTGGCAGGTCACGAAATGAAGCACCTGCCTGTCAAACCACCTAAAACAACCAATCCCAACCAAAGGTGCAGCAGCAGCTCATCGCTGCAGGTCGTCATCCCTAAAACCGACTCGCAGCTACCAGAACAGGCTCCTCTTTGCTCCGAAATTCCACTTTTCAGTGACAAAAGGGCAGCTTGCAGCCCGAAAAGATGATTTCATAAATCTGAGAAGAAACCAGCGCTTCCCAGAGTGCCTTCTAAAGCCGAGATGGAGCAAAAAACACCTCCATGTGACCCCACATCTCTCTCCCCACTGCTGCTGTTGACATGATGATGTTATGGCCGACTGAAAGGCGACTGAAAGGCAGTTCTTGCATGTCCAGACCACAAATCAACCAATTTTCCAACAAAACTCAACACTGCCATCCTGGTTGGTGTTTTGTGGGGATTTTTGCAGGTTTTACAGACTTCAGTTCTCCATCTTAGATATTTACGGCCGTTTGTTTGACCTTTAAATGAACTAAAAGTGGTAAATGTAGCGAGAGATGTTCAGGTTATTATGATCAGACGCCATGTTGAAACGGCGTCCGTCCGTCGGTTGTTCAGTCGATGTTTGCTGTGCGGAGCACTGATTCTCCAGAGATCATCCAGGAGCCGCTGTATTCATAAAGAAACCCCAATGCAGACGGAGAAAATGGGAATAAAAAGCTGTGGAGGGCGGAGAGAACCGTGACTCCAGAAGCGTGTCAGCAGAGCAAAGCTGGAGCAGAACGAGCAGCAGGGAGCCATTAATTCAACATGAGCAAAGGGTGTCTTTGAACCTTAGATATACATGTTAAAATGAACCAGACACCTGAAAACCTGACCAAGGTTGCTCAAATTCAATCTGATATCTGATGAATCTGGAACTTTCTCCCCAGTTTGACCCACTGCTGTCATTTTATGCATTAAAGCAAGTTGTTTCAGGACAAACTTTCATTTCTCGAGCCCTTTATGGACAGAGGATGGGGTAAAATGTCTTTTTTACTGTATGATTTGTTATTTAAGCATGAAACAGAGGCTTTCCGTGACTTTAACATGACTTTCCTTTGATGAAGACTGCATATTTTTCCTGTTGCAGTGAGAAAATAGCACAAGGGGTCCATGTTAGTGGAATATGGTGACAAAAATAAAGTCTGGCGTAATGTTTTCAAATCAGAATCAATCTTTAATGAACACAGAGGAAAGCATCCATCATTAATTTAAAAGCTCCAATGGCCTCCAATGCATACTGATGCCGCTCACGCTCCGAGTGTCTGGGGTCATCGTGGTTGACATTTGCTTTTCCTGCCACTTGAACCTTTAATAAGACCGAACAGTTTTGTATCCTGAGCTCGTCTTGTCGGCTGAGAAGAACCAAAAGCTGATGAGTTTAAATAAAACTCTGACAAGAGTCAGTGTTGAAGAAGTCTGTTAACAAAGATCTGCACGACTGGATGTTTAAAAGTGAACGATTAGAAGCAGAAAACAGCAAAAGTCCACTCCTCATTTCTTTATATATTGTTGGAAAAACAGGAAATAGGAGACTTTTTATTCTCCAACACAGCCTGAACCCTCTGAGACGAGCTTTCTGTCATTTCTTTAAGGAGTCTTCAGGAATAGTTCTCCAGGCTTCTTGAAGGACATCCCAAAGCTCTTCTTTGGATGTGGGCTGCCTTTTGTTCCGTTCTCTGTCAGATGATCCCACACTGCTTCAATAATGTTGAGGTCCGGCTCTGGGGAGGATTCATCCCTCCATAAGACCTGTTGCCACTGATTTTCAGTCCACTTCTTGTGTCATTTGGCACAGCTCAGCCTTTTCTCCCTGTTTCCCTTCCTTAAGAACGGCTTCTTGACAGCCACCCTTCCATGGAGCCCATTTCTGATGAGGCTTGGGCCAACAGTAGATGGATCAGCTGAAGGTCCAGATGCATCTCTCAGGTCCTGTCAGGTCACAGCTGGATTTTTTCCTCTTTCTTAAGGACATCACTTTCAGATCCTGTTCATCTGCTGGAGATAGTTTTTTAGGCCTGACACTTCTTCTTTTGTCCTCCACTTGTCCAGTTTCCTCAAATGTTTTAAGGACACACTGCACACCATGCTGAGATATGCCAAGTTTTCAGCTAATAGCTCTTTGGGAATCACCTTGTTGCTGCAGAAATCCTATTTTCTGTCTGTCAAACTGTGTTTTCTTTGCTGTTTTTCATAGATGCAGCTAAAGAAATGGGAACAAATGATGTGTTTTTGTGACAAAGTGCCTAAAGATCCAATTTAAAATGGCTTCTTTGCTAAGTTGTCTGTTCTGTGTCGACACAACACTGGTTCATCCCTTGAGTTAGGAGCCTTTTTTCTGCCTGAAGGGTTCATAGGTCAGAGTTAAGTGGCTTAACAAAGAAAAAACACATTCTGGACTGAAAATGCTCAGGAACAAGGACTGAAAACAAGATAAAAAGCAGAAAATGTCAAAAGGTAAACTTTGACACTTGTGACTCCATCTCCTGCTGAGCTAAAGCAGGTAATAAAGGACACCCACAGCTGTTGTTAATAATCCAAACGCACAATAAGAACAAATATCCAAGAGGAATGTCACACAGGACAGTGAAATGAAATCCAAAGCCTCAGCTTGTCGTACACAGCTGCCAGCAATAATCTTCTCAGAAATCTCTTGATATCAAACAATATAAACTCTAGAGGTTATTCTTTGGTCTGCTCAGGCATTAAACTTTAAAGTTACCCACATAACCAAGTTTTATGACGTAGAATATCAACATTCTTGCCGTTGCCTTCATACATCAGTGGTGTTACATCCTGCAGCTGTAGGGGGCGCCAAAGAGCAAAAAGGGCTAATCTAGTCATGAAGTAACTTATTATTATGGGCCGTCACGTTGATTTCATAAGAACAAATCTCCATGTGAGCCCTGCACATGCACAGCATTACACATGGATTCGTTTTCACGCTAAAGACGCCATCAAAAGCCCAAGGTTAGTTTTGTGTTTTGGCTTCTTAGCTTCTACTCTGTTCAGTTTCCATGAGTTTCATTGTCATTTCCTGTTTCCCTCAGTTCCCTGTTAGTCTCCATCTCCATCATTAACTCTCCTCAGGTGTCTTTGATCAGTAATCACTCCCCCATAGCATTTAGTCTCCTGGTTTCCTTTCATTCTTGTCAGATCCTCACCGTCATTCTCGCCAACCCCCCCGTAGTTTACCATTGGTCTGTTTCTCGAGTCGCTAGTTTTTCCTGAGTTTTTACAGTTTAGTTTTGTTAGTTTTCTTGTGCCTTTTCTAGTTTTCTCCAGCGTTGCTGTGATTTTGATTTTTGAAGTTCTGCATCTGGGTCCTATAACCTATAACCTTCCTGCTCCTGCGTTTCCAGACAGAAGGGAAACAGGAAATGACAACGAAACTAATGGAAACTAAACAGATGAGTGACTAAGAATCCAAAACCAAACCAGAAAAACAAAAAACAGTCAAGGATCCTGACAGTGAACTGTTGTATCTCAGCCTCCAGGCGCTCCAGGTTAGATTCGGATCTGAGAAGCACGTAGTTTTACGGTTCATAAACTTCTCCAGTGATGCTTTAAATCTAAGATGAGCTAATATTTGTCATGTTACAGTTAAACAACTTTGTATGTTGTATTTTCTGTTGTGAACGAAATTAAATTATTTTTGCAAGTCATTGGTTTTATTGATTTTATTCTTTTTTTATGGTCTTATTTTGTATTTTCTGTTGTTTTTTCTGTATTTTCTGTTTTTGCAAGTCATTGGTTTTATTTACATTTCATACCGAGTATTTTATTTTATTCTTTTATTCTTTTTTTTTATGGTCAAATATCATTCTTTCAGGATTAAGAACTAAACAATTACTTAATTTTTCTCTGCCTATCGTGTTTCATCATTTAAAACATGATATAACTTCCTGTTCCTCCGTTTTTTCATCCTTTGTATGGAGTATTTCTTTGTTTTGTTTCTCTTTTTACTCCATTCGTGGGTTTTATAGAAACCCAAAGCTACGATTTGGCCCCTGTAAAAGTCCAATAAATGTAGATCATTTAATTTCAAATCAATTCGAGCAAAGGTGGAAGAAAAACTGGTTTCTCAGAAATGTTCAGAACTCTTTTAAACCTCCTAGCCTCAGCAAAAATCCACAGTATTGTCACATTCTCCAGGAGACTGGCGTGTTCCTTCGGGCACATTGAAGAAACTGCCAAAAGAAGACCATGAAATGGTCATTTACAGCTGGATTTCACACAGAAATGAGTCACATAGTGGAAGCTAAAAACGCTCCACCTGTCATTTAAAATGAAATGCACTCCTCTCTCTGCTCCCCTTCTCCTCCTCGTTCCACAACACCGAACAGGAGTGTCAGCCTTTCTCTCCATCACATCGCCGGGGACAACCATCCCTTAAAAGGTTCTCAATTTCATTACAAAGTCAAGAAGGTGAGTAATAAATGCCAACTCCTTCTCCAGCCTAATGCCATTTTCTGCAGGCTGACACGTGTCCCCCCCCCCCCCGGCTGTCCGAGCCGTGGTCCACAAACACAGCTTGAGCGTGAATGCAGTCCTGCAGAGCTTCTACTTATTATGTCTCCCTGTGCCCTTTCACGCTTTTCTCGCTCCCAGGGGGGGGGTGTCGGGGATCGATAACGACCCTGGCTGCTGGGGGTGCTAAGACCTTTCTCTCGTTAACGCACGGCTTCTGTCAGTTCATCAGACGAACCCTTTCCACCTCTATTGGCTGCCTTCCACAAGACTGTTTTGGTTTTCTCCTCTTCCCTGAGATGGGCGTTTTATTCCCATTCGTGGGGAAGCATGTCCTAGTTTTTGAGGCCGTTTAAACCCCTTTACAGCTGCTGGATTGAGATAGCGAAGGTTTCATCCCATGACCAAATGGTTTTTGAATAAGAGCTTTGAACCTCCCGGGATCTGGAAAACACTGACGTTTCTGTCACATCAAGGATGTCTTCGGGATTATCAGCGGACCGGCAGCAGCAGGACCGACACTTACCTCAAACACAAGAAGAGGAAGAAGGCAATGAGCAGCGCCACCATGGAGATGCAGTGACCCAGGAAGTTGATGATCACAGCGATCTGATAGTGCATCTTGCCTTTTTTCTGCAGGAAGAAATGAAACACAAAAGATGAGTCTTCTGGGAGTTTGTGACTGACATCAATTGTGTTTTCAGGAAAAGAAACTTAAAAGAGTGAAAATCCTCTTTCATTTCTCAGTTTTTGAGGTCTTCCTCCTGCGGTGGGTTTGCACCAACACAGCAGGAGACCCACAAACCGAACAAAAAGAGTCTATTTAGCTTAATAAACGAAGCAGCAAACAAAACAGTCACGCTGCTCTAATTAGAACAACAAAAAAATGCAAATATCTCTGCATAGGTGTGTGTAATTTAATGTTTTTATACGCATTTTGTGTGTAATTGTGTCCGATTGTTTTTGTCCTGTGTATCCTTGCTTATCTTTGGAGACATTTTGTGTAAATTTCAGTACTTTTCGTAAGTGATTTTCTCTTTTTTCATCTCCATGTGATCATTTTTTACTTTATTTTAAATTTTCCGAGTTAGATTCAAAACAACAAAACGAAGAACCAACAACAAAGGTAAAAATGCCATTTATATGTGTTCGTAAATGTTGTGTTTACCGTTTATTTGTTGTGTTTTAGTTCTACAATGGCGCCGCCCTAGAGGCAGCAGCCTGCTACTGTAACTCTGGACGTTTTGAGTCGTTCTTTGCATCTTTTTGAGTTTTTTTTAATGAGCTTTTCGAAGCCCAACTAATGCCTGGAATAAGAGGAGACGTCGAGGATGCAGAGCGGGGACAAAAAGGAGGAAAAGGAGGAGGAAGTTTAAACCATTTCTTCCCTTGATCATCATGGGGAGAGTGAGCTCACTGGTGAATAAAATGGTTTGAAGATCAGACAAGAATGCAGGAGAGATTTCAGGAAGGCAACATTTATTTACTCGAGACGTGGCTGCAGCTACGACATGACATCATCAGCTAAGTTGTTGCCAAGCAACAGAAACAATTCTCCAATAAACTGATGGCGACCTCTGAAGATTTCTATCCCACCTGCATTGTACAAAATTAGGTTTTCTTTAATAATAACGAATACTGCAGCAATAAACTTGCCCTTCGTGGATTAATAAAGTTTTATTGAATTGAACTTTATTGTTGTTCTGTTTTCTTGTGTTTTCAGACGTTTTTTATTTAATTTGTTACTTTCTGAATTTAGTTTTTTCTGTAAATCTTTCCTTCTTCATTGCGTTTTCCAAAATGATCTTTTCTATTTCAGTATTTTGTTGTTCATCTTTTCTTTCTTTTCTTATTTTGTCATGATTCTGGATTTAACTTCCAGGTTAAAGATTGAAGAAGTTGATCAGTTCTATCAGGGATGGGTTTGTAGCTTCAGTCTAAATTCTTCTAGTTTGTTTTGATCATTTGATCATTTTATTTCTTGTTTTATTGTTATTGTGGGTGAATTAGGAGTAAAAATAAAGAATCAAAGTAATGTTTCTGTCCTTAAGCTTCATCAGAGCTGAACAAAACTCTGATGAAAGCAGAAATGTTCGTGTTCAGGACTTTTTTCATTAATTTCTATTTATTTGGTTTTGTGTTTCCTGTTTAGTTTTTATGAGTTTTCTGTTTAATTGTTATTTTCCAAACATATTTGTGCTGTCTGTTTAGTTGTTTTTCTGTTTTCAGAGGCGTGTTATCTATTTTTTGCACTCCGTGGAATTTCGTATTTTTCCTATTCGAATTTTCCACTTCAGTTTTTCGAAACATTTTCTTGCTGTTTACCGTTTTCTCTGCACATCGAAGCTGCTGCACCTTATTTCTGCAGCTTTTTGCTGTCATTTTTCAGTATTTTTGACCACTGAACATAAACTGTCCAACAGCTGATGTAAACCTTAACTTCACATGAAGCCTACAGCTCAGACATCCACACATAAGACTCTAAAGGAGCGCCACAGAGAACAGATTTCAGTTCTTTCTAACTGGACGTCGCAGCTTTCTGCACAGAAGGTTTTCTCAGAGCCCAAGACAACTGTCTGCGACTTCAATTGTTTTGATCATTTTATTTCTTGTTTTATTGTTATTGTGGGTGAATTAGGAGTAAAATAAAGAATCAAAGTAATGTTTCTGTCCTTAAGCTTCATCAGAGCTGAACAAAACTCTGATGAAAGCAGAAATGTTCGTGTTCAGGACTTTTTTCATTCATTTCGATTTGTTTTGTTTAGTGTTTTCTGTTTAATTTTTATGAGTTTTCTGTTTAATTGTTCTTTTCCAAACATATTTGTGCTGTCTGTTTTGTTGTTTTTCTGTTTTCAGAGGCGTGTTTTCTAGTTTTTGTGCTCTGTGGAATTTCGTACACATTTTCTAAACATTTTCTTGCTGTTTACCGTTTTCTCTGCACATCGAGGCTGCTGCACCTTATTTCTGCAGCTTTTTGCTGTCATTTTTGAGTATTTTTGACCACTGAACATAAACTGTCCAACAGCTGATGTAAACCTTAACTTCACATGAAGCCTACAGCTCAGACATCCACACATAAGACTCTAAAGGAGCGCCACAGAGGACAGATTTCAGTTCTTTCTAACTGGACGTCGCAGCTTTCTGCACAGAAGGTTTTCTCAGAGCCCAAGACAACTGTCTGCGATTTCAATTGTTTTGATCATTTGATCATTTTATTTCTTGTTTTATTGTTATTGTGGGTGAATTAGGAGTAAAATAAAGAATCAAAGTAATGTTTCAGTCCTTAAGCTTCATCAGAGCTGAACAAAACTCTGATGAAAGCAGAAATGTTCGTGTTCAGGACTTTTTTCATTCATTTCGATTTGTTTTGTTTAGAGTTTTCTGTTTAATTGTTCTTTTCCAAACATATTTGTTCTGTCTGTTTAGTTGTCTTTCTGTTTTCAGAGGCATGTTATCTATTTTTTGCACTCCGTGGAATTTCGTATTTTTCCTATTCGAATTTTCCGCTTCAGTTTTTCGAAACATTTTCTTGCTGTTTACCTTTTTCTCTGCACATCGAGGCTGCTGCACCTTATTTCTGCAGCTTTTTGCTGTCATTTTTGAGTATTTTTGACCACTGAACATAAACTGTCCAACAGCTGA
This sequence comes from Leuresthes tenuis, assembly GCF_036924035.1. Lineage (NCBI taxonomy): Eukaryota > Metazoa > Chordata > Actinopteri > Atheriniformes > Atherinopsidae > Leuresthes > Leuresthes tenuis. The sequence goes on from NW_027325374.1 coordinate 3,315,279, forward strand.
TGTAAACCTTAACTTCACATGAAGCCTACGGCTCAGACATCCACACATAAGACTCTAAAGGAGCGCCACAGAGGACAGATTTCAGTTCTTTCTAACTGGACGTCGCAGCTTTCTGCACAGAAGGTTTTCTCAGAGCCCAAGACAACTGTCTGCGATTTCAATTGTTTTGATAATTTGATCATTTCATTTCTTGTTTTATTGTTATTGTGGGCGAATTAAGAATAAAATAAAGAATCAAAGTAATGTTTCAGTCCTTAAGCTTCATCAGAGCTGAACAAAACTCTGATGAAAGCAGAAATGTTCGTATTCAGGACTTTTTTCATTCATTTCGATTTGTTTTGTTTAGAGTTTTCTGTTTAATTGTTCTTTTCCAAACATATTTGTGCTGTCTGTTTTGTTGTTTTTCTGTTTTCAGAGGCATGTTATCTATTTTTTGCACTCCGTGGAATTTCGTATTTTTCCTATTCGAATTTTCCGCTTCAGTTTTTTGAAACATTTTCTTGCTGTTTACCGTTTTCTGTGCACATCGAGGCTGCTGCACCTTATTTCTGCAGCTTTTTGCTGTCATTTTTGAGTATTTTTGACCACTGAACATAAACTGTCCAACAGCTGATGTAAACCTTAACTTCACATGAAGCCTACGGCTCAGACATCCACACATAAGACTCTAAAGGAGCGCCACAGAGGACAGATTTCAGTTCTTTCTAACTGGACGTCGCAGCTTTCTGCACAGAAGGTTTTCTCAGAGCCCAAGACAACTGTCTGCGACTTCAATTGTTTTGATCATTTGATCATTTTATTTCTTGTTTTATTGTTATTGTGGGTGAATTAGGAGTAAAATAAAGAATCAAAGTAATGTTTCAGTCCTTAAGCTTCATCAGAGCTGAACAAAACTCTGATGAAAGCAGAAATGTTCGTGTTCAGGACTTTTTTCATTAATTTCGATTTGTTTTGTTTAGATTTTTCTGTTTAATTTTTATGAGTTTTCTGTTTAATTGTTCTTTTCCAAACATATTTGTGCTGTCTGTTTAGTTGTTTTTCTGTTTTCAGAGGCGTGTTATCTATTTTTTGCACTCCGTGGAATTTCGTATTTTTCCTATTCGAATTTTCCGCTTCAGTTTTTCGAAACATTTTCTTGCTGTTTACCGTTTTCTCTGCACACCTTATTTCTGCAGCTTTTTTCTGTCATTTTTCAGTATTTTTGACCACTGAACTCATCCAACAGCTGATGTAAACCTTAACTTCACATGAAGCCTACGGCTCAGACATCCACACATAAGACTCTAAAGGAGCGCCACAGAGGACAGATTTCAGTTCTTTCTAACTGGACGTCACAGCTTTCTGCACAGAAGGTTTTCTCAGAGCCCAAGACAACTGTCTGCGACTTCAATATCCATTGTGATCGGATTTTCCTCCACGCTATCAACAGTAATCTGTGCTGTGTGTGGATTTATGTAACCCATCGGTGTCTCCGTCCAGATTAAATGTGGGCATGTTTAATCTCTACCCCGCCCACTACGAAATGCATCATCTGTTCCATTCACCACACTTTGCTGCAGCACCTCAAATCTGTGACTCTTTCTGTGTCTCAAGTGGACAAACATCCCGATGTCAGCAGGGATTTACCTTCTCGATGCTTTGGTAATGAAAGTAGGAAAAGAAGCTGGTACAAAAAGCCGCTGCCGCCCTTCATCGTGCCATCGTGACAATGTTTGGGGTCAAGGAAAGATCATAGTCGTGGTTAATACTGTTGTTTGCCTGACAAGGAGAGAATAATCCTTTCTATTAGATTTCAGAATAAATAAAAAGATGGGTTTGGATTTTAAGGCTATTTTTAAATCGACAAAAGTCACGTGTGCAGGAAAGACTTGGTGTGTATTCATTGGTTATTGTGCAACTTTTGTCACATCAAACGCAGGGTTTGTTCTCACTGGTTCGACTGGATTACACCTGTTTACCTGCTTAATGTAAAACCCGATGAATCTTATTGTACTGCAGCTGAAACGTGTAATCTACACCCAGTTAGTTAGAACAAGGATTGGAGCTGTCAGTGGAGAGAGCTAAGAAACAAACAGCTCTGTGTATAATCCGGGACAAGATAAGTACAACTGTGTAAGAACACCTTGTTATTCTTTCAAATTTAAGGTTTTATCTCTCAGAACAGGCCCTGTGCATAACACAGGCCAAACTCTAAGCCTGAAAAGACAGAGAAATATAATGTTTAAAAGCATTTTTTCGGTATAAACCTTGAAACAGAGGACATGGACCAGTAACCCTGCCCTGGTTCCTCCTATAAATGCCAATGTGAAGACTATAAATTCATCCCTGCTGTCCCCTGTTGTCCAATAAACTAAATCAAATCCTGCTGCGACTTCACTCAGAGTGAGAAGTCACTGTTTCTAACTGATCATCAGTCAGTGTGAGCAGCTCTATAAAAGCAGGAGTTCTGTCAGTTTTCAGGTGTGTTTTAACACGATGCCAAGGAGGAAAGACATCAGCAATGATCTTAGAGAAGCAGCTGTTGCTGCCCATCAATCTGGGAAGGGTTATAAGGCCATTTCCAAACTATCTGGAGTCCATCATTCTACAGAGAGAAAGATTATTCACAAGTGGAAAACATTCAGGACAGCTGTCAATCTTCCCAGGAGTGGACGTCCCAGCAAGTTCACCCCAAGGTGAAGAAGCCCAGAGCTACATCTCAGACTCTCCAGGCCTCAGTTAGCATGTTAAAGGTTAAAGGTCACCCCAAGGTGAAAAAGCCCAGAGCTACATCTCAGACTCTCCAGGCCTCAGTTAGCATGCTAAAGGTTAAAGGTCACCCCAAGGTGAAGAAGCCCAGAGCTACATCTCAGACTCTCCAGGCCTCAGTTAGCATGTTAAAGGTTAAAGGTCATGACAGCACAGTTAGAAAAAGACTGAACAAGGATGGCTTGTTTGGAAGGGCTGCAGGAGAAAGCCTCTTCTCTCTAAAAAGAACATGGCAGCACAGCTTAGGTTTGCAAAGCTGCATCTGAACAAAGCACAAGACTTCTGGAACAATGTCCTTTGGACAGACCAGAGCAAAGTGGAGATGTTTGGTCCTAATGCACAGCAGCACGTTTGGAGGAAACCAAACACAGCATATCAGCACAAACACCTCATACCAGCTGTCAAGCACGGTGGTGGAGGGCTGGTGATCTGGGCTGGTTCTGCAGCCACAGGACCTGGGCACCTTGCAGTCATTGAGTCCACCATGAACTCCTCTGGATACCAAAGTATTCTAGAGTCAGATGTGAGGCCATCTGTCCCACAGCTAAAGCTGGGCTGAAACTGGCTCATCAACAGGACAAAGATCCCAAACACAGCAGCAGATCTAATGAGAAGCTCACAGCATCCCCCACAGTCTGGTTTCACCGACTGGACTCCAGCTTTAACTCCTGATTCCAGCAGCTTTCGTTTTTCTCTTTAGCTTCTAGGTTCACTCGACTTCCACAAACTATACTGTGGATGTTGAAATGACGTGTTCTGTGTGGACAATACAGATGGAGATCGATTCATATGTGCACAGCTCCTGTGTACTTTAATATAGACCAGAGGAGATTGAATTAGTCCTGTAATAGACACCGACTCGTGCAGGGCCGGCTAACACTTCAGGACATAAATCAAGCGAACAGGAGGTTTTACAAAATGGATTGCAGAGAGCTGGGATGAGCCTGAGAGAAGAGGAGGAGGTGGACGAAAACAGGATAATATAAGACCCTCTCACAATAGCCTCGGGTCTCACAAAATATGTGGGCCACAAGATCCAGAACCAAACCTGACTCACTTTCCCTCACAATAACCTGGGAAAAAGAGCCAAAAGGAAACAAGGACTTTATCTTTTTCTTAAAAAAAGACTTTCTAATAAGCGTTTGATCCACTCAGTTTGTCTTCCCAGCAGGATCCCTGCATATCCAGCTCAATACAGGCTGCACTTTAAAGGTTCTGTTTATGAGCTTTTAAACATCAATGGAGCAGCGATAAAAACTATTTCTTATTTGTGCTGGAGGCCCCCTTCATCAACTGAACGCCAGGCTTCCCACAAAGCAGTTTTCAGGGCTTTTCAGATTTTCAGAACCACCTTCTTTGGCTAAAACAAGCCTCTAATAAATAGGGATAAGATCAGAGTCAACACCGGTGTGTCTGTCCCAGAATGAGGAGCCAGAGGATCTAATTAGATGCTCACAGCATCCCCCATACCCGAAGGTAGATTTGGTTGCAGTTAAAACTTTTTAGGTTTATTCTCAACTGTGTTTTTCTTTTCTTTTACAAACTTCTTCTTTTGAAAAGAAAAATACCCTCTAACTTGCTTTAGATGATGTGTTTTGCACTTGCTTTATGCCTCTGTTGGCTGTCTTCACGCTAAGCTAAGCTAAGCTAAGCTAAGCTAAGCTAAGCTAAATGCTAAGCTAAATGCAACGTCCTGTATTTTCACAACAGATTAAAATCTATTTACACTCAGGAACAAGTAACAAAGCACATTTTTCAGCTCTGTGACATCCACCTTTACAGGGAAGCTACTTCCCCCTTTCCCCTACATCATGTCAGTCACTCTGCCACCTGCTGATTTATTTCATGGCTACAAATAAATGAAAAAGAAAATCAAATACACAATTTTGAAAGGTCAGACACTCCGCATCCATCTTCTGCTGGGATCGATTGGACATCGGACTCAGTCTAACTGCAGGTTCCTCATCCTCACACATCTGTAAAGTACAAATGATCCCAACTGGAGAACATGACTTCCTTCTTCAGAGGAAGAGGTGACATTTCTTTCTTTTTTCTTTCAGTAACTGTCAATGAAACCACAGACCAAAACTAACAACAAATTGATTTTTCTAAAAGAACGTCCAGTTGCACGGCTTCTAAAAACACACACTGGGGTTTTTATCGAATCAGAGCCGCATACCGTGCAGCCGCAGCCCAGCTCCTGGTAGCAGAGGCTGTTTATTTAGCAGTGATTTACGGCCACAGAGGTTGCTGCGAGGTCAAAGCACTCACAATCTATATGTGGATTAACATCGACATTTGATCAATATTCTTTCGATGATCCTACCTGCGGCAGCTTTCCAAGGAGAATATTTTTAATGAAATGAGGGCTGGAAAACAATAGCTTTTTATTCAGGCCTGTGAACCGCCGCCTACGTCTCTGATTTCTTCAGTGATGGTAATAAGAGCGGCACCCTGCTCGTTAATGGTGGTTTCCCTGGAGGGAAAAACAGCCAATTTTAATTAGGGCTATGAATGCTCACAGTAAAATCTGTGATAAGTGCGAATTGCCACAATTTTAACACATTTATCCCTTTTTCCGGCCGAAAAATTTGGCTGAAGTGTGAAGAAATCCCTCTCAGCTTCTCCTGTGGAATCCCAAAGAGCTCCAAAGACTGCCTCAACCACATGTCTCCTCATCATGAACTGTATATTAAGAGCGATGCCAAAACCTGTCAGAAATTATCGCCTCATTGCATTTCTAATCCTGTCACTGCTGAGTAGCCTCTGGTTGCACTTTCCAAGATATTTTGGATCACTTGCACATAGGTGTGCAGCGGGAGGACGTGTTGACATGTCGTCCATCTCCTCACAGACAGACACAATCAGGTTGGAGAAGGCAGCCAGGAGCAAGAAAACATCTGTTACTGCAGACTGCATCGGTACAATTAGTTAAGAGTTAATATTTCACATCACTATCATGTTCTGCTGGAACATAAAGCTAATGGAAGGACGTAGCTTAGCACAGAGATGGATTTTAGGTTAGAATAGAGATTAATTTTAGCTTAGCACAGAGATGGATTTTAGTTTAGCATAAAGATGGATTTTAGCTTAGCACAGAGATGAATTTTAGGTTAGCATAGAGATGAATTTTAGCTTAGCACAGAGATGGATTTTAGTTTAGCATAAAGATGGATTTTAGCTTAGCACAGAGATGGATATTAGGTTAGCACAGAGATGGATTTTAGCTTAGCATAGAGATGGATTTTAGCTTAGCACAGAGATGGATTTTAGGTTAGAATAGAGATGGATTTTAGCTTAGCATAAAGATGGATTTTAGCTTAGCACAGAGATGAATTTTAGGTTAGCATAGAGATGAGTTTTAGCTTAGCACAGAGATGGATTTTAGTTTAGCATAAAGATGGATTTTAGCTTAGCACAGAGATGAATTTTAGGTTAGCATAGAGATGAATTTTAGCTTAGCACAGAGATGGATTTTAGCTTAGCACAGAGATGAATTTTAGCTTAGCACAGAAATGCGTTTTAGTTTAGCATAAAGATGGATTTTAGCTTAGCACAGAGATGGATTTTAGTTTAGCATAAAGATGGATTTTAGCTTAGCACAGAGATGAATTTTAGGTTAGCATAGAGATGAATTTTAGCTTAGCACAGAGATGAATTTTAGGTTAGCATAGAGATGAATTTTAGCTTAGCACAGAGATGAATTTTAGCTTAGCACAGAAATGCGTTTTAGTTTAGCATAAAGATGGATTTTAGCTTAGCACAGAGATGGATTTTAGTTTAGCATAAAGATGGATTTTAGCTTAGCACAGAGATGAATTTTAGGTTAGAATAGAGATGAATTTTAGGTTTGCATGGAGATGGATTTAGCTTTTTTAGTCAGAAATCTAACAAACAAACGAAGTATTCACCATAAATTCATGCTTCTGAGCCAGGATTTAATGGGTCTTTGTGAAGGACAGAAATCCATTTGGTAAAAAGAAAACCCGACTCCCTTCTGAACCTTTTAAAATGCGTTTTCCTGCTTTTCGGTCATTAACCGAACCATATTAAGCTGTCTGTTTGCTACTCAGTCGGATATCTGTCCTTATGAGGCGTTTCAGTTGATTTTTCCTGTTGGCATCTCAGAAATCCCGACTTCTGCGTTCAATTTGAATGCACCAATAAAACCGGAGCTGCATCCAGTTACTGCAGCTTCAGAGATTCAAGCACCAATTAGGGCTTTGAACTGTAGGCTGACATGTTTTACACGAATAAATGCTCACAGGGTGGTGGGTAATTTAAATTCAGCTTTAAGAATAACAAACCTTTTCTTCTGTTCATAGAAACACAAATGAAGTCAAATTAGCTATCAACAAAAGCTGGAGAACCAAAGGTGTATTAATCCACAGCTGAAAATAGTCCTTTATTAGCATCAGTTTGGGTTGGAATAAAGAATAAACCAAGCAGTGGACTGTGGAGATGGACCAGCATGGTTTTGTTTGGGTCTTTCAATGGGATTTAAAGGATTTAAATGTCTAAAAGTAACAGTATATAATTAACTTTGGATCCACTGGACCCTGGATATTCAATATTCAGTTCTAACAAGCAAAATAAAAACAGTGAGTCTCATGTTTCCGCCTCTTTTACATACAGCATGAGGTGTGTAATTGTTACAGTCTCATCTGGGTCAGAGTGTTCAGACTGCCGCTCAGTCCTAATTACAACAGGAGCACATCGTGATCACAATACACCATCCAGGTGGTGGCTGAGACAAAGGAAAATGCACAGGTAGATAAAAGGATCAGATCAGAGCAGCAGAAGAAGAAGAAGAAGAAGAAAATCCCTCCCTTTCAGGAAGTTTTATATGTTCAAAAGAAGAGTTCAAGCTCCCAGCGACATGCAAAACCAGCCCTGCCTCTATGACCCGAGGCGAGACGACATTAAACCTCTCCGTGATTCACATTCAAAACATTCACTGCGCTTCTGAGGCAGATTCCTTCGAGTGAAGCTCTCGGGCACATGCCCTGTATTATTAAAGCTTTCTCCTCCCGCGTCCCTTTAAGGCGGCACGCTTCGACACACCAAACCCTGAATCCATATTTACTATAAATAAGCCTCGAGCAAAACTGCGCCTTCCACTCCGAGCCTTGCCTTTGTTGTTGGTGTTTGATTAACGCGATTTTTTCCCTGCTTTGAAGATCATTGCAAAAAAAAACCCATTAATCAGGGCACAAACAGGCGAGTCTTACCTCCTCGTGAAGTATGGCTTTACACATGGAGTAGTTCCCCTTCAAGGCCCAGGTCCCATTTGCGAGACATTTTCTATAAACATTATCTGTGCAGAGAGCAAAGAGAAAAACAAACAAAGTTGTTAGAAAAGATGAAGTGACCTGCTTACGTTACTGTGAAAAACTCCTGCTCCAGCCCTCATTTCTTTAGATTTTCCTTCCAGGCAGCCAGACTTTACTGTAATCTTTTAAAGTGTCTTCATAAATAGATCTCCAGCTTTCTAAAGGTCTTTCAGAGTTTTTCTTTCACTCATTTTCAGTCCAGAATGTGTTTTTTCTTTATTGAGCCACTTAACTCTGACCTATGAACCATTAAAGCATAAAAAAGGCTCCTAACTCAAGGGATGAACCAGTGTTGTGTCGACACAGAATAGACAACTTAGCAAAGAAGCCGTTTTAAACTGGATCTTTAGGCACTTTGTCACAAAGACACATCATTTGTTCCCATTTCTTTAGCTGCATCTATGAAAAACAGCAAAGAAACACAGTTTGACAGACAGAAAATAGGATTTCTGCAGCAACAAGGTGATTCCCAAAGAGCTATTAGCTGAAAACTTGGCATATCTCAGCATGGTGTGCAGTGTGTCCTTAAAACATTTGAGGAAACTGGACAAGTGGAGGACAAAAGAAGAAGTGTCAGGCCTAAAAAACTATCTCCAGCAGATGAACAGGATCTGAAAGTGATGTCCTTAAGAAAGAGGAAAAAATCCAGCAAAGACCTGACAGGACCTGAAAGATGCATCTGGACCTTCAGCTGATCCATCTACTGTTGGCCCAAGCCTCATCAGAAATGGTCTCCATGGAAGGGTGGCTGTCAAGAAGCCATTCTTAAGGAAGGGAAACAGGGAGAAAAGGCTGAGCTGTGCCAAATGACACAAGAAGTGGACTGAAAATCAGTGGCAACAGGTCTTATGGAGGGATGAATCCTCCCCAGAGCCCAGACCTCAACATTATTGAAGCAGTGTGGGATCATCTGACAGAGAACGGAACAAAAGGCAGCCCACATCCAAAGAAGAGCTTTGGGATGTCCTTCAAGAAGCCTGGGGAACTATTCCTGAAGACTCCTTAAAGAAATGACAGAAAGCTCGTCTCAGAGGGTTCAGGCTGTGTTGGATAATAAAGGAGCTCAGACCAGATATTCACTTTAAAGTTTAATACAAACTGGTTTTGTCTCTTTTCTGTATTTCGGTTCATGTTTGCAGTTTATTTCCTGTTTACCTGTCGATAAGTAAAGAAACGAAGGCTGGCTCAAGACTTTTGCACAGCATGTGGATTCCTGCTCGAGTCGCAGTGACACTGTGACCTTTTCTGCTTTTGACATTAATAAGAAGGGATATCATTAGAGGTAGTTTTACAAGCTGTGATTTTTCACACGTTTGCTGTCAGGACAATCTCCCACTTTCAGCCTAAGCTCTGTCGTCATTCTGTACATTTACACCATCCCATTTATCCACAAGTGACCCGTGTTACACCTGTTTCCTCAACATTTATGCCTCAGTCATGAAGCTGTTACACAAAGATGCATGACTCTTTAAAGCAGAGTTGAGGCTCAACCTGGAGCCCTGACACCATCGAGCAGCGTTTAGGTGTTTATTTTCTCTAAGAAAATATCATTTCTGCACATTGCTGGATGCAGCAACCCGAATAATGGGAGGAATCGGCTTGAAGGAGCTGACAAATGATGAGGAAAATTCAATTTCTCAAGCAGGCCGGCTGTATTACAGCACAAGACAGGCATTAAATAACAGATTCAACATTTATTATCGCAATAAAGGAAATTAAACAGAACACAGTGCAGCTGGAATACATCAAACGAGGCATTTAAAAGCTTTTAAAGATGGTCATTTCTGAAAAGTAAAGTGAGAGGTCAATGATGAGGGATGAAGCTTACGGTTCAGTTCATTTTATCATCAGAATAGTGTGTGGGGGGGGGGGGTTAAGCCAATAACACATTTATCACCCTTTAAAAATCCTGTTGTTTTAAACCAACATCCGGTCTTTGGGGGCAGAATTAGTTCTGGCATGATAAATGCAACTTAAACATTCAGATCACGTTTGAGGGATTATTTCCTGCTTAGGCGAGCGTTGCCGTCGGCAGCTCAGCATTGAGAACACGTACGTATGTGTCGGGCCAGTTGATCGCTCATCCCGCTCCGGAGCATTTTCCCCAGAGCTTTTATAGACAGGTCCGACCCGATCGCCTTACAGGTCATCTCCAAAGGGCGTCAGACGCCTTTTCTGGTGACAGCACGGCTCTTTTTCTTTGATAAACAGAAACCTTCGGAGTTTGTGGAGCCACGGCTAAAAGTTCAAAAGCTGCCAACATCTAAAAACATCACAAGTCTTTCTTGTTTTTTACCTTTTAGTGTTAAAACTTCTTTTTTTTCTGAAGCGGCTACTTTAGAGATAAGCTCTTCTGGTGCCCAGAAATGGATAAAATGGATAAAAGCTCACGTATAATACACAGCAGTGTGTGCGTGGAAACCTGAGATGGAGGCCGATGACCCTAAATGCAGGTTTTAATAATCAGAAATGTTTTGGCCGTGTAAGAGATAAAATAGGATTGGGTTGCCTGGGGGCATTAATCTACAATGAGCTGGGTAAAAATAGCAGATTGACAGTGTAAAGGGACTGTCATTCCCAATCAAGATTACCTAGCATGCGATATTCCCTAAACCACAAATGCAATATTCTAGAGAGCTTTAAAAAACTGCCTATGGAGAATTATGTCAAAGTCAGAAGAACTGACACACTCATAATTCATAGAGTTCACTCCTAAAAGACTTTCAAGTATCTTTCTCCACAGATTTGAGCCCACAGATGGAAGTTAACCGCCTATATGTTGGTAGGAAACCTCCATAAAGACCATAACTTCCACCTTTTCTTCAGCCCAGATTTACATTTGCTGCCTCAGGGCTCCTGCTCACACTTAATGTGAATTAATTATCGTCACTGCAATAAAGTTCCCTTTTAAAAACAAAGACGGTTTACAAATCAAACGTGTAAAGGAAAAGAAAAACCAAACAAAGAGCCATCACAGACACGCAGAGCCAAAAGCTTAAAAGGTATAAATGGTGGAGCTTCAAATAAAACTGCAAGACCTTGAAACGCCTCCTGGCATCTTGTCTCAGAGTGATTTACTGCCGTTAAACCTGTCCAGTATACTCCCTCACACTGATCATATATGTAATAAGGAAATGAAGCAGCCTTGCGTTTTATCCATTTTTTGACATTGTCTGACAGTTTGCATGACAGCAGATGAAAAGAGTTTTACAGCTGAAGCAAATCAGAAGGATTTAACGCCAAGGGCGTCGGTTTTATTTCCCAGTTATACTATCAGTGCTGTTTTCCATCTAAAAGAGCTGAAAAATGTGACTGGCATGGCTTTGTTACGTGTTCCTGAGTGTAAATCGACAGATTTTAATCTGTTGGGAAAATACAGGACGTAGCATTTAGCTTAGCGCTTAGCTTAGCTTAGCTTAGCTTAGCGTGAAGACAGCCAACAGAGACACAAAGAGACACATCATCTAAAGCAAGTTAGAGGGTCTTTTTCTTTTCAAAAGAAGAAGTTTGTAAAAGAAAAGAAAAACACTTGAGAATAAACCTAAAAAGTTTTAACTGCAACCAAATTTACCTTCGGGTATGAATAAAGTTACCTAATATAACCTAAGTAAAGCTCTGTGGAGGCTGAAAATCTTCGTCTCACAGCATTTTCATATCATAGAACAGGATTTCCTGAAGTACTGGGACACAAATAGATAACATTAACTTTTCTGTGAATAGTAAGCAGTAGAAAACAAGAACTAATTCAGTTAACTGACAACAGGATGGTAGCACAGCGGTACAAAAAGGGTCTTTCAGAAAAGCTTCAGAAGTAAAGACAAGCAGTGGTTAATCTCTCTGTGATGGACTGAGGACTCGATGTGAAGCTGATTTAATCATCTAAAGAACAAAATATCTCTAAAAGGTTCCAAGAATTCAGATGGGTCATGTGGGACGAAGCTGAATGTTGCTGATCTTCGGGCCCTCGGGCAGCGCTGCATTAAAAACAGACGATTCTGTGGTGGAAAAGAGTGCTGAAAACCACTGTCACTGGACAACATTAATCTCTGCATCTACCATCAAAGTTAAAACTCCAACATGCCAACAAAAAAAAGCACAATCCAGACACGAATCAGCCTTCTCTTGTTTTAGATGGACTAACTGCGAGGTGATCCAGCCAATCAGAATCTAAAATTACATTCAGACGTGCTGTCCTCTGGGCTAAAGAGGAGAGGGAGCATCCAGCTTGTTGCCAGAGTTCAAAACCAGCATCTGTGATCATATGGGGGTGCATTAGTGCACATGGCATGAATAACTTGTACATGTGTGATGGCTCCGTTAATGCTGTCCTGCCCTCATGGGTCGTTCATGCAGGGAATTACGACATAGACCTTTGTGCCAGAACGCGAGCCCTCTAGTGGTCATGAAAGCATATGTGGAAAGCAGCTGCCTGGAGACAAGTATTTAGCAGCAGAGCCGAGACACCAAGAGCTAAACTTGAGGCTCAAAAAATTAAAAATCAATAAAATAATAAGAGAAGGGAAAAACCGAAAGATAACGGCAAAGGATCTGAGAAGGACTGAGATGAGGGAAACTAATGAGGAAGTGGCTGAATGAGTGGGAGACAGATGTGGAAACTGAGGAAACTGAGAGTAATGGAGGACAGAAAGCAGGGATGAAGTCAGCAAACTGAGAGCGTCGAGACAAAAGACGACATGACATGATTAAACCAAGAAAAGACGAGAAAAACAGAGCCACAAACTCAACATCTTCACCTGGAAGTCATGTTGGATTTAAAGCATCAGTTTAATAAAGATAAACACAGTGAAGCAGCTGCGATGTCGGCCATGTTGAGGGGAGTTTCAGCTGAAGTTTCAGCTGAAGTTTCAGCGTTTCAGCAGCATCGATGAAGTTCACCTGGCGTGGATTCGGCACTTTGTTGAACACTGATGAACGAATTAAACTAACAGATATGAACCCCTGCTCTTGACCCCTTAAAGGAGAACTCCGGTATTTTTAAACCTGGACCTTATTTCTGGCATGAAATACGTTCATCTACTCACTGAGAACAGTTTGGTGAAAGTCGGCGTCCTTCGGAAGATATTTAGATAACTGGAGATCCATATAACGGAGAGAACGGGGCTTAGAGGATGCAGCCTCTAAATAAGGCATTATCTGTCTTTATTTCACCAATACTTTAAGAAGAATGAATGAATGAACGTGTGCTATAGCTCTGTTAGCTCATAGCTGCTGTTATGTGGCTACTTGCAGCTATAGGAGAGCTAACGGAGGGATTTCTACACAGGCACTCTACTGGGACCACTTCATCCACACGCCCCCCTGCAGCACAGTTTATTCACTCCGTGCTCTGTGACAGTCGGCTAACTTCACACAGAGTTTGCTGCTGATAGTTTTGTGCAACATGGCAGGATATTTATCAGATTTTGACAACGTGAACGATGACTTAGAGTAAGATGGACGTTCTTACCGTAGAAAGCCCTCTATAAGCCCCCCGATAGCCGCCAATAACAACAACACAGCAGCTATGAGCTAACAGAGCTATAGCACACGTTCATTCATTCATTCTTCTTAAAGTATTGGTGAAATAAAGACAGATAATGCCTCATTTAGAGGCTGCATCCTCTAAGCCCCGTTCACTCCGTTATATGGATCTCCAGTTATCTAAATATCTTCTGAAGGACGCCGACTTTCACCAAACTGTTCTCAGTGAGCAGATGAACGTATTTCATGCCAGAAATAAGGTCCAGGTTTAAAAATACCGGAGTTCCCCTTTAAACAGACTGAAAAACATTGCACTGATTCTTACACGCATTTATTCATGTGGATAAAAAGACAAATAAACGAGTAACTCACAGCTTTGTGAGCTTTGCTCACAGTTGTGTGACCCACCCAGTGATGTAATCGGTGATGTCATCGCATACAAATTAGGTGATTACATCATTTGTCTCATTTACTTCATCTCTGACCGTTTTTAAGCTGCGGTCTATTGAAACTTAAAGGGTTAAGTAGCGTCACATGATTCATGGAGCTGCCAACGAGGAGCTGCTGCCGGCCGACTGACAGCAGAAATTCATCAGCGTTAATGTGGGCTCAGTGTGAAGGAATCCGCTGTTTTCATTTATAGATTCATTGATTTGAAAGATTTCCCTGCCAGGCGCAGAGAGAAAGCTCGAACCTTCGAGGTTGGTGTTTTATTTCACTTAAACAGAGCCAGGTTAGCTCTCTGCTTCCAGTCTGTTAGCTAATCGAAACCAATCATACACGCTGAGTGACAACGAGCTTCTGTTTCATGGAAAGTTCCCACGACGCTGAGAACTATTGATGCTAAACATTAACTTAATACCCAAGTAAATCAATTAAATGTGATTGAGTGGTTTGGTCCAGACGGGGCCAGATCCTGAGGTTTCCTGGAAAACAGAGAAATCTGTCTCCCTTTATTGAATTTACGGGGTGCATTTTGTTCTGCAGGAGAAGCGAGATTCCCACTGTTCCTTCCTGGCTGCGATGCAGCTCACCTCCCTGAGACTGTAGCGAGCACCAGCAGCTCTTTATTAACATTCTCCTGCGGTCCTCTCGGGTTGTAAGCCACTGACAGCGTCGTAAAGCGCCTTTTGCATGGTTCACAAGCTCAAGGTCCCTAAAATAACTGCTGATTTCTGCCAAACTGGACGTCTGCCAGGAGCGTTAATCATGGCAGACAGGATTGTCTCTGGAGCATCTAAGAAGGCTCACAGTGGATTTCATTGTTTGAGTTTTAATCTCTGTTTGTGATCTACTATTGTTGTGAATTAATGTGTTCCCGGTCAAAGCCAGGCGCTAAACCCTCCCTGAAGAAACAGGAACTGTAGGTACATGTGGATGTAACATAGACTTCCCTTTAAGCTGCAGCCAAATGATCCCCATTTCATTTCTTTCCCAAAGCTCACACAGACCGGCAAACACTCTGCTTAATAACAAGTATGATCGCACGCAGAGGGTCGTCTCTGCGGAGAAGCGAGCAGAAATGCGGCTGTAATTGTACACCCTTCACGAGCAAATATGCTGACCCAAATTTAGTCACAGCGGCTTTGCACTTCAATACTTTGGATCAATGGCGAAGAAGCCTGCTCCTCCTCCTCCTCCGTGAATTTGGAGCAGAGGTCTAATTAGGGCCAGCGTCGGCGGGGAGGAAAAGGACGTGTTATTTGTGCTAATTGAGAGCAAACCGCTGTGTGCTTCTTGCACAACTGTGTGGCAAAACAAACAGAAAAATCAAGGCTGTTGACAAGTTTATGCAAAACGTGAACAGAAGTCGGGATAATAACAGGACAAATTACCATCCAGCATGGTCAACAACACAAGAGTCTTCAAAATAATGACGTTCTCAAACTCCAAAGGGCATAAAAGACTTTCAAGTTCAAACACTATGAAGCATTTTAATGCTATTATATGACCTTTTCTTAGGAACTATTTATGCATTTTTAAATCTAATCACATAAAATCACAAATCAACCGTTTTAAATAAAATCTTGGTTCGATCGAACCGTTTTTTTTCCATCTTTGTTTCTTTTACAGGTGAATTTGTTTGTTTCTCATTCATAAAATCAGACAAATCAAACATTTTATTCCTAAAAAGCGCTTGAGAGCTCCAAGTAATTCAATAACAATCATAGAATGATTAGAAATAGAGATCCTAAAGCCCCTGTTTTAAAAAAAACTGACTAAAATGTTAAGTTTCTTTACCAGACAATTATGCAAATGAGCACATGCATATATAAATAGCACATTTGCATATTATACTTCAGATAAAAGTGTGTTTTCTGCCTCCACGTACCTGTCTGTGGTAAAAAGAGATGACAGTAAAGATCCTTCACCAACAAGATGACACAACTACTCTCTTTAATAACTATATAAAACCTGCTTGTTCTTATACATTCTTTCATTCATTAATTTATTTATGTATTCAGCCATTCTTTGTCATGCGGTGAAAATATAATTTCCAGATTGCTAAAGCAACGCCGCTTCATTTCTTTTCTCTTTGAAGCTGCTCTGATGGTATGAAACACCTGCCTACGACTCTAAGTGGACACTTTTAAAGCGATGAATTCTGTGTGGAGAAATAAAAATAAACTTTGGATATATGTTCGTGAGCTGGTGAATAAAAATGGTATCTCGGGTTTTTACTGTCGTGGTTTTTTGTTGTGGTTTGGTTTGATTTCTTAGATTTATGTTGTTTCCTGTTTAATTAACCTTTTAGTTTGGTTGGTTGTGGTTTTATTGTGTAAATTCGTATTATTCCCATCTGTGCTGTTAGTTTATGCTCTGATATGAAATCTGATTAACTTTACATCCCGTTTTATCTTGTAATTCGTGCTCCTTTTGTTCACTTGGTTTTACTTCCTGCCCTTCAGTCACACCTGCTCCACATTAAATAATTACTTCTATCAGTTAATTTGCCCCTTAGTGTTTTCTTTATTCGGTGTTATATCAGGGTAATGATTACAGGGTAATCCAGAGGGAAATATAGCGTCCATCTGTCAGACGTCATCTGATCTCAAAAGTCAGACATCATCTGATCTCAAAAGTCAGACATCATCTGATCTCAAAAGTCAGACATCATCTGATCTCAAAAGTCAGACATCATCTGATCTCAAAAGTCAGACATCATCTGATCTCAAAAGTCATCAGCCAACAGACGTCAGTTGATCTGAAAGTCGTTGGCCGTCAGTTGATCTTGAAGTCGTTGGCCGTCAGTTGATCTGAAAGTCGTTGGCCGTCAGTTGATCTCAAAGTCGTTGGCCGTCAGTTGATCTCAAAGTCGTTGGCCGTCAGTTGATCTCAAAGTCGTTGGCCGTCAGTTGATCTCAAAGTCGTTGGCCGTCAGTTGATCTCAAAGTCGTTGGCCGTCAGTTGATCACAAAGTCGTTGGCCGTCAGTTGATCTCAAAGTCGTTGGCCGTCAGTTGATCTCAAAGTTGTTGGCCGTTAGTTGATCTCAAAGTCGTTGGCCGTCAGTTGATCTCAAAGTCGTTGGCCGTCAGTTGATCACAAAGTCGTTGGCCGTCAGTTGATCTCAAAGTCGTCGGCCAACAGACGTCAGTTGATCTGAAAGTCGTTGGCCGTCAGTTGATCACAAAGTTGTTGGCCGTCAGTTGATCACAAAGTTGTTGGCCGTCAGTTGATCTGAAAGTCGTTGGCCGTCAGTTGATCTCAAAGTCGTTGGCCGTCAGTTGATCACAAAGTCGTTGGCCGTCAGTTGATCTCAAAGTCGTCGGCCAACAGACGTCAGTTGATCTGAAAGTCGTTGGCCGTCAGTTGATCTGAAAGTCGTTGGCCGTCAGTTGATCACAAAGTTGTTGGCCGTCAGTTGATCACAAAGTTGTTGGCCGTCAGTTGATCTGAAAGTCGTTGGCCGTCAGTTGATCTCAAAGTCGTTGGCCGTCAGTTGATCACAAAGTCGTTGGCCGTCAGTTGATCTCAAAGTCGTCGGCCAACAGACGTCAGTTGATCTGAAAGTCGTTGGCCGTCAGTTGATCACAAAGTTGTTGGCCGTCAGTTGATCTCAAAGTCGTTGGCCGTCAGTTGATCACAAAGTTGTTGGCCGTCAGTTGATCTGAAAGTCGTTGGCCGTCAGTTGATCTCAAAGTCGTTGGCCGTCAGTTGATCACAAAGTCGTTGGCCGTCAGTTGATCTCAAAGTCGTTGGCCGTCAGTTGATCACAAAGTTGTTGGCCGTTAGTTGATCACAAAGTCGTTGGCCGTCAGTTGATCTCAAAGTCGTCGGCCAACAGACGTCAGTTGATCTGAAAGTCGTTGGCCGTCAGTTGATCACAAAGTTGTTGGCCGTCAGTTGATCTCAAAGTCGTTGGCCGTCAGTTGATCTCAAAGTCGTTGGCCGTCAGTTGATCACAAAGTTGTTGGCCGTCAGTTGATCTGAAAGTCGTTGGCCGTCAGTTGATCTCAAAGTCGTTGGCCGTCAGTTGATCACAAAGTTGTTGGCCGTCAGTTGATCACAAAGTCGTTGGCCGTCAGTTGATCTCAAAGTCGTCGGCCAACAGACGTCAGTTGATCTGAAAGTCGTTGGCCGTCAGTTGATCACAAAGTTGTTGGCCGTCAGTTGATCTGAAAGTCGTTGGCCGTCAGTTGATCACAAAGTTGTTGGCCGTCAGTTGATCACAAAGTCGTTGGCCGTCAGTTGATCTCAAAGTCGTTGGCCGTCAGTTGATCACAAAGTTGTTGGCCGTCAGTTGATCTCAAAGTCGTCGGCCGTCAGTTGATCACAAAGTTGTTGGCCGTCAGTTGATCACAAAGTCGTTGGCCGTCAGTTGATCACAAAGTTGTTGGCCGTCAGTTGATCTCAAAGTCGTCGGCCGTCAGTTGATCTCTAAAGTCGTCGGCCAACAGACGTCAGTTGATCCCTAAAGTCGTCGGCCAACAGACGTCAATTGATCTCAAAGTCGTCGGCCAACAGACGTCAGTTGATCTGAAAGTCGTTGGCCGTCAGTTGATCACAAAGTTGTTGGCCGTCAGTTGATCTTAAAGTCGTCGGCCAACAGACGTCAGTTGATCTGAATGTCGTCGGCCAACAGACGTCAGTTGGTCCGAAAGTCGTCGGCCAACAGACGTCAGTTGATCCCTAAAGTCGTCGGCCGCTCACAGAGGAGCACAGATGGAACGACTTTGAAAACTTTATACACAATAACTAACATCCCGACACATAGTTCAACATAAAGTGCATTTGGAGTTTTGCCCATATGTTGCTACTGTGAGCAGGTTTTCCAAAGAATGAGCTACATAAAATCCAAATGTCCCTCCCGCCTGGCAGAGGACGGTCTGTGTCAAGGTCAAAGTCCCGTCTTACAGCCCTGATATACAGAGGCTCTTCAGGTAAGTTCAGCTGCAAAAATCACATTAAACAGGTGAGAATTCTTTAATTTCATGTCATTTTAGACCCTGGTTGTGTTCTGGGCTCTTTACTTTGGTCACTTCTTCTTCTACCGAGTTACTTCTTCTTCTACCGAGTTTCCTCAAATATGAGAAGGACCCATATGGGCCTGCATAGTTCTGCGTTTGGTTTATTTCAAAGAAGGCCAAGATTTTCATCCTCTTCGTCAGAGTTGAATGTTTGATGTTATATTTACTCGTCACATTGAAGTAAAAATTAAGGTGTTTTCTGTATTGTATCACTGTGTAAATGGAGTGGAAAGGGGGAAAATACGGCTCTTCTGACAATAAAGGTCGGTTTAGGAGTTGAGGTCGAGTAAAAATACTTTATATTCTCATCATAAGCATCCATCTCCTTCATATCATATTAGCATAACAGATAATATAAATTATCACTTTACTGTCACAGTTCTAAGCTGCTCCACATGTTTCTACACATGAAAGTCGCAGCCACAAGGAATTATGGGAAATGATGCCCTTTCTTTCCTAAAGGATGGTCCGGTATCGTCTAGGCTAACGAAGATGATTAAGGAAGCACTGGAGCTCCTTTCCCTCACATTTAGAGAGTTCACTCAGCTCTTATCATGGCTGCTATTCACATACTTCTGGGTCATTTCACTCAATTCAAGTTTCCTAATTAAAAATAGACTATTCAACAGGACCCCGGGCATTTCTTCCTTTTCATTTATTGATATCTCCGTGTACATTTGCACATTTCCTGCCTACTGGCTACGTTAATGTACCTCGAATAAATTCCACCACTTCTGAGCCATCAGCCTGTCAGAAAAGGCCCGGAAAGAGACAGTTTTTTTGTGTCACGGCCTCCTGAGTTAACCTTATTTTGTCATTTGTCCTTGTGAATCTTCTGCTGAGTCTACTTCCCGACCTTAATCCTGGTTTGCTGCATCGTGTTTGTCGTCATCTCCCCCCAGTAAACGTGATTTCAGCTTTTTTAGCTCATATTCCTCTTCACATGCTGTATTTTCCTGCTCATCTTAAGCTCAGTTCTGTCTTTTTAGATCGTATTGTTGATCCCCGCCTCTGCAGCACCTTGACATTGTTAAACAAAAGCTTGTTTTATTCACCTGCCTGCTTTCTGAGCTTTTTCTTCGCTCTGCATGACAGAGTCGAGGTTCTTTGGCAAAAATGTGACAAAAAGGTGCTGCAGCAATGTATATTTTTACATTTTTGTCTTTACATGAAAGCACATAAACCTCCATTAATCTGCCAAATTAAAATAAAACCCTTTAAATAACATTCCTCATGTAGAGGCACCAAAAATACAGAATTCATGCTACTCAATTGTGATGATTTACCCCTTTTGCTTCCTTTTATTTTCATGATTTAAGCTAATCTTTAATAATATGAAGCATTGGATGAAAAGGTCGATCAACTGATGGATTACTTATCATAAAAACAATGAGCTGCAGTTCTGTTTAAGGACACAGCGACAGGAATAATGCCATGATTTGAGTGCTTCCAAGTGAATTTCCATGCTTCTAACAGCGAGGTGTTTAGCACTTTTAGAAAAGATTAACAGATTTCCCTCCTGCACTGGTAAAAGGAGAAGTGCACCTGAGACTTTTCAGCGGATAAATCTTCTCTGCAACAACTCGTAAAATCCCAAACTTTGGCTGTTACTCAAACGAACCGGAGGCAGATAAATCAGTGCAACTTTCCACCTTCCCCCGGCACTTCGGCCTCGCCATAAACGCCAGCCTTTAGGTCAGCCGTCGTACCTGTTTTCTGAACGTGGAAAAATCTGCTGCCACCTCATTTTCATCACAAGCCAGACTCCTTCGATCCATCCAAAATGGACACTTTTAAGGTTTACAGCGCAGTGACATCCTGCCCCAGAGATATTTGTTCTGCAGAGCAGTGAAAAGCTTCCATATCTTGCCGATTGTAGGATATTATTGTAGATTATATGGGGGGAAACGGCAGGAAAAACACGACACAGACATTCATGGATTAATATTCAATGAATGCGCCGCTGTGCTGGAGCCCATTCAACAAAAAGACACGTTGCCTTCTTTGTGAGTGAGCCGGGTCGAGGGGCTCCGCCGCCCCGCTGACCGCCAGCACTTCTCTAAATAAAACTACCCCTCCTCCTCCTCCTCTTCATCCTGACTGGCGCACGCCCGACAACTCGCAGCTACTCAGTGAAATGGGCATCCTCGTAAACAAACGGGAGCCGCTCCAACACTTCCCAGCACACATGTGAAAATCCAGCAGGCTGCCTCTGGGGACCATTAAGGGAAAGTCAAGCTTGGCAACAAACAGTGCCGCAGTTTCAGCAAGGAACGAGATGTGCAACAACAAAGATAGCTGTTCCAGGCTGGGTCACGCAGCGCCACGGGCACCTGTCACAGCGGCTGAGCGGCCCAGACAACGCCCTCTGGATGTCTGTCATCCCCTCCCTGCATATGTTTGAAAACACGCTCTAATCGACCCATACAGCATCGGATATATTGAGGAGCTGGTGATGTTTAGCACACGTCGATCGCTCCAATTAAGCTTGTTCCCAGGCACAAGTCTCAGGAGGAAGGTTAACCAAAAACATTTGGCCTTTTTTGGTCTATTTTTGTCCGCTCATTAGATGTGATTTTCCGGTTTCTTCCTGTCATCCCTCTACATACAAAATGATCCAGAATTACTACTTCAACACAGGTCTTTATGGGTGAAATTAGCAGAATAAATCAGACTGTTTCTATCTAATGGAATTCAGTGATAGTTCTTGCGATTATTGCCTGTTTTAAATGTTCAATCTGTTCTGTTTTTATTTACTTTTCTGAAACTAAAGTCGAAATAATTTAAGAAACGTCATCAAAAGGCTGATAGAGGCAACTTTAAAGAAATGTGGTAAATCCAAAGCATTTTTTGGACAAACGGGCACGATAACCAGCAGAAATTTCCTTTCCTTTCCTTGTTTATTGTGCCCACATGAGCTTTGTGTCATTTCCAACATGCAGCAGACTTTAATGGAAGCTTATAAATCCTCCAACGGTCCAAAGTGAAAGCGAAAGCCATTCAAACAGGTGATGCAGCTCCTGTTGTGGACCCATCTTTTCTGTCTCTATGTGGGAGTCTTTTTGATGGAAGAATGTGGCTGAAAAGCAAGGATTTGGCACAGATACTCACATGCCCGCTGGCTTTAAAACAGAGAAAGAAAAAAGGTTGAACTGTCGTCATTCAACTCAAAAACATACAATTCACCTGTAAGCCAGACCACGATGTTTCCTTTGTTTTGGTAAAAATTCTAGCTGCTGTTACGTGGCTACTTGCAGCTATAGGAGAGCTAACGGAGGGATTTCTACACAGGCACTCTACTGGGACCACTTCATCCACACGCCCCCCTGCAGCACAGCTCATTCACTCCCGTAAGAACGTCCATCTTACTCAAAGTCGTCGTTCACGTTGTCGAAATCTGATAAATATCCTGCCATGTTGCACAAAACTATCAGCAGCAAACTCTGTGTGAAGTTAGCCGACTGTCACAGAGCACGGAGTGAATAAACTGTGCTGCAGGGGGGCGTGTGGATGAAGTGGTCCCAGTACAGTGCCTGTGTAGAAATCCCTCCGTTAGCTCTCCTATAGCTGCAAGTAGCCACATAACAGCAGCTATGAGCTAACAGAGCTATAGCACACGTTCATTCATTCATTCTTCTTAAAGTATTGGTGAAATAAAGAGAGATAATGCCTTATTTAGAGGCTGCATCCTCTAAGCCCCGTTCACTCCGTTATATGGATCTGGAGGAATCTAAATATCTTCCGAAGGACGCCGACTTTGAGTAGATGAACGTATTTCATGCCAGAAATAAGGTCCAGGTTTAAAAATACCAGAGTTCCCCTTTAAATCCTGCGTCATCCCTCCCCAAATATCAGTCTGGAGTCACATGAATCCATCAAATGATACGCATGTTCATTATGGTTGCCTCACATGCTTTTTGGAGCATCCGCAAGCTGCAATACGTAGGTGACCAATAGGGGGCAGCGTAGAGCCGAATCTGACCGGATGCAGGGCCATAGAGGTAAACATAACGGGGAGTATTGGAACTAGCTTCTAGAAAAAGTCTTCATGATGTACCTTTAGCGACAGATCAGTAGTATTTTGGAAATGGAGGAAAATGTTGGGAAAACGCAGTGAGGACGGCACCGATGGCCTATTTCACGCTACCCGTTTTAAATCCTCTTTAAACAGCAGCTACATTCTGTGGCAATCTCAAATCTTAAATGAACGACCCACAATCTGACACAGATTGTGATTTAAAGTGAGCGGTCCCACACAGACTGACATGCCGTGATGTGACATGATGGCCTCGAGGCTGCATGGTTCTGATATCATGGAGTATATACAGTGCAGGCATCAGACACTTCTACTATCAGGTCACACTCACATCAGTTCTGGGGAAAAAAAACCACTGGTTCGGTGACATCCTCCCAAATGTCCCGTAGACGCCAACAAATGGACTTATCGGACCATGAATACATCTTTTGCTGCTGGTTTAAGCAGCAATTTTTCTCTTAAAACACCCCAAAGATGCTTTACTGGAGTAAAATCAGCGTTCATCAACAGTTGATGTCGCACCTCGTACCATCACACTCCCTCCGCCGTACGTCGCTGTGGTGGTCCTGGACAGATTCGAGCCAAACAAGCCCAATCTGAGCCAGAGAGGCGCATTTCTCGATGTTCGTCAGGCTTCTTTTCATGATCTGTAGCAAAGTTTAATGAAGCGGTTTTGTGCCAGAGAGCAATCAGTTTTCCTTTTCCTTCAGGATGATGTTACGCAGCGTCCTTTGTCTTTTATCTCATCTATCACACCGCTGTGCCGAGTCTGAAGTACTTGCTTGTTTTTTATAGATGGTGAAAGTAGGGCATTGTCTCCCATTGAAGGAGGACGTTCACTGCAGCTGCTATTAGAGGTATTATAGTTCGTTTTAAACCTTCTGATTACAGCTCCAACTCTGTTTCCACTGATTTTTATTTGGCTTTCAATCTTCCCCGACCCCTTTCCATCAATTCCAGGTCTTCTGATTTCTCTTTTCTGTTTGCAGCCGTGATGCAGACATGCAGGCAGGTAAAACCTCACAAATGAGAGCGTAATCCACCAACAAAGCAGTGGGTAAAAATCCAGGAACAAACAACAATGTGGGAAAAGGCAAAAGCTCAAGTCGTGCACCTACCAGGAATAGCCCAGGGAAACAAAGCTGGTAACCTGTTTTTACCCATTTATGACGACTGTTTTTGTCTGCTGTTGGCAATCATCTCCAGGCTTGTTTTTCACGACCCACTTTGACCCCAACTTTGGGCAAAGTTGGCATTTTTTGTAGGTGATTTTCTCCTTGAATCAGTTTTGGACATCTCACTTAGCTAGACTGTCACCACTGACTTGGATTATGTGTGAAACTCATCATTACGCATGGTTTTCAGTCTATTAAGCGACTCTGGAATCATTTAATATCTCAACCAAACAGGCTAAAATAACACTTTTTGTCCAAACCAAGAACAATAATGACTGCTGAAGAGACTGTTGCAGATGCTGCTTCACACAATGGGTACAAAGAAAATGCAATCTCTGGGAAAACAGTAAAGAACGACAACATATCAAATTACACGAGGATCAGGTTCTTTCCTGCCTGCTGGTGAAAGACTGGCAGCTCCATAAATAGAGAGTGTCACACTTCATTATCATTTATTTACAGTAACAATATAGTCAGGCTTAAACAAGTCTTTCTTAGTGTGTATTCTGGGTATTATCTCTTGTGTGATCCTTTGAAATACACCTTATCTAAGCTCTTTACTATCCTCACTAAAGAAAAAAACAACAAGAAAATTTAATTTTCTGTAGGAAATAAGAAGAATAATTATATCTTCACAAATGGCTGCAAAGCTTCGTGGTAAAGGTGTTAAAACTAATGGAATAGCACACTTTCTTTTAGCATTTCGTATTCAAAATTGGTAGCGATGACTCAGACAGTTTTACTTCCAAAAAAATCTTTTATGAAACACAGTAAAGGGGCCCAAAATGTGGTCGATCAAACAGTAATGCGTGACATTAAAAGATTAGTGCATTAGCTGAAAGTCACCTTTCTGAAGGTGAAACTCAGCCATAAAATGCTCATTAACTGGCCTGGATGCAGCGTCCTTCTTATGTGATATAAAGGTGAACCCGAGAGTGTCCTGTAACGTGAAGATATGCAGATATTTTAATCAGAATCTTCTCTCTTTATTGTACAAATGCAGATCTTCAGCAGAATTTAAAAAGTGCTCAATTTAGGAGGAGGACTTGTGTTTCGTGCAAAAATATCCATCCCTAAAGACTGAACTGATGCCATAAAGAGCTGGACAGCTGCTAATTATTCACTTAACTGACAGCTCTGTTCCCTCTGTGATAAACAATCTTGGCTCTTTATCAGAAATTCAGGTGTCGTATTTGATCGGGCTCATATTAACAGTCTTATATCAGCCGAATGGTGTCCAAATCGGAATAAGAAATGCTGATTCATGCTTTCGTTTCCTCACAACTGGACTGCTGTTAGTCACCGTTCGTTGGCCTCAGTAAGTCATCTTTGGGTCGCTTTGCAGAGAGACTGAAGCTAAAAGTGGAGGCTGTTCCAACACTAAAACGACACGAGTCTGAACCTCAAACAGCGAGTGAAACCGTTTCAAACGTCTGAGTTGTGTGTGTATGGTACAAACGTCATGGTTACGCTGAGTGGAAAAGCAGCTAAGTTGGCTAACAAAGCTTTGTGTTGATATATTTATACACAACTGAACATATCCATCTGTTGCAGATTTACCAAACTGAGACGTCCTGCTTGGGAAAAACGTAGCTTTTTCTTGTTTATGTGCCATCTATTGGTCTCTTTCCACGAGTTCCTACTCGGCTCTACTCAGTTCTTAGGGTTTTCCATCAGGTAGCAGCACCTGGTACCAGCTACATTTTTCCGGGGCTCCAAGCGAGCCAAAAATATGACGTCTACAGACTGCAGGCCACTGATTGGCCAGGGAGTGATGTCACTGAATGAGTCATGAAAGCGACTCCTTCCTGGTGTTGTGGGCGCCAGATGGAGCGACCCGAAGCGAGAAGCTGTCGCTCACATATGATTTAATTTGATTTTATGGCCGCCTTGCTGACCCACATTGAGGTAATACTCTACTGTAAAAGAAAAATGACCTTTAGTTCACAAGTTCCCGCCATCCTCTGCAAATCTCCTGGAATTCGACCAATCAGGAGGCACCTCAGCCAGATCCTCTCATCCTCTTCCTCATTCTGAGCTAATTACGAGCTTTTTGGACGTATGCAAAGCTAATCTAGAGATACCCAAGATTAAGAGTCAAGTTTCTGGAAATGATCTCCTTTGAATTTCACTGGAATGAGACGGAGGTTTAGTTCAGTCTGCTGTTAACAGATCATCTCACTGACCACTGTCTCCAGCCAAGTATTTCAAGTCCACATCATTCCCTGAATGCAGCACAATATCATTCAGGCCGTCCTGCTACGTCCTGCATCGACTCAATCAACACTCAGAGCTCTTAATCAAGAACACATGGGCAGGCTGATGCAATCCCAAACCACAGCTCTGCCACAAGTGCTCCTTATAATTCAAGCAGAACTTGTCTACTGGTATTTCACTGGTCTTCCACCACTTTATATCATTATAAGGACGGTTCTGCATCGTGAATTTCTCATTTGTGTGGCTTTTGCGGCTCTACGGCTCATGCTAGCAGTGAAAAAAGCCCACATTTATAGACTCCTTTAGTTTCCAACTCTGAGGCAGTGATTTTATTCCCCAGTTGTTTCTCCGGAGGACTCTGGGCGTGAAGGGGTTAAACGCTGCAGCCGGCCTTTTATTCATGTTTCTGCTGCAATCAGGTTGATGAATTACAAAATGTGCAGCAAGTGGAACCATGCAAGCCCGCTCGTTCTCTCTGGCTGAGCAACTTAAGTCGAGGATTTGTAACGATCTAATTTTGGAAGTCCAGCCCGCTGCCACGGTCCGGATTCATGGAAGTGCAGCTATTCGGGACGGGGGACGTGTTCAAAGCTTTCACACAATAGATGTCAGATTTACTTTAGCAGAAAGACAACCTGTTTATTTGCTGCAGACATCCCGCAGTAACCTGCCAGCTGCTGCTCGTCTGGATGTCTCATGCAAATAGGTCAACTTCAGGACACATTTGGTGGTTTGTTCTGATTTTTAATCGTTTTTTTTCTGTAACGGGCGAAGAGACCAGAACTCTCATCACTTTCTGAATCAAAGTTAAGATGATTTTTAGTCTGGAGAGTTGATCTGTGGCTGAAATCTGCTCCAGATCTTCAGCTTTATTTCTGTCCAAACAACTCTGGGCAAATTGACTTCTGCGCTCAGGGACCTGAACTCTTGAATCATCTCCCTTTGGATCTGAGGCGAGCGGCTACATCCACTCAGGCTTTTAAAAGCCCACTCAAAACTCACCGATCTGCCCTTGTGTTCACCTGAAGCCACTTATAATGGTCCTGATACCACTTTCTACTCCATCGCTGACCTAGATATCCATCCCTGAGACCTGGTTGGTCTTTCAGGTTCTATGAAACGTATACGACTACTTCTGTCATTTAGATTTATTACAGAAACAAATAAACTTCCACTTAAAATACACCTAATAAACCTAATATGGTGTAATATATCATAATTTAGATTATTTTTAAGCCATGTACCATTTCAGACCAGTTTGGAGACTTTATTATATTATTTTGACTGGATTTCAAACTTATATTCCCATCTTTTATTGTCTAAAATCCACCTATATCTCCATGTATTAGCAGGCTAGGAGGAAAGCAGCAAACTGTGAGCAACAAGCCATCTCATCTGAAAACACCCTTTTTTCCTCCATATGTGGAGAAACAGTTTTATATCTGCTGAATCCCTCATTTTGTACATTTGCTTTCTGTTTAATAAATGCAGCCTGAAAAGATATTTTTCAACATGTGTCTTGTTAAAACTTCATTTTTAAAAGCTTCTCGTGGTGGAAATGACCATAAAATCCAAGGATTTGATCCGATTGCAGAGAAGACGGCGTCTTATGTGTCGACCTTGATGGAAAATTTGATTTAGGGAAAACAAAACTGTGCCACAAATAGCTTCTGACTTCATTTGCGCTCGGCTCTGCTTTGGTCACACGATAATCGACCATAAAACCCGCATTAGTTACCTTCTGCTGTGTGTTCGCTCCTCATCGCTTCGCACCGACTGTATAAACATGGAAATTCATTTAAAAACATCACTTCAGCATCAAGGTTAGTCATTTAATATATTAATAAAAGGAGACTTTATGTGATCGCTCATTTCTTTTCATACAGAATACTTCAGGAGTTAATAAAGGCAGCCCTGAAGCTCCTTTTCTCTGCATTTAGAGCATTTAAGCAGCTTTTATTATGGCTGCCGCTCAGATAAAAAGTTTGAAACTGTCCAAAGCAAAAAAATCTTCTTCTTTTTGTGCATTTATCAGGGATGCAAACAGACAGCAGAGATAAATCAAGCATTTATTATATTTACAGTCTCTGTCACATCATCTTCTTCTGGCCTCCTGACATTAAAAAGTGATTTTGTTTACAGCTCAGACAATTTCCTTTCATCTGATTTAATTATTCTATAAATACAACTTCTTCAATTCGTGTCTTAATTGTTCCGGACGATTTAAATGTTTCATGCAAGTAAAAACAAATTAAACACAATTACATTAGTTGGCGTGAAATAATGGCACATCTACCTTTAAAAGTAAGGCTGCTGTGAGCTGTAAAACACCACAAATTGTAAATATGAACACAAATAGGTGCCTTTTTTTACTCATAAACTGCAACAAATGAGATTTAAATTGTGTTCTTATAACTGTGATTAACGCCAATCAATTTATTCATGTTTAATTACACATAAACAAGGTAAATCTTTAGGTTTTTCCTCACTATTTTCCCCTTTTTGTGTTTTTACTTCATTTAAAGCCGGAATATGATCAGGATCCATCAAAAATGTGCAATAATTAGGGTGAGAAATGGTCATTTGCTGCAGTCAGCGTCCATTTGTACAGAACATCTGTGATTATTCATTAGTTCTAGGTTTATAATTTACTGTAAAATGTTAAAATTGTAACATAAAGAAGGCACAAAGATGGCCGTGACTGAGAGAAGACAAATAAAATCCTGCTCTGATGCCAGAGCTTCAATACATATTTATTATTACTTTAAAACACTGCATTTCATGGCGTCTTTGCTGGTCTTTGCAGAGCAGAAACGTCTAAAAACAGAAGTCCAAATGTGTCTCTTTCTCTTTGGGTCAGACCAGAACATGACCCGTCTCTGTTTTGGATAAACACTGCTGAACTCTGCAGCTTTTGCAGCTTCATGCCACCATATGGTCCTAAGATTGCTTTAATTTAGTTTCCACTTAGTCCGAGACAATAGAGCTCAATAGGAGTACACGGAAACCTTATCTGTGGTGACAGCAAATCAGCTGGCAATGAAACAAATGGACTGGAAACAACTCAGCTACAGCCTGTTCAGCCTGTATCTCCACATTCCTCAGCGGCTATTTCGGTTCACACGCTGCCAGGCGCTGCTAAATCGCAGGTGACTCTGTTCCATCCAGTGTCTCCGCTGAAAAATTTACTGTAAAAACATCTAAATATTCATTCTGCCGCCTCAAAGTAAAACAATTGTCATCATTTACTTCACTTATCTGTTTATCCGATCTGGAACCAAACTGAAACTCTGCTGCAATTTTTAGAGCAGTGGCGACGGTAAAAATGAGCCCCATGAGATATATGTACAGTCACGTGAAAAAGAAAGTGCATCATCTTTCAATTCCAAGGTTTTACACATCAGAAAAAATCTGCTGAGCCAACAGAACCTCACACATGATATATCAGACCCTGTCCACTCTTACTGCTTCCGAATTCATTCAGTAACTGATCATGAACACTGTTGAGGTTATAAGGCCATTTCCAGACTATCTGGAGTCCATTATTCTACAGAGAGAAAGATTATTCACAAGTGGAAAACATTCAGAACAGCTGTCAATCTTCCCAGGAGTGGACGTCCCAGCAAGTTCACCCCAAGGTGAAGAAGCCCAGAGCTACATCTCAGACTCTACAGGCCTCAGTTAGCATGTTAAAGGTTAAAGGTCATGACAGCACAGTTAGAAAAAGACTGAACAAGGATGGCTTGTTTTGAAGGGCTGCAGGAGAAAGCCTCTTCTCTCTAAAAAGAACATGGCAGCACAGCTTAGGTTTGCAAAGCTGCATCTGAACAAAGCTCAAGACTTCTGGAACAATGTCCTTTGGACAGACCAGAGCAAAGTGGAGATGTTTGGTCCTAATGCACAGCAGCACGTTTGGAGGAAACCAAACACAGCAGATCAGCACAAACACCTCATACCAGCTGTCAAGCACGGTGGTGGAGGGCTGATGATCTGGGCTGGTTCTGCAGCCACAGGACCTGGGCACCTTGCAGTCATTGAGTCCACCATGAACTCCTCTGGATACCAAAGTATTCTAGAGTCAGATGTGAGGCCATCTGTCCCACAGCTAAAGCTGGGCTGAAACTGGCTCATCAACAGGACAAAGATCCCAAACACAGCAGCAGATCTACAGCAGAATGTGGGAAAAAGAAAAGAATCAAGGTGCTGCAATGGTCCAGTCAGAGTCCAGACCTCAGCCTGACTGAAATGCTGTGGTGGGACCTTAAGAGAGCTGTGCAGAAACCAATGCTGCAAACCTCAATGAGCTGAAGCAGCGCTGGAGAGAAGAGGGCCGAGATTCCTCCAGAACCAGGAGAGAGACTGATAACGTCCCACAGGAAACCATCACTGCAGCTCACTGCTGCTGAAGCTGCTGGATCAGGGGTTCACTTAGTTTTTCACACACTGTTTTGGATCAGTTTTTATTGAATAAATAACTCGTTCAAGGCTAATTAGGGTATTAAGCTAATTTTAAGACCTTGTAAGGACCAGATGATTCTTTTTATCATGTCCAAATACATAAAACCTCAGAAAAGAGGGTGTACTTTCTTTTTCACATGACAGAAAAGGCAATAATTATAATTACAACGTAGGGGACTATTAATGCTCTCTTAAAATGATTTATATGGCTATTAGGTAATGTGTAGTTAGTTCAAATTAATTCAGAATAAGCTGATTTTCAGCCTGTATTTGGTTGCCATGATATCCTCCAGGAAGAGGAGGCTGTTTGTTGCTGTTATTTGAGTTATGAATCAGTGACACTGGCAGACATTGCTGGTATACAGTATATAATCTAAAATAAACTCAGTTTAGGCGTCATGTTGGGAGACCTCGACTTATCTCGTTTACAGAAATAATACAGATAAAATATCTAATAATAAAGCAGAGAGGCAGAATTTCAGAGGACGCAAAAACAAACACAACAAAAACCTGTTTTCACTTCAGCGAGGCTAAATATGTCGAGGCTGAACTTTCTCACAGGAATGATTATAACTCAATCAGTTTAAACATAAAGTTAAATGACGTGCAGTAAAACTTGTTCTATTGTCCCAGGAGCCGTTCATAAAAGCAGTCGCTCCTCATGGTCCACATTCCTGCTCTGGTGCAGGAATGTCCCTTTAAGGCTCAGATTGGATCTGCTTCAGATTGTGATATATCACCAGTGGCCACAGGCATCGCCAAATCAACGGCTGAAATAAGCTAAAAGGCTGAAGAAGTTTTTTCAACCTTTAAACTTAGTGCTTCCGACACATTTTGAAGCACACAAACCTTTATAATGTGCGTTTCCGGACCAAAAGCTTTGGTTCCCTGTCCTGTACGACACCGATTTGCTTTACAATACCACGACATGCATCAGCAACAATAATTCACCATAATAAATAAATAAATACAAGAAAAAAAAAATCCAATACAAATGCAGCAAAGAGACCCCAAACAACGCTATGAGAAGAAGAAGAAGAATAAATAATAATAATAAACATCAGATCAGAGAAAGACCAAAATGACAGACCATGACATGCATCAGCAACAATAATTCACCATAATAAATAAATAAATACAAGAAAAAAAAGACAGATGCCAATACAAATGCAGCAAAGAGACCCCAAACGACGCTATGAGAAGAAGAAGAAGAAGAGATAAAAATATATGAGCTAGACACGGGACAAGAATAAACATCAGATCGGAGAAAGACCAGAATGACAGACAGTTAGCTTCATCGTGGTCATCAGTAAGCAATAACTGATGATCTCTCTTGTTCTGTCCAGTTTGCTTTGCTTAACTGTGTCGATGAAGACGTTCGGGTTTAAATGAACCCTTAAGGTGCATTCATGCTCCCTTTACGTGCGTAAATATGTGCGTCCATTTCAAATACAGTCGAGCGTCACAGCCTATGTTCGTGGTTATTAGGCAACATGTCCACCAGAGGGCAGTGCAGAGTTCAGAGTTCACTTACGAGTTCAGTGTTTCAGACAAAAACAAACATGGCGACGGTGGTCAGATCATGATAATGCACCGTCACAGAATGAGGCAGCGATGGTCCGTGCAGTTATTAAAAACCTCGTGGCATGTGGAAGTTTTTAATCGCATGCAAGCTACGCTGCGCAACAATGCCCCATCATTTCCGGTGGTACCGCTGCATTTAATGCAAATTGGTACACATCCACAAGGCTCCATCTGTATACGTATTTAACGTTGAGCATAAACGATAAAAGCGTCTGCTAAATACATAAACATGAACATAAACATAAACGAGCCCTCAGGAGATCATCGGGATTTTTCGTGCTTTTTTATTTTCAAGCCATTTTGTTTGTGATGAATTAAAAAAGCTCAAATTTGAAGGAGGATATTAATTTTTTTTTCAAATTTGAGGTCGCAGTACCTTAAATTAGCCTAAAGTGGTTATAGCTACGCAAAAAAAAACAAAAAAAATGACACATTTGTGACGAACAACAATAAATGTCCCATTGAAAATGCCATTTTTGATCCCGTAATGCTTTAATTAAGATTTAATTTTGGACTACCAGCATTTAACTGATTATTTAACTGATAAAACAGCATTAAACATTCATCTCAGGGCCTAATGAAAATAATAATCAACTGAAATGTCTTTCTTAAGGTTATTTTAGATAATTTTTTTGCTTTTTTCGATTAAAAAAACAGTGGCGCTATGCTAAAACATAGTCACCTTTAAAGGGTTAGAATCCCAAATATATAATTTCTATTTCATATGTATGTTTCAGGCTGAAGTAGTTTTTAAAGACTGATTCATTTAAAGTGGATAAAATTGTTACTTTATACTATTTTTAGAGCATTTTTGGGAAGCTGACGTGAATCCTGTAAATATGCATATAGTGCATTATGTTGCACATTGACTGATTTCACACACAATCCAATCCTTGATTTGAAATGATAAATATTTGTTTGTTTTGTCTTTTTGCACATTTGTTTATCAAATATAATCATAGCGTTTTAAAATATGCAGTATTTTCCTTGTTCGGTCCTGTAGCATCACACCACATTGTCTCTTGACATTTTTGGTGGCTTCTGGGGGTGTCTTTGTCAGTCTCTCAAGCATGACCACAGATTTATGAGTAGAGCTGTGCATGCGCAGGGTTCAATATATTCGAATATCTGTTTTATACAACAGTGTTGTTACATCCCACAATAAAATGGCCTCATCCCCTGGTGATCCTTTAAATTACAGCTTTATAACAGTAAAAGAAGGATTCTTTATTGTTATTCTGATTAACTAAAGCGGATATCGTGCACTCAGGTGTTGGAGGTTATAGTGATCAAATGAATTGATGAAACAGACAGTTAGTTATTGATAAAGTTGCTCCGATAAATGAATCAAATTAACATCCCAACCATAGGTACGGCAGCATTAACCGAGCAGAATAATCAGCAGGATTGATGCGTTCAGAAGTACAGAAACATTAAAAGACTTTTAGTTACTTAATCTGTCTTGTTGTTGTTATTCTTCTTCACAGGTTTGACATTTACTGCATTAATGCAAAGTGCAGCTGTGACTGATGGGAACAGAATTTGTTTTTATGGCATTCATGCAAAAAACATCTGTGTGAAAATGTTATGCCGAGTCTGACTGAGTTTCATAAGGCTCTTCAGAATGATAATGTCACTGTGAAAAAGAAGAATTCCAGCCTTGTGTTAAGTGTCCTTAATGATACAACACTGGCTTAAAGCAAAGAGTGTGTAACCTTGAGCGGAAATAATGGATTAAAGCATCGTTACTGAAGTCAGAGAAGAAGCCGAAGTTCTGTTTTTTTTTTTTATCAAAGAGTACAACAGAAAAAAGACGCATAGTTACTAATGAACTCGTGCTTAAAATGCTCCTTAACATTTAAAGCAGGGCTGCTTTCACTTATTCAAATCAGAGGATTTCAACATTTACTGACAGTCCACAGCAGTCATCACCAGCTTCGTTCAGCATCACTTCCTCTGCCGCTGACCTTCACTGGTGAAGTCAGCTGATGGGCATCTTTAGGCCACGCTGGAGTGGAGATTACTTTAATCCTGAAGGGGAAACAAACCTCACAGGGTCAAACTACTGCTGAGCTTTGGCTGAATTATAACCCGGCTCAATTTCTCTCTCAAGTGGCTCCCATCTGGGTTCAGTTTGTGGCGACTTTAAACATCCAAGACAAACGTTCGCTTTCATCACTTACATTTAATTACTTGTGTTTATTGCATGTGTCAGAGAGCTTCACACATCACAGACTTTCTAAGGATGACGTGCGATCTTTGTGCTGTGGACATGACATTTATATTTAAAAGAGTCACCATAAACATGTGGCCTAAATGGAAACATTAAATAAACACAAACCTGATTAATTATAGAAGTTTTCAATAGAATTTAATTATTCATCGTAGTGCTGTAAAGGCTTTAAAGGAACACAACCCTTCATTTTAAATGCTGCAGTCATTTATGGTTCAAAATGAGTTTTCTTTATCCTACAGTCCTGAAGCAAACCTTGAGATGCACCACAGTGTGGACAATAAGGGTGAAACGATTAGTCGACGTTATTTTATTGTCGATAATTGTCATTTACATCATCTTTTTCACACTGTCGAGCTGAACATCATTTTTCGTACGGAGTGAGTCATCTCACTTCCTACCTATCTCTGCTTAGAGATGCATGCACCTTACGATAAATATTAGCGGGAGATGACCTGTATAAACAGTGAAATGGCTCCAGCTGAATTATCGTCCTCTCGTCCAAAAGTGTCCAGGGTCTGGGAGCATTTCACCTTCAACACCCAGAAAAAATAGATTACCTGCAAGTTTTGTAAAGCCAACATCAGGTAACACGGAAGCACGTTTGTCATGCATGAACATTTGAAGAGGAAGCTCTGGGAGACGCGGTCTCACCATGGAATTTAGATATTTAGCTTGTTAGCGTAGCCTGCTAGCTAAATGAACCAAGTTGTCTTGGATTTTAACATTAAAGTGCAACATTAACAAAGTATTATTCAACTTCACAGTCCAAAGTTACAACCAGGCTGTATTAAAATATGGCTTGAATTTATCCTTTTTCAGTTTTAGATTGTTTAAATTAGTAATTAACCGATTAGTCGATTAATCGTTTCAATAATCGATAACTAGTCGACTATCAAAATAGTTGTTAGTTGCAGCCCTGGTGGACAACAGTATAAAGCAGCAGCCTTTTACTTCTTCTCGCCTTAATGGTGCAGCATAATTGTTGAATCATTGTTTTTACTGTAAGCTAAATTAATCATTAATTCTTTTCTCGTGGCTCAGATTAAAATCCTTGATTACCGTAATTTCCGGACTATAAGTCACACTTTTTTTCATAGTTTTTCTGGTCCTGCGACTTATTTATCAAAATATATATAATTGAACATGTTTTTAAATGTTAATTCATACTGACTGACATGAACCAAAGAGTAAACATTGCGATCTACAGCCGCGAGAGGACGCTCGAGGCTTCTTTGTTAGCAACTATATGCTAACAAAGGAAGCTAATCGCGGGCTGAAAGTAAGATGGCCAGAGCTGGAGAAGCGAGTCCACAGAAGGGTGCTTGAACAACGTCCTGCTGGGAGAGGTTCGTGCAATCTATGAGAGCACGGTGTGTCCGAAACTGCTGATCATATTGCCTTTCCTGATTAAATGTCTATTCTTGGGCTTGGATTTTGTGAAATAAATAAAAAATAAATGCGACTTTTTTTTCCTCTTCGTGACGTGTTTTTTAACTGATGCGACTTATACTCCGAAAAATACCGTAAGTGGACGAAACTCTGCAGCGCGATAAAAAAAAAGACAGATTACAGCTGAAATCACGTCAGAAACTAATACATTTTATACCTTGTAGGTCTGTGAGAGTTGAAAGAAAAAATAAAACTTTAATGACAGGAAACGGAATACAAAATGAGTCACGTTGA
The DNA here is from genome assembly GCF_036924035.1 of Leuresthes tenuis. NCBI lineage: Eukaryota > Metazoa > Chordata > Actinopteri > Atheriniformes > Atherinopsidae > Leuresthes > Leuresthes tenuis. The sequence continues at coordinate 3,351,700 of NW_027325374.1, forward strand.
GCTGTAAGAAACCATAAAGGGCATTTTCATTATTTTGTGACATTTATTAAACTAAACCATCAGGTACAGAGGATAAAGTGGTGGAAATAAGGTAGCTGTGCATCTTAATGCATGTTTTACTCAGGGAACCGAACCGGGCTCAGGTGAGATACGGTTATATTAGCACAGAGCCTCGATCATAATGCAACCTGCAGAGTATTAACACTCTAGGTGTGTTTTGACACATGTACGATGGATTTTTGGCTCATGCGCAAACCATCAAGCAACAAACAGGCGTTTATAAGGGGGCAGATGGCTCTGAAACATCTGTTTTCATCTCAGAGAAGTTGGGGTTCTGCAGGATACTTGTCTCCAGCTCTTGTTTTGTCCTGAATATCAGGTTTCGGTCGCTGCCACGAAGGCTACGAAAGTTAAATTCCTGATTCAGGTTAGAATTAAAACACCTGGTGAGCATCAGGAGGTGAAATAAGGTTTTGGACATGGTGACAGTTGGTGTCATCTGGCTCCTTTAACAGAGGAATTTACGCAGCTTTTCTGAGGAACCAGGTGGTCTTTGAACAATAGTGGGTCAGACACACGGGACGAAATGTACGTAAAACACCTTTTGTTTTAACATCTTATAAATTAACGTTGACTTTCTGGATCCATGATGATAGTAAATGGTAAATGGACTTGTACTTGTACTTTTCTAGTCTAACTGACCACTCAAAGCGCATTCACCCCACTCATACAGCACGTCTTAAGATACATAACTACGTGCTTTTTCCTAATACCCCCTCATACCCCCAATGATACACTGGGAGGCAACGTGGCGTTCAGTGTCTTGCCCAAGAACGCTTCGACATGTAGCCAGAGTCGAACCAGCGACCTTCCGATTGGAAGGACTGCTCTTCCTCCCGAGCTACAGCCGCTCCACGCGATCTCTTCCCGTGTCGTACTCCTCACACATTTAAAGGCTTCGCTTGCTTCACAAAAAAGGGGGTTATTTAAAATACTAAAAGGAAACAAAATGTTGTCTCGTTCGTTTCTATGCCGTTACGCACCAGGAGCCCAGGACGTCCGTCTTGGGCGTTGGTTTTCTTGTCCTCTCAGTCAGCTGAAGAGCATCCCCTACCCTGGTTTGTTTCTCAGAGGTTTTCCTTCCCCGGGGCATGCTTTTGGATGGTGGGAGAAAGCCAGACTCCACGCATACAACCACACAAACTCCACACAGAAAGGCCCCAGCCAGGAATCGAACCTGGAACCCTCTTGCTGTGCTGCTAAAAACCACCGCGCAGCCCAAATGTTGTCCAAGTTAACAGTTATCTAAGTCATCAATGCTACCTCAGGCTTCTCCTAATGCTTCGAGTTTGACTGACAGCTGAACGAACAGGTGCGTCAGGACTTTATGTAAACAACCACATCTGCAGCGGAGGGAAGGAATGGCGAGCATTTTCAAAATGTTCTGTAAGTTTCGGCTGAGCTCCGATGTGGAAAAATAAAATCAGTCACCACAAAAGGCTGTTTTTACACTCTGAACTGCCTGCTTTTAAAATAATTATCCTAAATGTGAGTTCATGCAGCTCATTCAGGCTTTGTATCTTGTATTCTGCAACAGGTTGTTGTTTACTTCCTCCTCCACTGGCTGTACATGCTGTTTATTGTTTTAACCTCTTAAACCTTTTTAATCTTCAACCTGTAAACCATCCCAGTAGTCAGTAGCAGCACCTCAACTCTGAGGCCAAACTGGACAACGTTGGGCCTTTGTGGATAAAAGACACTCCTTCTCAAACAGCCGGAGAGATGTGAAAAACCGTCTGTGTCCTGTTTAAACATCAGCCTTTGACAAATTGATACTTGCAGGGGTCTTGAAAATTTGTTGATATAAACTTTTTCTTCAGTTTGAGTTATCAGAGCATTTTACACGTAACAAATACAGCCAGTCAGGGAACAGGGTACTCCAGGGTAAAGGAGGTTAATGTCTAAACTAACATCTGGCAAAGACAGAAGACAGCTGAAAAAGGTCAGTTGGGAAGCACTCCCATATTTACGGAGACAAAAAATAAACATGTAAACAAACAAGCCAATAAGTATGAGAAAAACTATTAAGAAACCATAACTTCAGCGTCATAAGGGAAAGTTACAGCCCATGAAAAAAAACACAGAAAACCTGATGTAAATGCAGTCATTAAAACATTGTGTTTGGAGGTCTTTGGTGGTGGGGAGAGATTAACTGACACTGCAGCTACATTAAGCCTCACAGCTTCAGACTGAGTTTCAGCTCATTGTTTATCCATCTGGACCTGGGCTTCACAGTTTTCTTTCACTCTATGTGGCCTCAGATATTTATTTTCATCCACATCCGGCTGTTTTCAGAGAAAAAGCCTAAAAAAGCCACTTCTACATAGCACCAAAAGAGATAAGATACACAGTCAGATAAGCCAGTGAGGACAGTGGCTCATTTAACAGCTACAAGGCCTGAAATCAGAGCTAAAACAGACTGAAAATTTAATGTATATTAACAATTTAAACACAATTCCAAACTCATTTTGCTTGTTTCAAAACAACTCCAATGTAGCAACGTTGCTCTCCAAATTTATCTTTTTGCTTTGCCAAGATCACTGTCTTTCTTTCATGTATTAGCAGGCGGAAGTTGTTTACTAGCATTAACACCAGCGCAGGTTTCTTAATCTTAAATTTCTGCTCCCAAAAAGATATGATGCGGGTTTTTGAATAAATACTCGTGTTAGCATGCTAAAAACAGTGCTATGTTGTAACAATTCCAAGCTCACAGTTTTGAGTTTAGTATGTTAGCACGTTAAAAATTCCTGATTAGCATTAACGCTACAACGTATAAATTTAAATTTCTGCTCCCCCAAAATACATTGATGCAGGTTTTGAATAAACACTTGTGTTAGAATGCTAACAAACAGTGCTATGATGCTGCACAGGTGCAACATTTTTAAAGTTCTCTGTCTTAGTTGAGCATGTTAGCATGTTTGAATCCTCTTATTAGCATTAATGCAACAGCTTATCAATCTAAATTTCTGCTTCTCAAAAAGAAAACATATTGATACAGATTTTAAATAAATACTTGTGTTAGCATGCTAACAAACAGTGCTATGACGCAAATTTGCTGCACAGGTGCAACATTTTTAAAGTTCTCTGTCTTAGTTGAGCATGTTAGCATGTTTGAATCCTCTTATTAGCATCAATGCAACAGCTTATCAATCTAAATTTGTGCTCCTCAAAAAGAAAAAAAGATATTTATACAGATTTTAAATAAATGCTTATGTTAGCATGCTAACAAAAACAGCTAAACACAAAAGCTGAGCAGGTGCAACATTTACCATGATCGCTTTCTAAAGTTTAGTATGTCAGGAGTTCAAACTTCCCTTATTAGCATTTGCGTAATAGCATAATAATTTAAATATATACTCCCCAAAAATTCATTATACTAAATGTTAGCATGCTAACAGTGTTAAACCACTGACACTCAGTAGATGCAACATGTTCCTTGTTAATTGTCTTATTTTAGTAAGTTAGCAGATCAAAATGAGCTTATTAGCATAAACACAAGTACAGCTGTTGCTTATAGGTAGTTTAGCAAATCAGGAATTTTAGATGACAGCGAATTAAAGCCACCATAGTAATTAAAATAGAGGCAGGGTATGAATTTCTGCCTCAAATTTAAATCGATTTAATTGTGATAGTTAAATCAACAAATACTGAAGGCATTTACAAGTATTTCCAACTAGAGACTATTTCTTAATTAAAGGGACGTTAAAACAGTGGAGGCTATCTGTGCTGAAGTCCTCTCATCTGATCAATGACAACTGAACAATATCAGATCAAATCGCTAACCCTTAAAGTTAGCTGTTGTGCTGCTGTGTAAAGTTAAACGCATTTACCATAAAGATTGCGATATGGCCAGACTCCAAATTTAGCACAGAAATGCAAACATAGGCTGACATTTTAGTCTTAGCTAGTTGGTTACTAGCCTTAGCATGCTAGTGATTAGCCAAGGTCAACTTCAGGTTTCAGGTTATGATTGGTCAGAGCTTTGGTCAGACAAAGACAACGCTGGGTTCTTAGTAGTCTTAATTTTTGTTCCTTTTCCTTCATCTTACATCTTTTAGTGAGTTTAAACCCAACAATAAGCAAACCCATCATCATTAAGCCCGGCCTTCACTTTGACATTGACACAAGTGTATCATGTACAGTTCAAGATGCATAAAAATAGAATTCAAAACAGCCTTTGTGATGGTTTCAGGAGAACAATTTCCCATAATAGAGAAAACAGAATCCCTGCCAAAAGCTGGTAATCGTAAACAAAAAACATTATTTACCACTTTTAGAGAGGAGATTTCCACAAAGGGCAAAACAATACAAAAAAAAGCCAAGGTCTGATCCGTGGTTTGCACACAAAAAACATCTTTCAGTACAGTTTAGGAATAGTTCAGAGGATTTTTGATTAAATTTCCAACACAACAATAAGCAGAAATAAAAAGTGGAGACCACAGAGATTTAGCAGGCTTTAGCATTTCATACAGCAGCGATTCCAGTTTCATTTTGAGATATTATCTTTTCCTATTTTCATCATTTAAGTCCTGATAGAAACAGCTTTTCACAGTGGGTGTTTGACTCATCTTGTCATATTGACTTTAGCTCCTGTCCTCGGGCACTTCATGCTGTATTATCTGCGACACCGCTTCATACACACATGGCTTTCTGGGGTTTTTTTTGCTTACACTTCCATGTCTGTCGCTAATTTGCACGCTCATGCTAATTTCTGTTTGCACAAACAGGATTTGCCTGCGGAGGGGGTGAATTAAATCTAGCTTTTAATCTATTGTGCCTGGTTTCTACAGGCAGGAGCCTGGACTTACTTGTGGTGTTGTATCTGACACCGTAAAACATCTCTGGACAGGGCCGTGACACCATCTGGCCGGCGCCGCTCCTGGGCCAGCAGGTGCCGATGCCATCTATGGACGTGTCACAGTAGATTCCTGAGCCTGGGGCACGAGGGAAGAGATGTCAGAAACGTACAAATATATAGCCAAGGTGACATAATCACGTTAGTAATAAAGTGTGGAGCTGAGTTTGTGGTTTTGATGATTACTCCTGTGCTTTGTGTCACAGAGCTGAGCGTCTCGCTGTGCCAGATCTATTTCCAGCATTGTTCTCGTCTTTGATCTTAGTCTTAATAATCTGAGTTCATGTGGTATTCCACAGTGGCTTTGCTTTGTAGTGGCTGTGTGGGGAATCAGTTTCACACGTCTGAGAGGAGCAAGGCGTCCGACTCACCGCTCCACTGCGTCGTGGCGTTGCTCAGGGTTTGGTTCCAGGAGGCGGCCAGCGTTTGCACTGCAATCAGGAGCGACAGCTTCATCAGCAAACTCAATCTTAATTTGCACACTTTAAAAGAGGCTATGAAAATCTCATTAGATTCGGCTTAACAGCTACAAAGGGTGAGCATTAAAGGGCAACGGTAAACACTGGTGACAGACCTTTCCTGGAGCAATAACAGGACGGTACGAGCAAATATGAATCCAGACATGCCCTAAGGGTCAGGCCATTATTTCTGTAATAACTCGAGAGAATTTACGATAAAAAAGTCCGGAAATAAGGATGTTCGTGAGGATAAAAGGTGACACTCCGTTCAATGCTTTCGTCGCTTTTTCTGAAAACAGTGTTTTCACACGTATGTGGTGAGAAAAACATGAAGACTTGTCCTCGGAAAGCACAGAAACTGTTGCCTAAAACGACCAACGTTCTCATTTTTATGGACTAAAGCTGCACAAATCTCTAATGGAGCGCCTTATTGATGATTTAACTCTATTTTTGCTGTGTTTTTGTCTTACTTTAAAGGTTACCAGCAGTTTAATAGTGCATAAGCTTCTTGGCATAAGTCACGATGTTTGGGCCAAGTGGTTTATTTCTAGCTGTTCCGTGCCTGGGCTGCAGTGCAATGGAAATCACAATCACTTTGGCGTGATACGTGGATTTTAACTACACACACACACAGTGCAAGACATTTAAATCAGGTGAAAAGGGGTTAAACTGTTTTATCTATTTTTATCCATAGATATCCAGGCCTATAAGAGAGCGACGGCATACTTTAGCCACAGCGTCTCAGCATCATTCTGGTGCACAGTGGGTTGTATTGTGTGGTTTAATTTGGAGGATTTGATGTCCCTGTAATCCTGCCAATGTGGGCGTTAAATCAGAAAATGGGTCGTTTTACAAAGGCACTGATAAACAACCATTCTGACATTCAGTTTGGAGGAATTATCTGCTTGTTTTATCTTTACTGACTGACAAAGGGGACAATATAACCCCCGAGCGTCAGCATCAAACACCAGAACTGTGCAAAAGTCTCGTTTCCTTAATATAGATCAGACATTTATGCAACCTTTTTATCTATTTCACATTACAGCTGCAGGAACTCGTGTTTACTCTACATTTTTGACTGGTTTTAGTGGTTTAATGGAACAAAAGAGCCAAACCAACCTCTGGTTCTGGCTTCTCCAGGGGGGAAATTTGCTGGTTTTAAATGCGTGAAGAAAATTCCCTGGACTAACAGATTCCTCAGAAAAGATTTAGGGTAATAAAATCATCATAACCTTTTTTTAATCTCAGCAGTAATCACTATCGCAGCTTGACAGCGGGGGATTATTATCACACCATTAGCAGCTAGCTGACAGATCTTTACGAGTATAACCTGGAACAATAACAACAACATCATCCTTTGTGCATTTGAACGGTGCATTCGCCCACTCTTACTGTGCTTGTGAGGTCTGAAATGAAACGGAGTAATGTAAAAAGACAGTTTTCCAATATCCACAAGGGAAAGTTGTGACTGAGGATGAGGTTTTGGCATTTAGCGGTTGTGGTCATGAAATGTAAAAAGACTGAAAATCAATTTGATCTCACAAGTGTAGGAACAGAGGAGCTGCACGAACACACGGGTTGAACAGCGCTGGGAAATAACTGCCTTTTAAAAGCCTTGAACTTGTAAAAGATTGCACTGTTGTAATAAACATCCAGTTGACGTTTGTGTCCAACTTACACGAAACATTTCCTGACAGCAAGAGCAGAGCTTCACATGTCAGATCTGCTAAAGAGGCCGGCGGCAGGAGGCTGACGACGGCACACACCTGCAGAAAGAGGAAAGCCACACAGGTCAGGTTTGATCGCACAATCAAATATTAACACCAAACCTTCTCTCTGCCCTGCTGCTTTCATTCCTGCACCTATAGTGGATGAAGTTGTGTTAGAATGTGTGTTAACGGCTGCCCTTGCAGCCGAAATGGGAGCATTTTGTAGTCAGTGCCGTCATCAACGGGCTTTCATGTTTACAGAAGCAAAGACACGACCTCTTAATGGGGGACAACGTTCGAACTCTGAATGTTTCTGTTAGTGCATCGGTTTGCAGTCAGCCTACTTCGGATCCACGTCTGTGGGGAGGAAAAACATTAAAAAATGCACATAATTATAAGACTGCAGCATCTCTGTAAGCCGGGTCTCATGTGACGAGAGTTTCCAGCACAACATTAGACAACATTAGATAACTTTAGATAACAGGGCCCCCATTCACACACAAAGAGGGAAAACACAAGAACCTGCATTTTGTAGTTTGTTGAACGATAGCAGAGTGGACTTATGCGTCGGGATAAATATTTCATCCACACTTTGATCTCAAACGGATTTCCTTTGGACTGATGACTGAAAACAACGGCTGGAAACGGTTCAAACAAGGAAGGTTGGCGACACAAAAAGGGAGGGATTGTGTTGGACTTTTCTCTGGAGGCATCTGGAAGGCACAGATCACTGCCAGGACATGCTTTATGACAAGCAGAAACGACTACATTATTGTCTGTTTGGTTCAAACGGATCATAATGACCTCGAGTGGAGACCGTTTCCTGTTTCAACACCAGGAATCGGCTGAAATCCCCCACAAAGCCAATGTAATGTTCATTTACTCATCAAATAAAACATCTGCATGAATAAGCGAAAGAAACGTTAACATTTCACCCTTTTTCAGACGGAAAATGCACAAAAATTGCTTCAAATTCATTAATATTCATCACTTTTTGAGTTGTTAAATGAGCTGTGTGGTAAAAAGCGCACTCAAAGCTAATGGCCTCAGGGGTGTGAAATACCAGAAGTGTCTGAGGTCACATCATCTGAAATGTTAGAGGGCCCCAGATTTCAAAGAATGGCTGCTTCTGTTTTCTGCTCAGTAAATCCTGGAAGGTATCGGAGCTCAATAACCTGCTGAACCGACTGTCCACACACTTCTACAACGTAAACAACTGATAGCGTCAGTGTAAACAGGAAGAGACGACTGGAAGAAGCACCATTTACATAAAACCTCTCCGTGGAGGCATTCTGCTACACGTAACGAGTTTAAAGTTTAATATCTGCTCATGTTAAGACCTCAGTGTCACAGCTGATACCTTTAACTGGAGAAGATGAGCACACCATCAAATGTATGAGAGTCTCATGGTTAAACTTACGGTGTTTTATCAATTAAAAACACATTTTCATGCTAAAAGCTTACAAAGAAACAGCACAAAAAGGCAGAATTTACCACAATTAAAGAGAAAATGAGGGAGGAAAGCAGTTAAACAGGTTGATAAACTTTCAAAAGCAATAAGTGGTGCATTGCAGTAATGATCATCTATCTCTTTAGATTCAGAGCGAGTACCGGCACACCAAGGACTTGGGAACAGGTTGAAGTAAAATACAAAAACAGGCTTTTTCCACTGATGTATTACTTAATAGGCCCCAGAGAAATTACTGTCCTTTTAAAGCAAATAGGAAGAGGGTAGGATGAAAAAAAACCTGGCTGAGGCCCAGCTGGGCCAGACGTGACCCCAGCTGAAGACCTGGCTCCCCACCAAAATATTCCAGAGGGAATAAAAGAGGGGACATCATCCTCAGAGCCACTGGCTGAAATGCTCTCCTTATAGTCAATGCACAGACTGAGACTCAGAGTCAGAAAGATTCCCTGTGATAACACTGTTGAAGTCTGTCATCTAATCTAAAATGCACCCAACTGGGCATAATTATCTGTATATTTTGCTCCAGCAACCAATCCAACAGCTGCTTGAGGAGAAAATTCGGGATCATGCCCAATATTCAGCTAATTAATTCAGCTAACATTGTAATTCACATCCGGAGAACAGGCCCCAGATTTTAAATGTGTCAAAGCACCCCCCCCCCAACTGAAAATATACACATACTGTCAAGTTCGATGGTGGAGGATGGGAGGGAGGACCCAGATGCAGGTTTAAAAAAAAAAGGAAACTGAGGTTTATTTCCAAAAAACACAAAAGCGTGAACCAAGGGAGCGGCGGAGCCGGATCTCACAAATACTTAACTGTGAAACAATCAAACTAAACAAGACTATGAGGCAAAACCAGGCATGGAAGGGAAAGTGAGGATTGTTGCAAAGAGTGAGGGGAAACCAGGAAACTATATACAGTGGGGAGGTGATTCGTGATGAGGTGCAGCTGTGGAACAGAAAACAGGCGACTTGAGTGAAGCTAAGTGACAAAAAAGCAGGATGGGACCCTGAAAACATAAGAAACTGAAAACTCAAAACATAAACCGTAACACATGCATATATAATCTGCATAAATCTGTATAAATACATATCTGTGTTTTCGATATCCTTTTATTTTTCAGGATCCCTCAGACCAAAACTGTGGTTGTTGTCTGATATTTATCGATTTCTGACATTTGCATAGCAAAGCTAAATGTAGTTATAAAGCTTGAATTTCAAAAATGATATAACTGGGTTAATCTAATCTGGAGTCGAAACCAAGGAGCTATTATCTTATCAGCTGGTGATTAAATATCTGCTGAGTTTTCACGTGTTTCATGCCTTCCATACGCTGGTTTGAAAAGACCTAAAGAAACCTCTGAAGACCCCTGAAGACACCTAAAGAGACACCTGAAGGGACCCCTGAAGAACCCTAAAGAGACATCTGAAGACCCCTAAAGAAACTCCTTAAGACACCGAAAGAGACACCTGAAGATACCTAAAGAGACCCCTGAAGGGAACCCTGAAGAACCTTAAAGAGACACCTAAAGAGACACCTGAAGGGACCCCTGAAGAACCCTAAAGAGACATCTGAAGACCCCTAAAGAAACTCCTTAAGACACCGAAAGAGACACCTGAAGATACCTAAAGAGACCCCTGAAGGGAACCCTGAAGAACCTTAAAGAGACACCTAAAGAGACACCTGAAGGGACCCCTGAAGAACCTTAAAGAGACCCCTGAAAAGACCTAAACAGACCCCTGAAGAACCCTAAAGAGACATCTGAAGACACCTGAAGTCCCCTAAAGAGACACCTGAAGGGACCCCTGAAGAACCTTAAAGAGACATCTGAAGACCCCTAAAGAAACTCCTGAAGAGACACCTAAAGAGACACCTAAAGAGACACCTGAAGACCCCTAAAGAGACACCTAAAGAGACACCTGAAGGCCCCTAAAGAGACACCTGAAGAGACACCTGAAAACCCCTAGATACCCCTAAAGAGACACCTCAAGAGACACCTGAAGGCCCCTAAAGAGACACCTGAAGACCCCTAAAGAAACCCCTAAAGAGACACCTGAAGGGACCCCTGAAGAACCTTAAAGAGACATCTGAAGACCCCTAAAGAGACACCTAAAGAGACCCCTGAAAACCCCTAAAGAAACCCCTAAAGAGACACCTCAAGAGACCCCTGAAGACCCCGAAAAAGACGAAGACCCCTGAAGATGAAGTCACTGAGTTTCAGGTCACAGACTAAAGACTTTGCAAATATTCTATATCTTACTGGGTCACTATCTGCAGAACTAGATTTTTCTGACATTATTTCCCATCATGCACCAGGTGGAACTATAATTAGCTTTTAGCCACAGCTGCACTTAACAGTGCAGCTGAATAGTTGCTCCTCCTCCTGCGTCATCGCCATGGTCACCACAGCATCCCCCGCTTCCTGTTTAGAAGTGACAGCAGCGCACGTATTGGCTGAAATTTCATAAAACAACAAAAAAAAGACCATTTAGTGGATAGTATTAAAGAAGTTTGATGATGTTTTAACCCCAAGATGTGAGAAAGATCGCCTTAAAAACGCCTGGATTGAGTTCTTAATGACCACCTTCCACCAAACGACCGAGATCCCTTGCTAGCGTCACACATTAAAAAGAAGACCATCTATTCCCAAAATCCAAGCTGTGTATTCGTTTCTCTGGTGTGATGATGCGCCTGGTGCTGAGAAACAAAGTGAATCAGTTTGTCAGATGTCATTCTTGGACGTACGGCGGCTCTTAAACGTCTAGCAGCTCTCAAAAAGATTTGACAGATGGGGGAAAAATACGAAATATCGGACCTATTACGAAGATTTAAACAGACAAAAGCTTCGGAGTCGATGTGAAAATAAGATCCGACGTTGTGCTTATTTTTGTTTCAGGATCCGTGGAACTAAAAGACATCCTGAGTACGCTAATTATGTTTGAAAGGTCAGTTATGAAGCTTCAATGCTGACATCAGCAAAGGGTAAAAAGATAAAATCCACCCTTAAGAAATGAACGGACACTTTGAATATTTCGTGGAGTAATTCCCATTAAAAGTGTTGAAGTGAGGGGTTTTATTTCACCTCCATGATCTACAACACAACAGGAAACTAAGGCAGAGTGAAACTCTGCTGGCTCTCATGCCTTTATGTTTCCACCACATGCCGTGACGAAGTCGTGGCGTAAAGAGGAGGAAGAGGATCCCCATGTGGCTACGTTAAAATGCTCAAAATGCTGCCAGAGGCCGAGCACTGAGCTCAAACCCGGCTGCAGTCCGGAGCAGCTGCTGATCCAAGCCCTTTCTGCTTTACACGCTGCTTCCACAATGATTTTGTGCATATTTTCAGCTTCCATCCTCGTTTTTCTATATTCCTTACGATGATTTATTCCTGTTTTGATCATATTCAGCATAAATCATGACACGGAGGAGCCTCTTTGAGTCGAGCTTCCTTCTGTGCAGGCATCAGGCCTGAATTAAACCCAGCGAGGCCGTATGAATGCATTTAAAGCTGAATATTGTTCTCTGGAATATTCTACATTACATCCAAACAACACAGAAGTGTTGGAGGACGAGATTTAGTCAGACACTTGTTAACCTCAGCATGAAGAAAACGCTGAAGCGTTCAACAAACAGCTGCAGGACAGAGGTGTGGATAAGCTGCAAGATGTCATTCCTCGTTCCACTCACGGCGTTTTCCTCCTGATTGCTGAAACATGGAGGAATTCAGCAGCCGTGGCACTGAAATAAGCTCAAATATGAAGGCGTTTCAAGGTGAATTCTGGTAAAAGATGGACTCCTGCTCTGGAAAAAGTTTCACCTTGCATGGAGCAGGAGCTAAATCTGTGAATATGTCAGCCTAACATCGGTATCAGGAGGTAATTAGCATGTTTACTGCGACTGACCTATCAGCAAACTGTGGCTGATATTTGTCCGGTGTTTCCTGGCTGCGTCCCATTGAACTTTCCCCTGAAACTGATAAGATTTATTTACATTTGGTAATGATTTATCCGGCTAAAAGCTTTTTTTTTTTTTAAAGAAAGCTCTTCTTGCATTTGTATCACTCAAAGACAATGTGATGAAGGGCTGAAACACTTAATATCCTGAGTTATTCTTGTTTCTTTGGCGTTAAAAGGGAAAATAAAGTGTATTTCCACCTTAAACGTATGGCGTGAGGCGGCCGATGACACAGAACAACCCGATTTTACACCAAAACTTCATGCTACGGTGGAAGCTGCCACTCTCTAAGCAACAAAAAAATTAAATTATACAGAAATTTAACAAATGAGAAAATGTCCCTGATAAGTGAGACTGGGCTGCTCAGGAAGCAGTACATAAAGAATCCCAATAAGATTCATGCTAAGGTCAAAAACCTGTAGAAATAAGACATTGTTCCATAAGACTTTTAACTAATTATCTTTATAAACTTTTCAAGTGACAAAGCAATGATTTCGGGGTCCTTTAAGCTCCTTTAAATGTCCATTAAGGGACTCCCTGAAGTTCCAGAGGTTAAAATGGATCTAATATATCACGGACAGAACTGCTTTTTATGACTTATGACTTAAAATAACCACATTTGCTTCAGTTTAGTTGATTTTTTTAAAATGGTGTAATAAAATGTTAATGTTTTAGCTTAATTACCATGAGAAACATGTTCACCCTGTGCAGAATATTTGCTCCTGGTGTTCTTTTTTCATGTGTTTCTGATGAAAATAATCCTTTTCCAGGCGATAACATGCATGTTTATCTAGCTTTTTTGAAAATGCGCAGCCAAGCCAAGCCAGTTTTATTCATAAAGCACTTTAAAAACAGCAACTTCTGAGCACAGGGACAGAAATAAGTTAGAACAAACACAGTGGAGGAATGCCTGATTGACACTGCAGGAGCGTGATGTCGTGCTGCATGTTGAGACGGGGGCGGGGGGGTGGGTACCGTCTTCAGAGGGAAGCTACTATTGTTACCTGAGTACCATCTGCTTCCTTTGGCTGAGCAGCTGGTGACAGTTCTGTCATATGGGAAGAAGGAAAGAAGAGCCCCGGACTGGATGGACGGGATAAGAGGGACCTCACCCTCAGAAATCTAATCGCAGAGCTGAGGAATGAGACTTAAAGCCTGGACTGGATTACTCACCCTGATACGTTACAGCGCCTCTGTTCACATCTCCTCTCATTGTGGACTTCAAGCTGGGAGATCGAGTCATTTTAAAAGCTACAAATCCCCAGAAGCTTATGAACAGTTTTGCAGAGGCTGGGTGTAAGATCTGCTCATTCAAAAGCCCGTTTCTAATTCCAATCCCCTGCAGAATCTAACCCTGTCTTAGCCCAATTATTAAAGTCAAACAACATTCAGCTCTCAGTTCAGTGCAAAAGTCTTCAGCTTCCAATCATTTCTTTATGTTTTGCTTCCAAGCAGCCAGATTTTTTTCTTTATTGAGCCACTTAACTCTGACCTATGAGTCATTAAAGCATTAAAAAAGGCTCCTAACTCAAGGGATGAACCAGTGTTGTGTCGACACAGAACAGACAACTTAGCAAAGAAGCCATTTTAAATTGGATCTTTAGGCACTTTGTCACAAAGACACATCATTTGTTCCCATTTCTTTAGCTTCATCTATGAAAAACAGCAAAGAAAACACAGTTTGACAGACAGAAAATAGGATTTCTGCAGCAACAAGGTGATTCCCAAAGAGCTATTAGCTGAAAACTTGGCATATCTCAGCAGGGTGTGCAGTGTGTCCTTAAAACATTTGAGGAAACTGGACAAGTGGAGGACAAAAGAAGAAGAGTCAGGCCTAAAAAACTATCTACAGCAGATGAACAGGATCTGAAAGTGATGTCCTTAAGAAAGAGGAAAAAATCCAGCTGTGACCTGACAGGACCTGAGAGATGCATCTGGACCTTCAGCTGATCCATCTACTGTTGGCCCAAGCCTCATCAGAAATGGTCTCCATGGAAGGGTGGCTGTCAAGAAGCCGTTCTTAAGGAAGGGAAACAGGGAGAAAAGGCTGAGCTGTGCCAAATGACACAAGAAGTGGACTGAAAATCAGTGGCAACAGGTCTTATGGAGGGATGAATCCTCCCCAGAGCCCGGACCTCAACATTATTGAAGCAGTGTGGGATCATCTGACAGAGAACGGAACAAAAGGCAGCCCACATCCAAAGAAGAGCTTTGGGATGTCCTTCAAGAAGCCTGGAGAACTATTCCTGAAGACTCCTTAAAGAAATGACAGAAAGCTCGTCTCAGAGGGTTCAGGCTGTGTTGGAGAATAAAGGAGCTCAGACCAGATATTCACTTTAAAGCTGCTCAGAACTGAACAAACTCTGTGAGAAAAAATCTTTAATTAATAATGTTGAGGAGAGACATGACTTTAGACCTGATCCTTGAGGTTTGTATGAAGGGTTTCTGCCCCATTTCAAACAGGATCATAAAACTGCGTCATGTAAACAAAACTCTGACCCCCAAATACTCCAAATTCCCCCACAGCATGACGTCAACACCATCTCTGAACCACCTTACAGAAGTGACCCGTCCCAGATCAAATTCAGGCAGATTATCTCCTACAAAGAACCCTGATAGGTGTGGCAGTTATCGTCTCTCCTGCCTTCCGGTGCTGCAGATACAGAACATGTCAGGAGGGGGGGGGGGTTAAGTGAGCTCCCCAGCTGTGTGTAAATACAGTAAAATTAGCTCAACCTTTGATGTAACCATTAATGCAACAAAAATCTCAACCCACTGAGGTATTGTTGAGAAATGGGACATTCAGCACGGAGAGCGCTTTCATCTTCAGCGATTAAAGCCATTCCTCTGCGCTTATATGGAACTGACTGCGTGACTTTCACTTCTCACACTTCTTCGTTTAATTGAGTTGAAAGTCACACCGAACACTAATTGAAGCACCTCCGAGCTGCATCCAAGTAAAAGTACTTTTTTTGACCCCAGCAGACATGTGATATGCGAGTGTCTATGAGTGTCGGCTCCTAAATCAAACAGTGGGGACGCAAATAGAAAGACTGTAGCGAGGATTCTTTACTATTCTTAGGGCAGCGGCTCTTCGCTCACAATGGGAAGGAGGAACATGAAGTAATTCACCTCAGGCATCTGTAAAAACATCAGCGTGTCTCTTACCAGTTCAACAAATCACATGTTCCGATCGCTGGCTCCGTTTTTTGCTCAGGAGGAGGCGCAGCACGCGTTTTTATCAGATAACTGGCGTCTGGGGCGCATTGTGACACGAGAGAAATGCGAAATAAACCAAATCAGTTTGCTCAATTTTCTGTTCAAGCCCACGCCAGAGGAGGAAGTGAGAGTGCTGCATTGTTTTTAATTTATGTGCCCCAAATCCAGGTTTTCCAGCGTCAGCATTTCAGCCCCAGTTACAGAAAAGGGTCCTGCGCAAGTTTCGGCTTTTCCGGATAAATTCAAAAGAAACGAGACATTAAATGAAAAAGCTTCGATGGACACAATATCCTCACATCTTTGTGGGATGAGTGTCAGATCCCATCGCATCGAGATTATCATTACCTGCAATCCACGACAACAAGGCAAGGTCGGTGAAAATGTTTCATTTCATGTCCAGGGCAGAAAAATGGAGAAGAGGCGCAAAAGGCGCAGAACTTACCTGAAGCAGATAGAAGCATTTGCGACGCATTTCCAGACCTTTTCACATCATTTTCAGGTGTGAGTAATTGCCTTCTCGCGCCTAGATTAGAAAGAAAATAAATTATCCACCTCTTCGTGTTCGAGCGCACTCCTTTTTCATTGTCATTCGAGTTTAATTGAACGAGGAATTTGGATTCCTTTATTTTTCTTGACGGTGCCAAAGACGCGTCGTCGCTGGAAACGTCAGCTGAAAATGCGCGCAGCCACAAAAACACCAGCCGGGTCTCCAAATGTTCTGTGCGGATAATATCTGCGGTTTGGTTCCAGGAGTTGGGATATTTCCGCTGCTCAGGTGATGAACTGCGCTCCCCGTCCTGCTCGGTTTTATCTGCTCAAACCAAGTCGCAACGTTACAGAGCCGGAATCCACCTTGGGGAGACGCGCACCACCGGGACGCCCTTTAAGGTTGGACCCGAACCAAAACTCCTTTTCCAGGCGCGGTTTCCTCCGCAGGTAACCCCACGCCAAACTGTCACGTCCTCTCCGCTTCACATGCAGCCCCTGAATCCTGCGCGGTGCCGCCGCCGCGGTGCAGATCGTCTCCTCAACGCGCCGCCCACGTTGTGTCACTTTGTTGGGAGTATCCGACGCCACCGACAGAGCTATTCCTCCTCTTGGAGTAAACTATGCAGCGGCTCCTAATCTTTAATCCATTTGCAATCTAGACGCTGCAGCTTTGAGAAAGTTAAACGCGCGGCCCGGCTGGATTGATTTTCCGCGCGAGGATCCGCGCGTATTACTGAAGTGAAGCGAAGCCCCTATTAAACATCCAGGAAGGGGGGAAATTTGACATGTGGCCCAATTTTCAGCTGAATTAAGGACTGTGGGCCGAGATGGACAGATGGCCCCAGTGTGTGAATACAGAGCAGCCTCCCCAGAGATCTTTATAAATGAAGTCCAAATGACCTCCGAAATGTTCCTGCTCAGATTAGTCTGGAAAATTGATTAATTTGCACTAATTAAAAGCTTATTTAGTGGCTTCCAACATGGAGGTGGAGGACGTCTCAAAAAACCCGACTCGTGATAAAAACTACGAAAACAAATAGTATTTTTGTTGCCACCAGGGGGCAATAGAGGCAAGCCATGAACAACATCTCACATATTAAAATCTCACAAGGAAAACACGTTCAGGTGGTATTAATTCTCACTTCTTTTGATATGAGCATCTTCGTATGCAGAAAGATTGATTGGTTTTACAGAGTTTTACTGTTTGGGTCCAGTTTTTGGCAGAAATAAAACACAATAAGTGAGGAGGTGGTGAACAGAAAGGCAATAGAGAAGGTTGGACCTCACAAACACACCAGAGAACGCCCAAAACTTGTGCCTATTTTTGGTTTTCTGTCGCTTATTATTAACCATTATTATTATTAACCATAAATACTAAAATATGCAACCCTCAGTATCAAGGTTTGCATTGTTGGACATGTGCAGCTCACAGACTCGTCTTTGCAAACAGAGCGTGGGGTAAAGTACAAACTAAAGGGCGTTTTATAGATTTTTTCCACTGAAAACTCGTGGTGAAATCAGCCATAAAGCCTAAGAAAATAAATAAAAAGATTTGGATGATTATCTCCAGATTTGTCACTACAAATCTATAAATACGTATATTTATAAATGTTGATAAATATGCCGTAAAGCCGAGCTTTAATCTCCTCGAGCCTCTGAAAATCCCTCAAGTGGATCAGTCTTTGAGGGAAACTCATCTTTGAACTCATCCCTTCTGGTTCTGGTCCTCTTTCCTGAAAAGAGTCGAGTTAGCGTTGGTTAGAGTCACGTAACCTCTGGTCCTTGGTCAAATCTAATAGTTTTCAGGCACTTCAATCTTAAAGACACTCCACATTATTCTCTGACATTTCTAGGCTAAGTCATTAATCAGCCGATTAATCGATAGAGAGAATAATGGAGAATAATGACGAGTTGTTGGCCTAGTTCAGGGTGTGAGGCACCGGGGACCACCTCCCCTCGGTGCTCCTGTCCACGCTCATTTTGATCCAAATTAATATTTTACACATTAAATCATTAGATGTGACAGTCACACGTCACGGCGGCTAATATCCACCCCACCGAGGCTTTGACCGCACAAAACGCTCCATGCGCAGCTTTCTTTAGACTCGGTGACGTCCAGCGAGGCTTTATTCAAAAACTGCTTTAATCGAAGGTGACAGTGCGCGCGCCTGAGTGCGCCATCTCATGAAGTGTCGGGGGGGGGACCATAATAAAATGGGTTATATGGTGAGGAGGACACTGTTTCCACTTATTAGGACACATCCTACCATTACAGGCTGGCATTAAGGTGCCGAAAAATACCACCTTAACCTGACAGGTGTCAGCCATGCTGCAGCAGAGCCGTTTGTTTTGGTCCTCGTGTGAATTAAATCAAGGTTGTGTAAGACGTTTTTATTTTAATCCCCTCTTCTTCCTCTTCCTCGTCTAATCTGAAACGCAATTTATCTTCAATCACAGAGGATGACAAAAGCAAGTGTTTGCACATTTATGTAATCACCATGTGCTCGGGCCCCGTCCAACTCCACCACGAGCTCACTCCGGTTAAGATGACGTCAAATGAGAACCGTCACACATGATGGGAGCTTCTCCTTTCAGGGCAGGTTATTTATCGTAAAAACTAAAGTTACAATTTCTCCCGTGAAATGCTTGAGTTACAGTTTAAAACCGCTGGAAAAACACAGATGCTCCTTTCATAATCTGAGAGAAAACAAAGATTTTCCATCGATGAGCTTGTAAATCGGTCATCTTAACCGGAGGTTTGATTTCCAGCAATCAGCAGCAGACTCATTAATCTTAATGGTGTTTCTATTCAAACATAAACCATGTTTTCCAAATACTTATCAATTAGGTTTTAGATTAGATTAGATTAGATTAGATTCAACTTTATTGTCATTACACAAAGGTACCGAGACAACGAAATGCAGTTAGCATCCAACCAGAAGCGCAAAACAGCCGTAAAAGTGGTTAAAGTGCAGAGTATGTGCTTAAATAAAGTGAATTCAGTGAATTAAGTGAATAAATGCAATACAGTACTAATAAATGCAATATAGTACTAATAAATTCAATACAGTACTAATAAATGCAATATAGTACTAATAAATTCAATACAGTACTAATAAATGCAATACAGTACTAATACATGCAATATAGTACTAATACATGCAATATAGTACTAATAAATGCAATATAGTACTAATACATGCAATATAGTACTAATACATGCAATATAGTACTAATACATGCAATATAGTACTAATACATGCAATATAGTACTAATAAATGCAATACAGTACTAATACATGCAATATAGTACTAATAAATGCAATATAGTACTAATACATGCAATACAGTACTAATAAATGCAATACAGTACTAATAAATGCAATATAGTACTAATAAATGCAATATAGTACTAATACATGCAATATAGTACTAATAAATGCAATATAGTACTAATAAATGCAATATAGTACTAATACATGCAATATAGTACTTTTAATAGTAGTTTTAATGCCTAAAACTAAGCAATTACTCATTAAATCTAATCTTAATCCCTTCATTTATCATTTGTAAAGCTGACCAAAAGAGCACCGAGTGTGGAAGCAAAGAGAAATTGATGATAATAATAATAATAATAAGCTCATCGATGGAAAATCTTTGTTTTCTCTCAGATTATGAAAGGAGCATCTGTGTTTTTCCAGCGGTTTTAAGCTGTAACTCAAGCATTTCACAGGAGAAATTGTAACTTTAGTTTTTACGATAAATAACCTGCCCTGAAAGGAGAAGCTCCCATCATGTGTGACGGTTCTCATTTGACCTTGAGAGGAGAGCAGTTAACGTTTCCATCCCAGTAAAGTTTGACTCATGTCGGCACTTACAGCTGTTGAATATTTATAGCAAATAGCTCAGATTTGCTGGAAAAAAGCTTCTTTTTTTTGCTCCAGGAGCTTTCACAGAGCAGCAACGATGTGATAATCAGCCGCTTTTTAATAAACTCGTATTAGGAAAAAAACTAATGAGTGACACCAGAGATATGAATCCAAAGAAAACAGGGTACTAATGAGACATTTATAAGAGTCATGCTGTGCATCTGCATGATTATTGTACATCAGGTTGAAGCTCCAGCTGTGAACTGATTGTCAAGCATGAATGAAACCGTTGATGCCAGTCAGCTGATGCCAGCCGACCTCAGAGCTCTGCTTTAACTGATGCTGTGCTCCATCTTTTGTCCAGATCACCCTGCTTTCATCTGTCTATTTGCTTCTCCCAGCTGAAATAATTCTCATGCGTGTCGTTAAACGTCTCCGAATATCCCAAAATGTTCCCTTGAGATTAACTGAAGCTGGAATAGCTGCAACAATAAAGTTAGTTGCTCCTGCTAAAGAGAATTTGCTGATGAGAAAGCAGATTAATACCCTCAGACGTTGGCCAAAGTAGGATTATAAATGGTTACTGCGTTATGTTCGGTTGCCATGGAAGGAAAGAACTTCTCCATAGATGTTTTTTAGTGCAACATCAGGACAAAGATCCACATTAGGAGGCAGAAAGCAGTGTTCCTCCGGGTTCGTTTGGCAGAGTCGAGCTTCGAAGCACAGATGAAAAGGCAGGTAGCGTCATCAACTGCCAAAGAAGATGGATGGGAGTTGTACAATATTCCGATGGGTCCACAGCTCTTTGCCAAGAAAATTGTGGATCCAGGCCAGAAAACAAGCCTGAAAGCAGCACTGGAGAAGTTTGTGAAGCTTCTGACTCCTCGCCATGAACATTCCCAGCCCTGGAACTGCCCACGACTGCCTGAGGCTGAGATACCGCAGTTTACGACTTTTATTTCCAGCCCTGAAACGCACCATCTTGACTTAAGGTCGCTTGATATTTTTGTCGGCTTTCTTTTTTCAACATGGCAACACATTCATGTCTATGTACATGTGCAGGGCTCACATGGAGGGCTCCCAAAACTGTAGGGGGAGCCAAAGAGCAAAAGAGTACTGACCCATACAGGCATCCTCTAAACTACTGCCCCTACAGGTGGCTAGAAAGGAAAATGTCACTTGGAAGTTTTTCCCTTAACAAGCTCTAAAGTCCTCTGAAAGAGTTCAACGACCACATATCACAACAGTTTTTTCTCTTCTTGGTTTAATCCAGTTAATAACATGATAATGCTTCAATAATATGCTTTTTTCATGTCCAGTTAAGGCGGTAACATCACTTGTTTAGGTTTAGGACTGTGGCTAGAGCTAAAATACATTCTTTTTACGGTGTCACGGCCATCTTATTGGACGGCATTTTGCACATCTTTTAACATGTCGACATCACTTTAGTCACTTCCTGGTTGGGTTTAGGCAGCAACGGCTCTAACATGGGTTTAGAAATCAAAACAGTGTAAATAGTTGAGTTGCCTGAGCCTAAATATGCAAATTAGGGGGAGGAGTTTCAGATTGTTTCATGGATACGACACCTTACCTCAATCACTGCATGAACAAAGTTTTTGGAGTGAAGACAGCTGCCAATAAAAGACTTCCACAAGTCCTAAAGGAGTCTTTTGTTTTTCAAAAACAAGAATGAGGTAATCAATACATCCATCTTTTATACCCACTTCATCTAATTCAGGGTAACACGGAGGCTGGGGCTTCTCCCAGCAGCCATTGGACCAGAATGAGGTGGGAACCGGTCATTTCTCTACATCCAGCATGGTAAAAAGCTAACTAGTTGTCACTTGTGTCGAGTACAAAACGTCTGCAGTAGCTGTAATTTATGCTGAATGATGCAAAGCAGCTTTTTCTTGAACATTTTACCTTATTGAGCCCAGTGAGGGACAAGAAGAAGGACTTTTTATGTGCCAAAGTAGCACTTTCACAGTTTTCACACCATGTAGAATCATCATTGAAGATGAATAAAAAACTAACTAAAATCAACACTGTGGTCAAATAAGGAGAGCGGAAACACAAACCAGTGTCCTTATTAGAACTCTAAATTAAATAAAAGCAAAATGTACATTTATTAAAGATGCTGATTACAATCTGAATGGAATTTAATTACAAATTATATATTATGCATATTTGATCCTTTTCACCCAGCATGACACTCTGAAAGTCATCTTAACCGGAGGTTTGATTTCCAGCACATTAATCTTAATCTTATTAATCTTAATGGTGTTTCTATTCAAACATAAACCATATTTTCCAAATACTTATCAATTAGGTTTTAGATTAGATTAGATTACATTAGATTAAACTTTATTGTCATTGCACAAAGGTACTGAGACAACGAAATGCAGTTAGCATCCAACCAGAAGTGCAAAACAGCCGTAAAAGTGGTTAAAGTGCAGAGTATGTGCTTAAGTAAAGTGAATTCAGTGAATGAAGTGAATAAATGCAATACAGCACTAATAAATGCAATACAGTGCTAATAAATGCAATATAGTACTAATAAATGCAATACAGTACTAATAAATGCAATATAGTACTAATAAATGCAATATAGTACTAATAATAAATGCAATATAGTACTATAGTACTAATAAATGCAATACAGTACTAATAAATGCAATACAGTACTAATAAATGCAATACAGTACTAATAAATGCAATACAGTACTAATAAATGCAATACAGTACTAATAAATGCAATATAGTACTTTTAATAGTAGTTTTAATGCCTAAAACTAAGCAATTACTCATCAAATCTAATCTTACTCCCTTCATTTATCATTTGTAAAGCTGACCAAAAGAGCACCGAGTGTGGAAGCAAAGAGAAATTGATCATAATGATTTGTGTCCACGAGCAAGAGAAGTAAAACCTGTCGGTTAGGCTTTGTGACAGTTGAATTGGGCCCAAACCATTGGTGCCTAAACCTAACCTTTTTGTTCGCCTCTAACCAAAGATACGCTGAAAGTAAAGCTTGATCCCAAACAAACAGAGACTGACCCGAAAAGCAGTAAAGAACGAGCAGAAACAGAGAATATCTCCACTTTAGAATTGAATTTCAGGGTGACCTTTGCCCCCTCATCTCATTACCGAAACAAATCCTTTATTCTTGCTCAGTTGAGCCCGGAAACCTGCGTCTCCACCACAACAAATCTGCTTATTAACTTTGTCGTGCTGTTGTTTTCAGCACATCATTTCCACAGATTACTTGCCACCGCCACGCAATGCCTTGTCAAAGAGGTCGTGGTCGTTTTACATATTTCCGTGAGATTGGGTTGGCGAGCCGGTGCACGGGCCGGCAGACCCTCCGGGTTCGGATATTACGCACTGATTGCATGTAAATTAGTTTCTGGTATTTGATGAATTGCTCATTCATTCTGCGGTCGTACTGTATGCATCACAAACAAAGCAAAGCAACACCAGCACAGAGGCTTTACTTCACAGAGAAACCTCAATTAAAATCTCATTTCATAACCTTCATTGTTGTGGCTCAAGTGAGGAAGGTTGAAAGGTCGAACTTAATTAAAAGTTAGAGCCTTCTTGGTGGTGATGTGGCAGAAACCACACGATCAAGTGGGCTAATTGAGCCCCAGTTAAGGATTTTTTGTCTTTTGTGGCACCGACGGCCTCCACAAAGATTAATGGAACATTTCCATGAAAACTAAGCAAACAAAACCAGCTGAAAACAGCCACAGGCTGGAGAAAAAGTGGCTGCCGCATTTGTTTATTCAGCTGCTTAACCAGCGAAT
The DNA here is from genome assembly GCF_036924035.1 of Leuresthes tenuis. Taxonomy (NCBI): domain Eukaryota; kingdom Metazoa; phylum Chordata; class Actinopteri; order Atheriniformes; family Atherinopsidae; genus Leuresthes; species Leuresthes tenuis. The sequence goes on from NW_027325374.1 coordinate 3,375,588, forward strand.
ACGACTGAATTGTGTCAGTTGTTTAATTTGTTCCTTATAAGCGACTTTCAGCTTGTTTTTTTCTAAATATTCTCAGTTGCAGGTTGCATGTTTTGGGGGCTTGTTGCTCTTTTTTATTCATTCCTCTGAAAAAGCCTTTTCTGTTTTATAAAAAAAGAAGCATAAATCACTTAGTTTGCCCTCCTGAATCTGTCACCTTCCCTCATAGAGGCAGCTGACAGTCAGACAAATGAAACAGCAAGAGTTTCAACAGCTACTTTGCTAACAATGCTGAGGCTCTGCTGACTGAAATGTTGGCAGGATGTGGCTCCAACTGAACACCTTTTAACCGAATGCAGATTTCGTGATAAACCACTGTTGTTAAAGACTAAGGCAGCTATTTGAGGCATGTTTTATAATCTGTTTTTGCCAACTTAAATCCATGAAAACATGTATCTGACGTTGGTTTGCAGACCTGCATATATTCCACTATATTTTAGGGAGGATAATTCGTGCTGCAGTACATTTATCTTTAAGTGTTGACTCGTTACGTTGCAGACTCACCTAAAATATGTTGTTTTATACATGCATACATGTGAAATCGTCTTGTTGTTGTTTAAATAAAACATAAATACGAGTGATATCGCTCGCAGACAGTGGCTGTAAAGGTCAGGTGGTTATGGGCTTCTTTATGAGGTTTGTTTCGGCTTGTTTTTATAGACGTGTTTGCTTGATTCTGTCAGATAATCTGATAACTGCTCTTACACGTTTCCTTTAACAAGCCACGAAGCCTCTTTAGGAGGCAGGAGGGGATGGACGGCGCTTTCGAGACCTTTCGAGACCAACATATGACTCGTTTTTTCATTTCTCAGCTGCATTCAGGTAAAAACAGAGCTTCACTATAACACTCTGCTCACTTACTGGTTGGGTTTAGGCAAACATCTTACTCGGTTAGCTTTACAAAAGGATGAAACTTTGGATCCTTGGACATACTTTCTTATCGGATGTTTGGCCCATGGGGAGAAAGGTTTGCTTATATCAAAAGTAAGTGTACAAGTTCAACTTCCTGTTGAAAAGTGTCACAGTTTTATGTTTTAACTCTCTTGCTTTCAGGTTCCATGTTCTTCTGCTTCTGTTCACAGCTGCACGACATCACCAATCACCTCCCCACAGTACTTAGTTTCCAGGTTCAGTCTCACTTCTCTTACCGTCCACGTGTTACCAAGTGAGGTTTTGCCACCATAGCCACAGTATTATTGTCCATAGTCTTGTTAATCATGGCCCTGTTTGTTATTTAAACAACAGTCTTCTTTTGTTTCTTGTTATTTGCTGCCACAGCTCTTTCATAGTTAAGTATTTTGATTATCCGGCTTTCTGTTTTGCAGTTTTGCCTTTGGAAAAAACCCTTTTTAGTCTGCATCTGGGTCCTCTCTTCCTGCACCATCGTTCGTGACAGAAAGCATGTGGATGACGGCCGGGGATGAGTACACTGGTTTGAGATTATCTTTGTTTTTTTGTATTTGGCAGATGCTTTTATCCAAAGCGACTTACAGGTAGGGTAAGGGGGTCGTTGCACCTTATAGCCAGAAAAAAAGACTGTTTCTGAGTAATTCCCACGTGCCAAACAGAGGCGGATCAGCCCCACATCACCGTGTGTTTACATGCATTAAGCAGGCGTTTCCGTGACAACGGCACCGTCGGTAAGCACATAATTCAGCCTCTCGCCTCTAAATGACACAACAACATCAGTCCAGGCTCGAAAAGGCTTTTGAACGTCGACATATTGATGAATCGGCTGATGAAGATGTGGAAAGGTGATGTTACGCTGTTCCAACGTCAATCAAAACTTAAGCTGCTATACAGGGAACGTTGGAAGGAAAATAAGTTATCATTTTAAATCTAAACTGCAGCATTTTTACTTTCTGTAGTGAGATCAGGTTGAAAGCAAACCTTCAAGTTTCTTGAAAGCCAGAATTCAAAGACAAAAAGACAAGAAACTTTAGCTTCTTTCACATTTCCGTTGCACCTTATAGCCAGAAAAAAAGACTGTTTCTGAGTAATTCCCACGTGCCAAACAGAGGAGGCTCAGCCCCACATCACCGTGTGTTTACATGCATTAAGCAGGAGTTTCGACTTCAAAATCACATAAAACGCCAATCTGTTGTCTAAACATTTGCATATGAGAGAGATGTAGTTAAGCAAAGAGGTCCGAGTGGGACGGGAAGTCAAAAAAACATGCAGGACTGGTATCGAACTAGCGATGTCTTGGATTTGTGCCTTTCCCTCCTTCCCTGTGGATTATAGCGAGATGTGGAAAGGTGATGTTACGTTGTTCCAACATGAATCAAAACTTAAGCTGCTATACAGGAAACGTTGGAAGGAAAATAAGTTATAATTTTAAATCTAAACTGCAGCATTTTTACTTTCTGTATTGAAATCAGGTTCATCCTCAATTCTGGCCTTCAAGCAAACCTTCAAGTTTCTTGAAAGCCAGAATTCAAAGACAAAAAGACAAGAAACTTTAGCTTCTTTCACATTTCTGTTGCACCTTATAGCCAGAAAAAAAGACTGTTTCTGAGTAATTCCCACGTGCCAAACAGAGGCGGCTCAGCCCCACATCACCGTGTGTTTACATGCATTAAGCAGGCGTTTCCGTGACAACGGCACCGTCGGTAAGCACATAATTCTGCCTCTCGCCTCTAAATGACACAACAAGATCAGTCCAGGCTTGAAAAGGCTTTTGAACGTCGGCATATTGATGAATCGGCTGATGAAGAAGATCTGATACTTCTGAAAGCTGGAAAAAAGCCAGATGGAGCCAGCTGGTGTTTCTGTTGCCAACAGTGAATCATCTCACTCCGTGAACTTAAAATAAAGCCATAAAAGACTTTAAAAAACTTTCAAAAATTCAATTTGCTGATCATGACTCTGTGATGCAGTTGAGGGATTCAGAACAAATGATTTCCCTGAGCTCTACTTTGAATTATTTAGCCAATTTTGTTCTTTGAATACATCGTTTCTCACAGTTAATCCTAAATTCATTCATGCATTGACTGTAAAAACTTCAAAAGCTCTCGCAGGGAGGGAAACTTGTCGAGTCACTCAGCGATATGGTGACCTAGAAAAAGGCGCCGGCTCCTTATTTAAGGAGTCGCCGGGTGTCCGTCTGTGTGAGGCGTTTGTGGGGTTGGGCTGTTTCTTGTTATGAGTTTTTGCTCCATCTGTGCACTGTTCCTCACTTGGAGGGTTCCTCCAGTAATAACAAACACAAAGTGGTGTAAAACACACTCGAACAATCTGCAGGAGCACTCAGGACGGGTGTGAGAGGAAGACGCTGCAGAGAACAAGGAAATTCGGCTCTGCTCGTGTGCTCAGGCAGGAAAAACACTGTATATTTATGATGTGCATGTTTCCAGCTGCTCCTCTTCTGCTTTAAAGATACACATATATTTCATGAAGTAAACAACTTCAAGAGTCAGTCCTTGAACTCGGCCTGTGACAAAGCCGATATGAGTTATTGGCGAAGCCTTCGGAAGATGGAGTATTGATTTTCTGACAGGGATAGATGTAGTGGCCCCTTCTGATTGTGACACAACTCTGTGCATGTTAATAAGGTCAGCGAACAAAGATGTGCCACAAACCTTTGAAAGAGACAATTGGGTTCATTCAGAAAGCCACACTGTATATTTCAAACAGTTAGAAGTATCCTTGTTAGCATTTCTCAACCACATGCAAAAGCAGCCGTGACATTTAGAGCCTGTACTCCACAGCCGCTGTGGAGAGGTGCTGTGCACGGATTATTGTGTCCTGATTACAAATAACACAAAGTGTTAAAGGGGATTACTCCCTGACAATCATGTTTGGAGTTTTACTGACATCATCATTTCAAACTGCTGACATTTACGGACACAGAAAGCGGCGCTTGTGTAAAATCGAAGCAGGAATTGCAGCCTCTGCGATGTGTTGTAACTGTCCGCCGTCGTCCGTGTAGCCATCAAATTACGGGGAAATAGGAGGCAGCGTAACCGCCAGGACAAACAAGGAGGCAGCAGAGCTAAATTCAGATGTAAAACACCAAACTGAGAGAAACACCACCCAGAACATCACAAAATCATTGCAAATACGGAGATAAAATGAAGACAAATACACAGAAATAGTCAAACAACACAACCAACTCCAACGTTTATGTATAATATACAAATAAAAGGAAGGTTTAAGGCCATGACTGAATTATATAAACATCTCTAACATCTTTCAAGTTAAACACAAATGATAAGCGGCAGGACATAATAAATATTAAATGAGTATAAATTAATGTAAATAAATGAGTATTTAGTCATTTATTGTATGATAAATGAAAAGTCCCTTTGCTGAAAGAATAAAAAGCTGAATAAAGTAAAAATAAATAATAAATTACGTGCAGAAAACAAACCTTTGCAGCCCTCAGGGACCCGATGCGTCTCTGTCCTTCATTTATCTAAATATTTATCGATATTTTTATCTAATTTTAACCGATTTCTGACATATCTGCTTGATTTTTTCAACCATCCAGCGTTCATCAAGCATTCTTTGTATCTGTGAGATCAAACTTTTTACCTCAGGATATGTTCCTGGACAAAAATCAGTTGTAGAAAAGCACTTTTTGGGAGTTTATTGCTAGCTAGTTGGTGATAAAAGTAAAAACAATTAGCAGATTACTACACAGAGAGTGATTTCACACCCAACCTAAATGATAAAGGTGAAATATCAACATGCTGATGGTTGGCAGATATAATATTTAATGTGTTTACACTCAGTCTGGCCTGTTATTATCTCTTAATATCTGCCAGTTAGCATCAAGCATAAAGCACAGCGGAGGCTGAAGGGAAAACCATTACTTACTGTATTTAAATTAAACATTTAGACTGGACAATGGCTGAGGAAACCATTGGTTAGCAGTTAGCAGTTAGCATTTGTTAGCAGTACGAGAGCCTGTGCATTATGAATCACCTCTCATATAAACAAGTAAAAACTTGATAAAAACCTGGATAAAGTGGCACAAAACTGACAGGACGTGTTCATCCCTAACGGCATGAAAATGGTTTAAAAAAGGACCCAGAACCACCAGAACCTTCTCAGTTTTAGACCTATGGATTGTGTATCGATCTGCATAGGAACGGACCTCACAAAGATGGAAAAGAACGCAGCGACCAAACGAAAATCAGATGAAACTGGGTTGCAGCTGTAATTAGAGGTTTAGATAGATCGGGACAGCTTTGGTCGTCCTCTTACAGCCGATCCGATTCATCTGCCCAACACCATTAATATAACAACAGCTGTGGAAAGACGGCACCGGAAGCAAAACTGTGAATTCACGATGGTGCTGGAGGAACATTCAGAGGCTCGCTGTAATCAGGGGCTGCATTCATTAAGAGGAACATGGATTTCTGTGCAGAATTTCAAAAGAAGCTGTCATTAAATGTGAGCCCACAGTGGTGCTGAAGAGAAAGTGGAGGGATCGGCAGTGTGAGCAGTGTCCTCACGCTTAGGAACACGGAGTTTCAAAGCAATCCATCTCGTAGATGTTGAAATATTTCATCTGAACCAAAGTGACGGACTAATGCACCGAGTGCCGGTGCCAGCGTTAGAAGATGAAGAGCTTCACACATATGCTGCATAGTAAGGACCAGGCCCAACTCCTGGAGAATTGATTATGTCTTGTCAGCAGTTCCGGGTGTTTCTGGCAGGCCCGTATTTATCAGGCGGTCGAGTTCCTGAGGAACCTGGCAGAGCTGCAGCAGGTGTGAAGGTCACCAGAAGAGTCATATTTTAATCAAAGACCAAGGAGCTAAAAATAACCCTCCCCCAGCGGGCTCCACACTGAGAGACTCAAGGAGATGTGAAAAGGCTCTGTAGTGTACACGTTTTAATTATCACGCATACACACCATGGTTGTTATTATGCATAAATGTCAGCTGGACAGGGTTTATCTAAGGAAGCTGTTAGTTGGAGGGGGGGGGTGTCGCAATGCACCTGGAGTCTGAACTCCAGCCAACACTGACAGCAGGAATCGAATGCCAAGATGAAGTGATACTCTTTAAAAGAAAAGCCCATTAACAGCTCCTGAGCACTGATGGTGCAGTTTAACTGCCTCATTGTGCATAATCTGCGCAATAAGAAGAGGGAAAAGTCAGGTTTGTGCAAAGGGAAAGCCTCAGAGGTTACAATAAAAGACAGAAAACTGGGGAAAATGCTACTTTGTGGAAGAAAAATCAGCCAAAATGGTTTCGTGTTGCTTTTCCTTCAGAGAATTTAAAATGCTACTGGAGTGAAGATGCTCCAGATATATCCCTGCCACTCAAAAAGAAGCTTTTACAGCACCGTTGCCAGATCTTTTGACAGAAACAAGCAACCTGTTCTCCGAAAACAAGCGACAGGAAACAGAAAGAAGCCCAAAACCACATGAACTCTCCAGCCACTACCTGTCTGAGAGGTCCAATTCAAATGAAAAAATGCAATTTATGCAGATTTATGCACACTACAAGCCTCAGTCTCGTCTTCGTCCTCATTAACAGCACAACAGGTGCCATTTTTCTGTTGTTACACATGTGAGACACGTTAAATCTGCAGTCAGCCCATCCGAACACAGCCTTTTAACCCACTAATTGCTGTTTTTCTCCACATTTCAGCCACTGAAACCTCAGCAGTGAAGGCAAACGAGCTGCAGGAACTGATTAACAGGCTAAAAAGGAGACAGTTTCTTTCAGAATAGTGTTTCTGATAATGTTGTTGGATGCTTTTTTTCAAATAAACCAACTTTGCGCTCTCGATACTAAAAGATTTCACCAACTTTCAAGCAACTTATTCATAATAATAAATGTTTCTTGGCTTTCACAAATGTTTGGAGTGATGCTTTAAGGTAAAAACATCAAAATAAAATAGTAATAGCATGACGTAGACCTTTGTTTAGCATGAAAAACCTAAACTAAGTGGTTCAGGCAGGTTTAGTTTCCCTCATTTTGAATAAGACACCAATTGAGTACTGAAAAATGATTGAGTAGGTCGAAGATTAACAGGCTAAAAAGGATTTTTTTCCTGCAAAATGTTATAATAAAGGTTGTTTAATGCATTTGTAAGACAGAATTTGTGCTTATTCAAAGAAACAAACTTTTATTGTGCTTATCTTATTGTTTTGCAGATATTAAATAAAGAAAAAATGGCAAAAAAATCAGTCGAAATCGGACAAATTAATATTTTTAACATTGGTATCGGCTAAAAATGAACCTAAAGAGTTAAGATTAATCATCTGATAATTGATCTTTAGAACATTATTTACATTTTTCACCTAAAACTGCCGATCACCATCTTGATTTTCAGGCAAATTTATAAGTTTTCTTCATTTTTACAGATTTTACAATTTAAATAGGTTCACCACCTGCTCCACTGCTTTCTTATCTCTAAATACGTTTTAGATGGGATGATGCACCACTTTACGCCATTATTTTTGATTGTCTATGTATCTTTTGGTCTCTCATGCTGTTTTTTGCACAGTTTTATCTTAGTTTGAAACAGGAACTGTTAACTCTGCTGTTTTGATAATCTGACTGACTGTGAGCTACGAGGGAAGGAGAGGCGACACCTTTAGGAGGACAAACTACGTCATTTAAGGAAAACAGAAAAGGCATCTTTGGAAATTTGAACCTGTTTTTTGCTAGTTTCTTGTGCTTTGAATTGGTACTTTTCATAAAAATGCTGTAAGTACTTTATTTGACGATTGTTTATCACTAATTTGTGAAAATTGCCTGTAATGTTCAGTAAAAACAGAGGAAAGATTGATACGGCTCACTGTTAATCTCATTTAATATTGCAAAACATGTTGCCAGCTTATCCAAAACATTATGGATGTTTGGATCAGACTGAGTCCAGGTTGCAGATCACAAATGATTAAGCAACATGCTCATGTATGATTGCCTGTTCCACTTAAAGCTGGCCAGCAGTCAGATCGCATTATGTTCTGTGTGAGAATACCCTTACGTCATCATCATCATCATCATCCGTACGTCATTTATAAAAGCAGGAAAAATGCAAACAAATCCAACAGATGCAGCTTTAAAACTAACCTCACGATGGAGAGCGTCTTCGTTTCGCTGCTGCTGGTTTGGACAAACAGGCAGGGCGACAACTTGGCCTTCTCATCCGCCTTTAAACCTAATTAATCATGTAGGTAAGCGGATGTTAGGATCCAGTGAGATCTGCCAGAATGTGCAGATTTGTGAGGAGGCAGAGTAAAACTGACGTTAAATCTCATCAGCACCGCTCATCCTCTATTGGTACTGCCAGCGGTCACATTCGATGTGCACTGCACCTGGATGCAAACATGCTTCTACCAAAATGTCATTAAATTACATCAGTTTTGGGATTGTGAAAGGCACAAAACACAATGTTTCAACGTATCGAACGTTCTGCACTTCAGTTCAGCTTCATTTACGTCTCACCTGTCAAACACAGAGTGTAAAATCTAATTTATTAAAACTACTAATAAAAGCAGATAAACTGGCAACAGAAGCAAAAAGTCATGGAGAGCCAGTGCAGACAAAAATGTGGGAGTTCCACAAAATTATTTATAAGCAAAGGTGAGCCTTCTTTGATTTAATAAAACATCCTTACACCTGCAAATTACTCCACTTACTTGTCTTTTTTTGTCCAAACTCCAGTTGTGCATCTTGCATCTGTCCCTGGAGTCCAGTCCAGTCCACTTGTATCCCTAAAAAATCATTAAATTGTTCTATTTATGGAGAAAATAACAGTGTTTCAGATTGAATAACATTCAGAAGACAGAATGTGTGGAGATCTGATCTGATTATGCTAATGCTGTAGATGCTTTTTGGTCATTTAGGTGTTTTGTAATTGGAGATATACCTACATATGAAATTTAAACAATTCCTGGTTTAATTTAAAATGACCCAATATTTATTTAAATATAAATTGAGATAAATCAGTCATGTTAAGTATCACTTAACTACTGGGGACTCACACCAAAACACTCACAACCCGCCGCTTGTACTTCTTCTGCCGCCGGAAGCAGCCAGAGAAGCCGGAAGCTGCCAAAGGGGCGGGGCTTATATGTATAGCAACGAGCAGATATATATAATAATCCATCCATACATCGGTTTCCTCTTTTACCATGGATCGTACTCTTGGCAGCCTTCTTTGTGTTTGCACTCTGCCGTTTTCCGCCCTTTCCCGCTTTTTTCCACCTTTTTTTCCGCCTTCGGAATCCAGATCGGCCGTAATTGGCTGTCGTCGCGTCGCGTCACTGCTAATTTGCATAAAGTTGAGCCTTTCTCAACTCTTGAAGCTCACGACGCTCACCAAGTTCATGAACCTCACAACGCGCCGCTCATCGACGCCAGCTTACATTGAAAAATAATGGCAGCTGGAAGCTTTTGGTGTGAGCCCCCGGTTAGGTTGCTTTGATGTGACGTCACACTGCTGCATCGCGGGAAATTAAGATGGAGGGCAGGAAGTGAACTGAAAAAAGATGTCTATGTTTTGTGTGGTTTGCGGTTGCTCGAATCGCTCAAGGAAGACCAACAAAAACGGCCGGAATGTGCAGAGGCTCTGTTGGATCTCCAGCAAACAGCTGAGAGCCCGGATCTGAAGCAGACAGACGGAGCTCCGAACCGTCAGGTCCTCCTTAAGGTGTGTTGCATGTTTGTTGACATTATAGCCGCTACTGCTAGCTGCTAGCATATTAACACATAAAACTATATAAGAACAAACACTCACCCTGGCAAAGACCAAATGATGGAGCCGTTTGGTTCCGCGGTTGTGGATCCACTCGCTGACAAAAAAATTAAACGCCTCCAGACTTTTATATGCTTTCATCTGCTGTTTGGCGTAGGAGGATGTCTGAATGACCAGCTAGTTTGTGACGTCAACAGCCTCGATTTTGGGCAAATCTTTAGGTTCTGTTGAAAAGTTCCTCCTCTTCATGAGATACGGGTCACGTCCAACATATTTGTTGATAAATTGTTTGTATCTTTGTGTTGAAACTGGCTCTAAATCCGTACAATACGGACTCTCTGCAATGCTTTCCTCCTGCCCTCCATCTGAAGTCGCGCCGCCTTCGCGCGTCATTATAATCACGTGACTGAAAAAAGACTCAAATTGGGCTAATATTAGCAAGGTAAAGTTAGATCTGGCAGTTTCCCGTTAGCTTAGCATTTACCGATTAGCCACAGCTGTTAGCATAGAATGTGCCGCTGTATGCTGTGACGTTAGCGCCATCTTTAGAGGTTACTCTCTACTAATATGTTCTTTTATTTCACTGAAAACGAACAAATCTAGTGGAGAAGAGGTGGGGAAAGACGATTGGCCTTACCTTTGTCATTCAATACAAGATATGCCAATTAACAAGCTGATTTTGTGCCGAAATCTGCCCTCTCTCAAAATCTGACCCGCCAAAATAAAGTAATTATAATTCTACCAAATACATCCAGTCATGTGTTTATTACAATAAGTCATGTGTAGTTCATTCTATAGTCACTATATAGACAATAAAGATGTTTTTAATGTTTAACATGTGGTTATGAGGATCAGAAAAGGACTGAAATAGGATTTTAGAGGCTGAGTATTGAAACATCCCGAAGTTAGAACTGAGACAACAAGGCTTTAAAAAGCTTAATTTTAATGGAACATTTACACCAGGGTACACAAATTAACAGGGAAAGAAAAGATAAATACAGCCATTAAAATGTTAATAACATGATATGCTCCTGGGTCTAATATAATTTTAATAGTGCTGCTCTTTTTTGTAACTTTTGGAATAATTTTAATGGGGGAAAATGTGACTTTAATGGCTTTGTAGTTTGGAGAAAGTTTCAGATCATCTACGTATATGTTTAAGGAAGCCATTAAAATATTTAAATTGGGTTTTTGATGCAGTATCTTATAGTCGTGGATGTGATATGTGCTATAAATTACGAACAGGTTGACTATGTATCACAACTATTCCATCTTTCCGGGATATTTTCACATCTTTTCTATGAAAAAATCTGTCATATCAGTTTGTTATGATGGACAAAAGATTGTTGTACAGTTACAGTTACGTTTGTTACAACAACTGATATAAACAGTCCAAATCTAATCTGCATTTGTTCTTTAAAAAGGTTTTAACTAGGTTGTTAATCTTTTTGACTAACAAATATTTTCTCAGTAACAAAGATGTTGGAATAGAAAAGAAAACACTGAAGGTTGGAGACAGTTTCTTTCAGAATAGTGTTTCTGATAATGTTGTTTGATGCTTTTTTTCAAATAAACCAACTTTGCGCTCTCGATACTAAAAGATTTCACCAACTTTCGAGCAACTTATTCATAATAATAAATGTTTCTTGGCTTTCACAAATGTTTGGAGTGATGCTTTAAGGTAAAAACATCAAAATAAAATAGTAATAGCATGACGTAGACCTTTGTTTAGCATGAAAAACCTAAACTAAGTGGTTCAGGCAGGTTTAGTTTCACTCATTTTGAATAAGACACCAATTGAGTACTGAAAAATGATTGAGTAGGTCGAAGATTAACAGGCTAAAACGGATTTTTCTCCTGCAAAATGTTATAATAAAGGTTGTTTAATGCATTTGTAAGACAGAATTTGTGCTTATTCAAAGAAACAAACTTTTTTATTGTGCTTATCTTATTGTTTTGCTGATATTAAAGAAAGAAAAAATGGCATAAAATCAGTCGAAATCGGCCAAATTCATATTTGTAACATTGATATCGGCTAAAAATGAACCTAAAGAGTTAAGACTAATCATCTGATACTGATCTTTAGAACAATATTTACATTTTTCACCTAAAACTGCCGATCACCATCTTGATTTTCAGGCAAATTTATAAGTTTTCTTCATTTCTACAGATGGAAAGCGTACAATTTAAATAGGTTCACCACCTGCTGCACTGCTTTCTTATCTCTAAATACGTTTTAGATGGGATGATGCACCACTTTATGGTGTTATTTTTGATTGTCTATGTATCTTTTGGTGTCTTATGCACAGTTTTATCTTTGTTTGAAACATATTGTAATTTTTCCCTGTTCATAAAGTTTAAAGGTCAAGCATTTCCTTTTTTAATAACTTACATGAACAGAAAACAAACATCTGAAGAGACCCACACACGTACACTAGCCTTCATTTTATGTTCAGGTAAATCTATAATGTTTAAAGAATAGAGTGAAATAATGCTAATTACCACCCTAATAAGCTGTTAAACCAGGAGGTTGTTCAAATATTCAAAGAAAGACTGTTGCTTTTTAGTCAAACTATCATTAAATCTTCTATTTGACTCATTTAAAGGCTCATAAAAGGCATTACATCCCTTAAATAGGCAGAACTAGAAGGTGAGATAGGATCTCGAGCTGTTTTTAAAGGTTGCCGTAAGCAGGACTGCAAGCTGCACTTTGCCAAGTTGAAAAGGAAAACGGGCAAAACAGACTCTGGTAACAGTGAGTTACACAAAGCAGTGTTTCATAAACTGCTCTGTGCTTTATCCACAGTGAATATAAATCTTTTAACCTGAGCCACAACTTGCATGCAGTGGATTCGGACTCGGTCATTAACAGCAGGTGTATTTTGACATGTGTATCGTGCACAGGGGGGATCTGGAATCTAAAGCCTGGTGTTGATCATGTCTCCATGCAGAGTGTTTATCAAGCACTAAATAGCACCGTGACCACCACCCCCCACATAAAAATCAAAGGTGTTGATAGTGCAGCGGCGTATCTCCTCTCAGATGATGGCCCGTTACAGTAATCTCGCATGACAGCAGCCTCTGACATGATTTCACCGAGTGTACGATGACTGTGACACTGTGACAAAGGTCAGGTTCAGCAGGACAGCTCCTCCAGCTCTGCCCTGCCCCCTGCTGTCGGGTGGAGAAACCATTGCTTTGGTCACCTAATGGAATTAGTCGGGTTTATTTTAAGTCTTCATGCCTTTAGACCACATTACGTGATTGAACAGTTCATATCAAACCAATACTTTCCCCTTTAGAGTCCAACTAATTTGCACTGTATTCATATCCTGGTTTTGTTTATTGTTATATTTTTTTCCCATTTTTGTCTCCATTTGAACCTTTTTCCCATTTTAATTTATGGGGAATTTGCATTTAGTCTTTTTTCCAACATTATCACGTGTCTAATGTGTTAAATATTAACGTTTTTTAACATTTTTTTATCCTGTATTACTTCCTCTTCCTTCAGTAAACTGATACCACTTGTTGGATTTTCTTTTGTTGCAGATATATTACAGAAATATTCAATTCAATCATACAGTCAGCTGAACTATCTGAATGAGATTATCAATTTCTGATGTTCTCGTATTGGTTTCTGACCAAATCACATTCAGTTTCCTGATCTAACTGAAGAGTCTTGTAAAATAAGGGATATTTTTCTCAGTTTGTGCCCCAACTCACCTTTAATTTGGTTGAATTCAGGAGATTTTGGTCCCTGTTCTCTTTAAATTGTTCCTAAAGCTTTGAGTTGTGTTGTGGCTCATCATCTGGGTGCAGAAAATATCCTTTAGAGTAAAAAGATGCAGACTGGAGGGCAGTGACATTAACATCTATATAACCAACACTTTCTCATGAATGAGACTTCTAACCCTCTGGAGTCAAGGGTCCAAATCACATAACCGATTTAAGATAAAGTAGCTGTTTAAACTTGTGTTGAAAGTGAGGATTTCCAACTATATTTAAGTTTTTAAATTGTGCCGATAGGCCAAGAAAAAGCAGACTTATGATAAATAATTTATGCCATCATTTGATCATTTGCTGTTTGAAGGAAAGTGCTCGCTTTGGTAGAAAAATCTAACTTTTTCCTACTCAGATTTGATATTTTTTGTGTCCAATGTGTTAAAACAGTAATTAAAAATGAAAGAATGAATGTAAAGTCACATGTGAGGTTGTGCTGAAAAAGATGACACCAAACAAGGCAAATTAAACAGTTTTTAAGGTGAAATAACAGGCCCTTCATCCCAGAGGGTCAAAACTGATGGTTCTTCCAACTGAGACTGTGTCTACAATGTGTTTTATTTGATTTATTTATCTAATTTAAGATCTGTGTAACCTACAAGAAGTCAAATGAGTGGATAATTCCCTGCCAGGACTTGGATGTAAGACCAAAGCAGTTGATTTTTCTTCCATAAAACTGCGATAACATTTACCTTTAAAGGTCAGCGAACCACTCTGGAGAAGGTGTGTAAAACCCAATTATTCTGTTCCGACTCAGTTTTGCGTTGCAATGCAGAATTTAGCATTTGCTGTGAGTTTTCTATTAAATGCCGTTTTGCACGATGACTCTTTGTGGTTTGGACAAAGTTTTACTGTGTTTTCTCCAGTTTTCTGTAGTTATATTCTTGGAGTGTGAGCAGGGTTGACAAGCATGAACAGTAACGAGAATCTCACATGAGAAATTAGTCTCGGTTGCATTTGAGGGAGGATTGATTTACGTCCAATCACAGTAATGACATTACCAAATAAAAGGGACCGTGAATAGGCAGTGTATTTATACCCCTTTGTTGGGATTATGACATTAAATCCCCAGTGCTCTTTGACTGAGGCTAAAAATCCAAGACAATACCTTCAAAGAGACCTCAACAGCAACTGATGTTGGGACACATATCGTCAACCGAGGATTTCCTGGAAGAGTTCTGTTTTGGATTCGATCGGGATGGATTTGTTTGTTGGTTGGTTTGCTGCAGAGCTGCAATCCCCCAAGACCTGAATTTTCCCCTGATCGTGTTTCAGACTGGGATGGATCGACCGCAGCATCCTCCTTACTCCAGTTTCCAGTCTCTGTACAGCCGCCCTCCTTAGATCATGAATGAATACATTTTTTGCCATTATCCACAGTGAAATGCTGTTTAACACATTAAAAACTCCTTGGTTAAGCTTGAGCATTAAAATCTGGATGGTTATGGTTAGGAAAATATCATTTAAATCCCGTTTAGGGCTCACTGGGTTGGTTTACTCGATGGGAGTGAAGTTTTCTTTATTTCCGACTTACGAAAGCTTCGTGTATTGGTTTTCTGATGATGTGCTCGCGTTTGGTCGGCCTGATGCAGTCATCGGTGGGTCAAGTCACCGGTAATTACTTGTGAGTGAGAGCTTCATGCGCCGGTCCTTCATCATCATTCTGGACATGTTGCAGCGAGGTAGTTAAAATGCAGTTGGGCACCAACCGTGAGACCCAGACAGCTTAATGTATGTATGTCAGGTCTCATAATTCAATTCAATTCAATTCAGTTTTATTTATAAAGTGCCAGATTACAACAATTGTCATCTCAAGGCACTTAAGTAAAATAGTCCAATTCAAGCCAATTGGAATTCAATTCCCTGTAATCATAATCCAATTAATTCATATGGAGCCAATTCAAAAAATAATATCCGAGCTAAGGAAACCAACAGATTGGACCGAAACTTGTCTTCAGTCCAATCTCCCGTCCTGAGCCTGAGGGACTGTGGAAAGGAACGACTCCCTTTAACAGGAAGAAACCTCTGGCAGAACCAGAACCAGGAAGAAACCTCTGGCAGAACCAGAACCAGGAAGAAACCTCTGACAGAACCAGGAAGAAACCTCTGGCAGAACCAGACTCGGGAAGAAACCTCTGGCAGAACCAGAACCAGGAAGAAACCTCTGACAGAACCAGGAAGAAACCTCTGGCAGAACCAGACTCGGGAAGAAACCTCTGGCAGAACCAGAACCAGGAAGAAACCTCTGGCAGAACCAGACTCAGGAAGAAACCTCTGGCAGAACCAGAACCAGGAAGAAACCTCTGGCAGAACCAGAACCAGGAAGAAACCTCTGGCAGAACCAGAACCAGGAAGGGTGTCCATCCGCCTCGACCAGCTGGGGTTTGAGAAGACAGAAAAGAGGGAAAAGAGGAGGGAAAACACCATAACACCATTCAAAGGATACCTGTTGGAACAGGGAAACACAAGTTAATGACCACAATAATGTCACATGGACAATGTCAATTCGGTTATTGTGAGTGTATAGATTCGGTTTCTTTGAAGTGTTGGAGATTAGGGGAATTGGGATCTGCTCCAGGGATCTGTTTGACTCCATCAAAGAGGGTCGGCCGGTTTTTGAGGTGCAAAACATGTTCAGAAGCTGGAATAGATTTAGTTACTGCCTTTGTTGGTTCTTCCTCTCACCTGCTGCTCACAGGTGTGCCTCCTTCCTCAACCCATTCCTGTTCAGGCAGTAAAGGACTAAACCGTGCATTTCCTGTGTCCCTTTTTCCTCTTTGCCACAACATGATGCTAAGAAAAACAATCGAACTTTTGACACGTTCATATAGTTCTGACGCCACCTTTCACAACAGATCTCAGCAATGTTCTGTTGGAAACTCAACAAGAAGCCATTTTTCTAACAGATGACCAATGGCTGCTGGTTTATTTGGTTGAACAAGCCTCTGATGAGGCAGTCAGACCAAGTTCAGTATCATCTAAACGCAGCTTCAGTGGCATAAAGAAAGTTAAAATGGTCCATTCTGCTTCGGGCCTAGAAATTCATTAAAAACGTTAGATATTTCTTCTTCATTTCACAGATAACTTGTGTTACATCCTCAGACTCATTTTTTTTAGGTTAAAATGGAAGTATAACAGATATTCTATGTTGTGCCAGGCTCTTAAGGCTTACTGCACATTATTGATGGCTAACTCAGGCACTCGTGGTGTTTATGCAATGACTGGATGATTTGGTGTTTATATGCCTTGCTGGTTAGGTCGAAACATTGCCCCTATTTCCAAGCTGTCAGATTTTAGGGCGCGGCGAGCCCTCTAAGTGTGCACTCTATCTATTCACAACTCCATTAATCTGTCCAACTCCTCAGGACTTCACTCATTATGTTAAATGCAAAGAATAATTAGATGGCAAGAAGAGAGCAAGGCTCTCGTGTCCCAGTCTGCCTTCAACATCCGGTAATCTTGCCCATGTCTAAACTCTCCCTTTTATTTATGCACTGACAGCCAAGGATGCTCCAAAAAGATAATTAAAACTAAAGTTTGTGGTCAGACTTTCTAAGAAGTGGATGAAAAATGAAGGAAAGGAGATATTAAACTGCTCCAAATGATTGGAAACGGAATGGAAATGATTCATTCTTAAGCCTTAGATTACCATAATTTTCTAATGGTCATGGAAAGTGTTGCATATTACATAATAAGTCTTGAAAATAAGATTAAAACTGGGTCCAAATCCATTTAAACCACAAGGCAGCTTTTGGCCAAATTTATTATTCTTGGTTTTACATTGTGTTGGATTATTTTCTCTTTTTCAACATAAGGTTTTTTGGGTGCTCGTAGGCTTTATTTAACAGAAATGGGACAGAAAAGGAGGCAGAGAGACTGGAGGAAAACTCCAGTAAAGGACTTGAATCCAGGCCGGCTGCATCGAGGAACTACAGCCTCTGTATATGAGCCGCCTGCTTCACCAATTAAGCTCTACGTCGCCCTATGTTAGAGTATTTTCTAAATCAGTTGCAGTTTCAGCAACAATAAACAGTTTTTAGGTAACTGCCCAGCTATATAGTTACTCTAGATGATATTTCCTTGGCTTCTAGTTCTACAGGGAGGAAGCTTGGAGTTATTTTTGACCACGATCTGTCCTTTGACTCACATATAAAACAGGTTTCTAGTACTGCCTTCTTTCACCTTCGTAATATTGTTAAAATCAGGAACATCCTGTCTCAGAGTGATGCAGAAAAACTGCCCCGAGCATTTGCTGCTTCATAACAAACTGAACTACTGTAATTCTTTATTATTGGGCTGAATAAACTCTCTGAAAAGCCTCCAGCTGATCCAAAATGCTGCAGCCAGAGTTCTGATGAGATCTAACAGCAGAGATCATGTTTCTCCAGTTTTAGCTTATCTTCATTGGCTCCCTGTTAGATTCAGAATAGAATTTAAGATTCTTCTCTTCACATATAAAGCTCTTAATAACCGAGCTCCATCATATCTTAAAGATCTCACAGTTGGATATTTCCCCAACAGAGCACTTTGCTCTCAGACAGCAGGTTTCCTTGTGGTTCCCAGAGTTTCTAAAAGCAGAATGGGAGGCAGAGCCTTCAGTTATCAGGCCCCTAAAAGCAGAATGGGAGGCAGAGCCTTCAGTTATCAGGCCCCTAAAAGCAGAATGGGAGGCAGAGCCTTCAGTTATCAGGGCCCTAAAAGCAGAATGGGAGGCAGAGCCTTCAGTTATCAGGCCCCTAAAAGCAGAATGGGAGGCAGAGCCTTCAGTTATCAGGCCCCTAAAAGCAGAATGGGAGGCAGAGCCTTCAGTTATCAGGCCCCTAAAAGCAGAATGGGAGGCAGAGCCTTCAGTTATCAGGCCCCTAAAAGCAGAATGGGAGGCAGAGCCTTCAGTTATCAGGCCCCTAAAAGCAGAATGGGAGGCAGAGCCTTCAGTTATCAGGCCCCTCTCTGTGGAACCAGCTGCCAGTTTGGCTTCAGGAAGCAGACACTGGAGCCCTGCGTAGGATTGTTTTCTTCATCCCGCTCCCGCTGAATTCCTGACCATTACCACCCCCAAAACTTTGAGGATATATGCCCGCACTATAATAGAAATGCATTGATTTTGTGTCTTCTCCCGCAGGAGAAAACACGTAATTTTATAGGCTATTAATAAAGAGATTCATGGACAACTGAGAAACTTCTCCAAATGTCTTGCCTTGCTTTGCTTTGTCTTTGTGCTGTAAAGACCTTCTTTGAGCTTCCTTTCCACATCATTAATTGACATCCTGTCGCGATTCTGCATTGATCCCGCAGTGTTTTTTTTTTTAGCCTCCTGCAGCAAAGTTCATAGCGCGAGATTTGAGTTGGGTCCCGCCGGACCCAGTTGCTATAGGTTGGTGGTATCTTTTGGGTGAAACCAGACCTGATTGATGCTGCATGACGTTGAAAGGGTCAGTCTTGAGATGTAAGGTTCTCAGAGGCTTAGAGAAAACTTATGACATGTTAAGATCTCTGGACTTTCCTCATAGAAATCATGTGAGGAAGATATCACCTAAAGACAGACGTGTTGTTTTGCACGTACCTCAGGGTATAAATAGGACCTGGTTTCTTTGTTCGAGGGCTTACCTCTGATGCATGTGAGCTGTATGACCCGTATTATCTCGGTCTGCATGACAACAGAACGGCTGCCCAGGAAACCCTCCATACATAGGCCTATACTGCTGCTCCCATGATGCACCTCTCCTCCCTCTGCTCTCTTTACTTTCCATGTAAACATGACATAATAGTTGTCATTAACTTGTGTTTCTCTCTCAGCAGGTATCTCTGGCCTGGTGTTACGGTGATTGTTGTCCCCTCTTTCCTGTCCTCTCAGCCCCAGCTGGTCCAGGCAGATGGACCCTTCCTGGTTCTGGTTCTGTTGGAGGTTTCTTCCTGTTAAAAGGGAGTTTTTTCCTCCCACAGTCGCCTCGTGCAGCTCAGAACTGGTTTCCTTAGCTGGGCAACATTTTAAGAATGGACTTTGTGTGAACTGGAGTAATTTGGAATTGTATATGAATTATTTATGTAAATAAAACTGAATTGCATTAAAACTTAAGCCTGTTGGTTCAAAATGACCCAAACAGTTAAGTATCAGAGCTTTATGTGACCTAAACTGACTCAGTGATGTTTGTTGTTGTGTAAACTGGCCATAAAAGGAGTGTGATTCACCTTTCAGCCTTTTAAAGAATAATATTATTTCAGGCCTGTGATTGTCATTAAGCGCATTAAAACGAAATTACCAGTGGAATCATGAGGGAAAATGACAGCAAAAAGGGGCTTTTTCATTGTTGATGTTGCCATGTGATTATTGCCTCTGGAATGTTCCCTTTCCAAAATAACATTTGCAGTGTTTCCCTTCAGTTTCTTACATTTTTGCAGTCAGTGCATCATGCACAGATGCCTAAAAGCATCTTATTCTTATCTCAGAGACACCAGGAGCCTGATGCACACAGTAAAATCCTGCAGTTTTGTGACTGAAACTGTGTGGCAAAGATAAAGGCAAAACGGTGCATTTGCATTCTTTTAATCAGATTTATATAGCTTTGTGAACATTTCATTCTCTTTCTTTCTCGCCCATTTTTGGCCATGGATGGAGACTCTTCTCGCGTTAGTAATTTCCATACAAAGAACATAATTTGCGCCACTTCTAAATGGAAGTGGCAATGAAGTGCAAAAGTAAAAACAAAGCAGAATTTGACCAAATATGGAACTGAGAGACACTCATCAGTGAAAACTGTTCAGTGGATTAAAACTGACAAAAGGAATCCAGGGCTGGACAGTGTAGTGGTATGATTGCTGCCTTCCATGTGGGAGATCCTGGGTTCAAATCCCCTGCATGAAAAGTATTACCTCCAGTAGGGGTCCTTAGGCAAGACCCCCTTACCCTATCTGCCTACCTGTAAGTCGCTTTGGATAAAAGCGTCTGCTAAATACATAAAAACATAAAACTCTGCATAGGTGAAAAGAAAAGGCCTAAAAGCATGTCAGACTCTCAGCTTCAGGTGATTGACTGGCAGCTGTAGCAGACACTTGGTCTGTACCGTAAACAGCCGAAGGTGGAGATGATCAGGAGGGAGACATCGGGCTGTTTTCTTAAACGACCTTTAGAAACCTAAAGCAGCACATGAGCCAATATTGTTGATGAAGATTCTCAGTCGTCCAGGTCATGATGAAGAGTCTGAATAAGGGAAACTGGACTTCTTCTTGGATCTTGAAGACGTTTCACCTCTCATCCGAAAGGCTTCTTCAGTTCTGAACCAGATGATGGCGAGTATCTGCTTATAAGCAGCGAGGGTCGTTACATTTGGATTTGGAGGTTCCCTACATTCAACACCACCTTGGGTGTGTGGACCCAGACCCGGGAAGCTCTACTACGCACAGCTGAACACAACAGCCATCTTGCCCCTCAGTTCGCCCCTGGTGGACACTTGTGGTTGGCTACCAATGACAATCCTTTGAAATCCACCTCTAAAAAACTGGCACCTAAATACATGGGTCCCATGGTTGGATTCCTCTCCTCAGCCTGCTCCGTTTCACCTCCCTGCCTGTTCACCCCACCGCCGACTCGGATCCTTGCACCACAGCCAGCACCCTCCCCTCCAACTTGGATTCCCTCTGGAAATAAGTAAGGACAAACCAGCCACTTTGGACTATACACCATCCTGGAAATCCCTCTAACCTTCTCCCTGCTCCCACAGAGTTCCACGTCTCCAAACTCCACTTATCAATAAATGGGCTTCTGATCGTGACAAATGTGACAAAACTTAGAGTACAGACCAATATAAAACAAAAGCAAGGACAACAACTAAGGGTAAATCTTAAAGAGACTCGAAATAAAAAGACATGGATGGATGAAGTGGACCAGTCCAGCTTTGACTGTTCAGCCATTTTGTCAAAGATTGTGGCGTCTCTGAGCTTCTGTTCATGAAGAACCAGCTGCAGCAACAGATGCTAACAGGAAACACAGCAAAGTTTATTCACAAACAATCACCATTCGGAAAAGTTTCTGCTTCCTTTGCCATCCCTTCCTCTTTGGTAAGCTTTAGGGATCACTTGGTTAGGTTCATGGTCAGGTTTTAAACTACCAACACCTAATAACTCTGACATTGTACTAAAGGCTACCTTCTGTTCAATTGAAACGAATGAAGCAGCTGATACCCGGGTGGGAGTTAGATCAGCTCCTCAACTGACCCAGTCGGTCTCTTGTGAGTCAGTAACCAAAACAACACGACTTCATCTGAATATAAGACAGGAATAAATGTGTCTTTACAATTAAAGACGCCCTGAATTAAATTAATAAAGCTCCTTGAATGAAGACAGGAACTACAATATATCAATTAATCTATAAATACATATAACATTTATTGTAGGAGCTATAAGGTACCAAAATGATCATATTTCACTTTAAAAATGTAAAAACTTTTAGAAAATCTGCTCAAAATTAACACACAACTATTAACTTTTATACTGAGTGACGAGCTAAAACAGACAAACTGGTGGTGCTTATTCTCCTATCCAGTGAAGGATGACATAAGAGGTTTATTCACTCAATTTATTTCCATTGCAGATTGTCACATTTAGTTTTTATCAACATTTCCACCTCAGCCGAGCATGAACACCTTCACTTTTCTTCCATCCAGCTGTTTTTAAAGCTCAAACTGAGATGCAAAGAGCAGCCGTCACCTCACGAAATGCTATTTAAACCGTGTGTGTTGAACAAGTTAAAGTGATTAATTGTTTGAAACAAGGCTTTGGATTATTTATAGTTACTTGTATTCTAGCTCAATAAATCAGCAAACAATCGTAAATCTGCCGTCTTTATCCTCGATCGCGACCATTTTGGCGAGAAGTTGGACCAGGCTGGAGCTGAGGGAGTTCGTCAGGCAGACAGATGTTCTGTTAATCCTGAGGTCTGCAGAGCGACTTCTCCCTGGAAAAACCTTCTGTATCGCTGCCCAAGTGAAGATGCATGAATGCCAACCTTTCACAAGCTATTACTCATGCTCATCGGGCTCGTGATGGGACTCCCTGGAGGCTCTGAGCCAGCAGGTCTGCCTGTGTCGTTTCATAGAGAAAATCACATGAAAAACAGACGTAAGCAGCTGCACGGCTCATTAAACACTGGTTCACATCAGCACACGTGTACATGCATGTTAAATTAATCGGTAATTTGGAAGTATTTACCAAGATATTTGTTTTATGATTCGTTTACAGTTTGAAATGAGCCACAAACGGTAGTTTTTACGATATATTTTCAGTCTGAGATCATATAAATGTTGCCAAGTTGTTGCTAAACGGGTTGGGATTACTTTTGTTATGAATTGGGTGCCTTGAGCTGAGTTATCCAAACTTTACTCATGAGTTAAAACCATCAAACTCCTATAAAGTAACCTGTTACACCTGCTCGTCTCTTCAGGATTTCACAGACTTCCAGTAATAAAGTCTCAAATAAACTCAATTTATTTGAGGATTACTTTTGTTATCAATTGGGTGCCTTGAGCTGAGTTATCCAAACTTTACTCATGAGTTAAAACCATCAAACTCCTATAAAGTAACCCGTTACACCTGCTCGTCACTTCAAGATTTCACAGACTTCCAGTAATAAAGTCTCAAATAAACTCAATTTATTTGAGGATTACTTTTGTTATGAATTGGGTGCCTTGAGCTGAGTTATCCAAACTTTACTCATGAGTTAAAACCATCAAACTCCTATAAAGTAACCAGTTACACCTGCTCGTCACTTCAAGATTTCACAGACTTCCAGGAATAAAGTCTCAAATAAACTCAATTTATTTGAGGATTACTTTTGTTATGAATTGGGTGCCTTGAGCTGAGTTATCCAAACTTTACTCATGAGTTAAAACCATCAAACTCCTATAAAGTAACCTGTTACACCTGCTCGTCACTTCAAGATTTCACAGACTTCCACTAATAAAGTCTCAAATAAACTCAATTTATTTGAGGATTACTTTTGTTATGAATTGGGTGCCTTGAGCTGAGTTATCCAAACTTTACTCATGAGTTAAAACCATCAAACTCCTATAAAGTAACCTGTTACACCTGCTCGTCACTTCAAGATTTCACAGACTTCCAGTAATAAAATCTCAAATAAACTCAATTAAAGTAATTTCAGTTTTATTTAAACAGCATCAAATCACAGGAAATGTCATCTCCAGGCAGTCTGACGATGCAGCCCAATTAAAAAACAATTCATAATCCTGTTCATTGTAACACGATGATAAAGATGCAGGGTATCGGCAGCAGTAATTGATAAACTGACTTTAACAGGTAAAATATGCAGAGATGTCCCTTCTGAATGGGATAATTGTGTTATTGCAACCTGGAAATTGAGATTCAGGAACTCTGCAGCTATGATTTCCTCTTTGTTCCTGACACAAATTAAGCTTAACTTTTCATTTGATATCCTGCACACGAGTTTCTGGAAGATGATTTTGCTTTGAAACCTTACTAACTGAGTGAAATGATCCAGGAAGTATCGAAGAAGCAGCCCAGATAAGACCTGTTTGATTCTTAAAATACAAAGAAAAGGAGCTCAAATGCTTCCTGAATGAGCTTCCTTAGCAGAGGAAACACAGGAGCCTCTTTCATGAGATAAAGTCATACTAACTGTGATTAATGTGGATAAACATGGAGATAAGTAGCCTGTGTCAACACAATATGTTCCATTTTAATAAGATATACATGATTATGACATCATTTCCATGTCACAACATGATAAGATTGCATGACACGAAGCATCTAAAGTACTTTTTGAAGGATATTTATTGAACAACTGGAGTTTCAGAGCTGCAGACCCACATCAGTGTGATCATCTTTACCTAAATCCCGAAGGATTTTTCCAACCACTTTACTTTAAACCCACAACGTTTTTCACAAGGTCGAGGAAAATAGCTTTTTTTTTTGAGTATTCGACTTGGCCCCAGGGTTTAATTGATCACAGACACTTAGAAAGAGGAGGAAGGGGAGTCATTCAGTACACAAAAGTATATAATTCCTTTCAAAAGACACTGCAAAGACAGGATGAATAAGTCCATGAACAAAGAAGAAATCAAGGCTAATAAAGAACAGGAGTCAGATGGAGGGATTAACAAGGATCTGGATGTAATCAGAGGAAACTGAGTGGATCATTAAACAACAGCTGAGACGAATTGAGCCAGAGAAACCAGGTGTGAAAACGACAGGAGGACTAACTGAGCCTCTATGAATTAAAACAGGAAGTTAAATAACCACAAGCCTAATAAACTTGAAGGTATTAACAGGATCTGACATGAAAAACTCATAAATCAAGGGTCAGAACCCACAGGGGTGAAACAAGGAGCTAATTTATTATTATGATGCAAGATATTTGTCTCATGCAGAGGAATCTTTCCTCATCCTGCTACCAATAAAACAAGAATTAAAGCGGGACTATAAGGCGACTTCTGAGGAGAATTGGTGCCTTTGGGTTTTATTTAAGGGTATCAGAGTACTTTTCACTTTTCACATTCATCTAATTTTCCTTCCACTTCACATTTATGCACTAAGTCGTGTTGTATTATCAAATAAAAATCGCAATAAAATACATTTGAGTTTGTTGTTGTATCACATTAATGCTCCCGTCATCCCTCCCACAGATTCTCTAAAAAGCCTCCAGCTGATCCAAAACGCTGCAGCTGGATTTCTGAGTGTTGTGTAATCATGTTTTCTGTGTTCATCACTTTTCTCTCCCTGGCTGTTAATGTGTGGACATAAACTTATGTCTGGTGAGGTTTCCAGGAGGATTCTCCACTCTAGCTTTTGGCTCATTGTTTTGCATTTCGTGCCCTTTTACAAGCAACCTAACCTTAAAAATGACCCACACACAAGTCAAACCCTTGATATTACAAACACTTTAATACTTAAATGTTCTTTTTGGAAGTGAAAAAGATGCAAAAGACAAAATTATACTTTTTAAATCCATTTTCCAGTGAAAATAATTAAATTAATTAGATTTGATCGGATTATAATTGGCTTGAATTGAACTGTATCTCTGAGGTGTCTTGAGATGATACTTGGTGCTAAATAAAACAAACAAAAAAAAGAAGTAACACATAACAAAGAAGGTCCAATTTTAGTCGAACAGGATTCGTACTCCAAACCATCTTATTTGTATCTGTTCGCTTCGATTTCATATGATTTCGTAGAGTTTCGTATGATTTCGTGGAGTTTTGTATGGTTTAAAACGCTTTCATGCCTTCAAAAGTTTAACACTTTAATACTTAAATGTTCTTTTTGCAAATGTAACATATGCAAGAGACAAAATTATACTTTTTAAATCCATTTTCCAATGGAAATAATTAAATTAATTCGATTTGATCAGATTATAATTGGCTTGAATTGGACTGTATCTCTGAGGTGTCTTGAGATGATACTTGGTGCTAAATAAAACAAACAAAAAAAAAGAAGTAACACATAACAAAGAAGGTCCAATTTTAGTCGAACAGGATTCGTACTCCAAACCATCTTATTTGTATCTGTTCGCTTCGATTTCGTATGATTTCGTAGAGTTTCGTATGATTTTGTGGAGTTTCGTATGGTTTAAAACGCTTTCATGCCTTCAAAGGTTTAACACTTTAATAATTAAATGTTCTTTTTGCAAGTGTAACATATGCAAGAGACAAAATTATACTTTTTAAATCCATTTTCCAGTGAAAATAATTAAATTAATTTGATTTGATCGGATTATAATTGGCTTGAATTGAACTGTATCTCTGAGGTGTCTTCAGATGATACTTGGTGCTAAATAAAACAAACAAAAAAAAGAAGTAACACATCACAAAGAAGGTCCAATTTTAGTCGAACAGGATTCGTACTCCAAACCATCTTATTTGTATCTGTTCGCTTCGATTTCGTATGATTTCGTAGAGTTTCATATGGTTTAAAATGCTTTCATGCCTTCAAAAGTTCAGTTTTGGTCGTTTTAACACAATAATTAGCTTATTTCACGTTTCGTGTAATCATGTTTTCTGTGTTCATCACTTTTCTCTCACTGGCTGTTAATGTGTGGACATAAACTTATGTCTGGTGAGGTTTCCAGGAGCATTCTCCACTCTGGCTTTTGGCTCATTTTTTAGCATTTCGTGCCCTTTTACAAGCAACCTAACCTTAAAAATGACCCACACAGAAATCAAACCCTTGATATTACAAACACTTTTATACTTAAATGTTCTTTTTGGAAGTGAAAAAGATGCAAAAGAAAAAATTATACTTTTTAAATCCATTTTCCAGTGAAAATAATTAAATTTGATCGGATTATAATTGGCTTGAATTGAACTGTATCTCTGAGGTGTCTTCAGATGATACTTGGTGCTAAATAAAACTAAAAAAAGTTAAAAGCTAAAAAAAAAGAAGTAACACATAACAAAGAAGGTCCAAATTTAGTCGAGTGCAGGAAGGATTCGTACTCAAACCATCTTATTTATATGTGTTCACTTCAATTTTGTAGAGTTTCGTATGATTTCGTAGTATTTCGTATGGTCTAAAATGCTTTCCTGCCTTCAAAAGTTAAATTTTGGTCGTTTTAACACAATAATTAGCTTATTTCATGTGTTGTGTAATGATGTTTTCTGTGTTCATTACTTTTCTCTCACTGGCTGTTAATGTGTGGACATAAACTTATGTCTGGTGAGGTTTCCAGGCCTTCAAAAGTTTAACACTTTAATACTTAAATGTTCTTTTTTCAAGTGTAAAAGATGGAAGAGACAAAATTATACTTTTTTAGTATTATATATATATATATAGTATTTTATATATAAATTATAGATTTATATAATTATATCCATTTTCCAGTGAAGATAATTTCATGCTAGTTTTTACAACTCCTGGAATTTGTTGGTTTGTTTCATTTCTTCACCTAAATTTGAAAAACTACAGCAAACAAACAAAAAAACATTGTTTTTAACAGCAGTGTTTGTTTAAAAAGTGCAGAATCAAAATCCCCTTGAATTTAAATGGCCTTGACAGTTTAAAAAAAAAAAAAATCTCTCTCTATATAGAATTACTGTGGTCGCTGTTATCATTTCTTAAATCCAACAGACAGCTTTCTGAATCAGGCCTTTGCCAGAGGAACATCTGCCTTGATATGCTCATCTCATCAACAACAGATGTTGCTCTTGTTGAACTCTACTTACTGAGCATGTGAAAGCACAACTGTCCTAACAAGATATTTAACCTTTTTTTTTAGTTTTTCCAAGAGATATTTGGAGTCTTCCTTGATTCTTTAATACGTGCCATGTTTCTGCTGTTTGTTTCCCACCATGAGGAGCTCTCTGGACTATATTTGCTAAATGAATAACGACATGTGAGGGAGAACAATGGCCAATTGTGTGAGCATGGAGTTTTCATAATCTCTGTCCACCCCTGCTGACCCAGGGTTGTGTCTTCATCTGTGTGCTAAGGAAGGTCACGTATAGACGAGGCTTTAATTATGGGTTCGCTTTTCAAAGACTCTTCACATTTATCCCTGTGTCTATTTAAAATCCATCAGCAGCAGCCTTAATCTATTTTAATATGTCCCAATCAGCAGGTGGCTAACTTTCAAAACCCATTTTCTTTATGAAGCCATAAGAAAGACACTGAAAAGAGAAGAAGGCTATAAAGAAGAAATTAGATTTACCCTGAAAGGCCTGAAGATAATAACAGGCTGTGCTTCACCCTACTTGACTTAATTATGCACAAAGATGATGATACAACACAGGCTTTTTTCACTGCCCTCGTCTGTTAAACTTGGAAAAGCTTCCAGTGTCCACATGTTGCAATGTTATTGTTGTGTAACTTTTTACTTACATAAATGTCACACTTAAGCCAAAATGGCTCTTTTCTAAAGGTGCAGTTGTGTGCAGGAGTCCTGATCCACAGCTCTTTTTATTTTTCTTGTTATATTTCCTTTCGAAACAGCCAGACTTGTAATCTTTTAAAGTGGTTTTGAGCAATAGTGCTCTGTAACTCATTTTCAGTCCTTGTACCTGAGCATTTTCAGTCCAGAATGGGTTTTTTCTTTGTTAAACCACTTAACTCTGACCTATGAGTCATTCAGGCAGAAAAAAGGCTCCTAACTCAAGGGATGAACCAGTGTTGTGTCGACACAGAACAGACAACTTAGCAAAGAAGCCAATTTAAACTGGATCTTTAGGCACTTTGTTACCAGCAGCCTGTCACAAAGACACATCATTTGTTCCCATTTCTTTAGTTGCATCTATGAAAAACAGCAAAGAAAACACAGTTTGACAGACAGAAAATAGGATTTCTGCAGCAACAAGGTGATTCCCAAAGAGCTATTAGCTGAAAACTTGGCATATCTCAGCATGGTGTGCAGTGTGTCCTTAAAACATTTGAGGAAACTGGACAAGTGGAGGACAAAAGAAGAAGTGTCAGGCCTAAAAAACTATCTACAGCAGATGAACAGGATCTGAAAGTGATGTCCTTAAGAAAGAGGAAAAAATCCAGCTGTGACCTGACAGGACCTGAGAGATGCATCTGGACCTTCAGCTGATCCATCTACTGTTGGCCCAAGCCTCATCAGAAATGGGCTCCATGGAAGGGCGGCTGTCAAGAAGCCGTTCTTAAGGAAGGGAAACAGGGAGAAAAGGCTGAGCTGTGCCAAATGACACAAGAAGTGGACTGAAAATCAGTGGCAACAGGTCTTATGGAGGGATGAATCCTCCCCAGAGCCCGGACCTCAACATTATTGAAGCAGTGTGGGATCATCTGACAGAGAACGGAACAAAAGGCAGCCCACATCCAAAGAAGAGCTTTGGGATGTCCTTCAAGAAGCCTGGAGAACTATTCCTGAAGACTCCTTAAAGAAATGACAGAAAGCTCGTCTCAGAGGGTTCAGGCTGTGTTGGAGAATAAAGGAGCTCAGACCAGATATTCACCTTAAACTCTGTAATTATAGCATCGAGCTCCTTTCTCCTGAGTAAAGCTCAATGATCGTTCACTCCGACGGTCCGTTTGGGTAGATCTGAAATTTTAAACGTCTTCTACGACACATCTAAAAGAAGTCAGTAAAACTGTCCCGAACAGTAAGAACGTGGCCCAAATCAGTCTCTGTTTCAATAGATCATTTAAAAGTTCCTTTTTGTTTCCTGTCATTGTTGAATCAGGCTTCAGCATTAGCTCAAGGGTTAGGGATGGGTAGGGATTAAAAACTACTTTTTATCTAAAAAATGATCATAACTTGATGTTCACCTGAGAGAAACCTTCCCCTAAAACACATTACAGTCACGGTCTATGTGTTTTTGAGTTTTGGGTTTCCTTTTGTTCATGTTTTGAGGTTTTCTTCATTGATTGATACTTGTTGATTCTGCTTCCGAACGACGCCGACTTTCACCAAACTGTTCTCGGTGATAAATGTATTTCCTGCCAGAAATAAGGTGTAGGTTTAAAAATACCGGAGTTCCCCTTTAATCTTCGTGTCCTTGGGTGTCATGGTTGGTGGACATGTGAGGACCAGAAGAACCACAAACCTAAACTGGCAAAACAAAAACTTAAAAAACCCAGAAATCACGGAAGAGAGGATCCAGCAAAGGGACTGGATAGTTTAGTGGTAAGATTGCCATCTTTCATGTGGGTGACCTGGGTTTAAATCCCCTGCATGAAAGGTATTACCTCCAGTAGGGGTCCCTAGGCAAGACCCTTTTACCCTGACTGCCTACCAGTGTAAATCGCTTTGGATAAAAGCGTCTGCTAAATGCATAAACATAAACAAAGACTGTGAAATTCCAGGGAGACTAAATACTGTGATTGCTGAATGAGTGCAGCTGTGGATAATGAACTCAGGTGAGGCAGTGGAGCTAATTACTAAGCAGGAGGCGTTGTAATATGTCCCATATGCAGTATAAATAGTGCACTATGTGGAGTGATATGAGAGTCAGCGGCAACACTAACTGCTGTGATATGACAGCATCGGTAGAAAAACTACAGTCTCCTCTACAGCTTAGTGTCTTTAAACGCTGCGTATGAGACACAACAGGAGGGAACTGAGGAAAACTGAGAAGGAAGGTGGAACCAGAGACTAAACTGAACTGAGACAAGACAGATAGATGGATAGATAGATAGATAGATAGATAGATGGATAGACGGATGGATAGATAGATAGATTGACGGATGGATAGATAGATAGATTGACGGATAGATAGATAGATAGATAGATAGATAGATAGATAGATAGATAGATAGATAGATAGATAGATAGATAGATAGATAGACAGATGGATATACGGATGGATAGATAGATAGATGGATGGATAGATAGATGGATAGACGGATGGATAGATAGATAGATAGATAGATAGACAGATAGATAGATAGATAGATAGATAGATAGATAGACGGATGGATGGATAGATAGATAGATAGATAGACGGATGGATAAATAGATAGATAGATAGATAGATAGATAGATAGATAGACGGATGGATAGATAGACGGATAGATAGATAGATAGATAGATAGACGGATAGATAGATAGATTGACGGATGGATGGATAGATAGATAGATAGATAGATAGATAGATAGATAGATAGATAGATAGATAGATAGACAGATGGATATACGGATGGATAGATAGATAGATAGATAGATAGATGGATAGATAGATAGATAGATGGATAGACGGATGGATAGATAGATAGATTGACGGATGGATAGATAGATAGATTGACGGATAGATAGATAGATAGATAGATAGATAGATAGATAGATAGATAGATAGATAGATAGATAGATAGATAGACAGACAGATGGATATACGGATGGATAGATAGATAGATAGACGGATGGATGGATAGATAGACGGATGGATAGATAGATAGATAGATAGATAGATAGATAGATAGATAGATAGATAGATAGATAGATAGATAGATAGATAGATGGATAGATAGACGGATGGATAGATAGATAGATAGATAGATAGATAGATAGATAGATAGATAGATAGATAGATAGATAGATAGATAGATAGATAGATAGATAGATAGATAGACGGATGGATGGATAGATAGATAGATAGACAGATGGATAGATAGATGGATGGATGGATAGATAGACAGATGGATAGATAGATAGATTCAACTGATAAAGACTAACTGATAAACACAAAACAAGAGTAACTAAAGACTAAAGAACTGATATCAAACAAATTAAGAAGAAGAAGAGAAAGAGGGCCGAAGGAGGAAATATGAACAAAAACACAGTAAAATGAAGACATGAGAAACAAAACCACATCTCTAACACTTGGGAATGACTGAAGGAGTCATCTTTCAGTTGGAAACAGAGATTCAATCCCCAGAGAGACGGCCCACAAAGAGCAGTTTGTAAATAGTTGAAGGTGCGATGTAAGCATGGACCATTTTCCATTCTTCGTAAACTATTTGGCTCTTGCTCATGTAGAAACTGCCTCAAACTAATCACAGACTAGCTGGCATTTTGTTAACCGCCGAACACCATTTAATTTTATGATGATGGAAACTGAAGCCTGCAAAGCTACAGTAGCAGGCCGCGGTTTGCCAAAGAAAGCACTGATCTCCCTTCCCCCTTGTTTATGTTTGTTGTGTTTTTTGTGGTTGTCCTGGCAGAGATGACGCCACACATTAAAAATTAATGACAAGCTCAAATCTTTTTCCAAACTGCAGCCTTCATCCAGCCCGCTCTGCCAGTTTCCAATAAGCTCTTGGCCATCAGCTCTGTCGACAAAGTCCCACCCGACCGTTTCCAAAACCCACTGTTGCACCATCCAGGCCCTGCCACACATGCCGGATTCACACTGGGTGGAAGTGAGAGGATTAAGAATCGGACTGTTCTGCAGGCAGCATTAGACTGTGGTTAAATGTCATTAAAAATAATAACTTCCATTGTGTTTCCTCCCATGAATAGATGTGTTCATGTACTATAATACCGCTTTTTCAAATATTATTGCTGCAAAAAACCCGAAAAGTCTCTGTAATAGATCATATAATTTGTGCCTTTGTGGAGAAAACAATGGATTAAAATAACAAGTCTAAACTGCAATGATCTTCAGGCAGAAACTTTAAATGAATGTGACAGCTTAGTTGTCTGTGTGGAATCACATTTAATTCGGCTTTGTTAAATTACAGTGACATATTTTTTCATACCTTGTGTTAACTGAGCAAGCAGCCATTTATCCGGCTGTTATGCTCTGTTTTGTGTCCCTGACACATCACCATTATGTGTTTGTTAAAGAAGTTTTGTGCGTTTCACCTGTAACTACTGGATGGAAACACTGAGCATGTTGGCATTACAAAAGAAAATAACAAATAATGGTGTTATTCAGACCCAAACCGGACATAATGCATGTTAGCCCACTGAAATCACATGCTTTTGTGGGTTGTATGTGCCTGCCTGCATGTACTAAATTTCAGACTTTAATTTCAAGTAATTTCCTACATTTTAGTTCTGCCATGTAGAAATTACAACACTTTTTTAGCCACAGTTCCCCTCATTTCAGGGGTTTGGGACAGGTGGCTTCCAGTTGTGCGTCAGTGCTTCTTCAGTGCAGGGATAAGATACCTCAGCTTGTTTCTGTGGCTGTTCAACATGAGGAGAGAAGCTGTTATGAGGCTGAAAAACCAGAATAAAACCATCAGAGATTTGGGTCAAACCTTAAGATTACCAACATCGGCCGTCTGGAAGATCATTAAGCAGAAAGAATGCTCAGGTGAGCTCTGTGATCACAAAGGGACTGGAAGGCCAAAGAAGGCAGAAGAATCCTCACCGTGGTAAAGAAAAAATCCTCAAAGGCCCGTCCAACAGATCAGAACCAGCCTTCAGGAGGCAGGTGTGTCTCTGTCAGAGACGACTGTCCACAGAAGTCTTCATGAACAGAAACACAGAGGCTAACTGCTACATGCTAACTGCTAGTTAGCCACAGAAACAGGATGGACACGTTACAGTTTGCCAAAAAGTCCTTAAAGGAGCTGCAGAGTTCTGGAAAAAGGTGTTCTGGACAGACTGGACCCAGATGAACCTGTATAAGAGTGATGGCAAGAAGAAAGTGTGGAGACCAACAGGAAGTGCCCAAAATCCACAGCATAGCAGCTCCTCTGTTGAACTCTTATCTATCACCACCCAGCTAGTTAATGGTGGTACGTTAGCTTGTTAGCTTGTTGGCTAACGGAACATTAATACTTACTGTTCATTTAAAAGATGTATTTGCACTATTCCACCTTGTAATTGTCTTGTCTCTACTGCCTGTTAACTAGTTAGTTGAAGGAAAAATTGCACAATTTCAATAACAGCTTATTCAAAAGACATTTGCACCATCTTCTGTCATAAAATTCAAATAAGCTAACTAAGCTGCCAATCGTCACAAAGACGAACAGGATTTTAGTCGTTAAAGTTAATTGACAACTTTGGTTTGAGATTGTCTCTATGGTTACATTTTCTTAAAGTAATCATTTTCTATCTTTATATTTCTTTGCATATATGCTTCACTTAATGTAGTTTAATATATCTGAGGACACCATCAGCAGAAAAGATCTGAAAAGCTATTACAGGCACACCAGCAGAAGATTGGATTTCTGTAATAAATATGAAATACCACAAAGACAAGTGTACTTGTCTCTTTGGCATCTTTTTATTTTTGTAACTATAAATCTCCAAAAGGCAGACTGCCAGGAATGAAATCCTTGTACATGATGATTTTTTAATTGAATAATAAAAATGATAAATACGATGGCCATCTGCTGTTGTTATGCGCTTACATCGGACGGAGAGAAACCTGAATCGATGTTAAATTCAGACTGAGGGCCTCGATATTTCAGAGCTAATGTGAGTTACAGACCATGGAGGGTTAGACAGCCACACTAAATGTTAAAATGAACTACTACACCTGAAGTGGTCACTCTGAAACCAAAAGAAAATACCTTACGAATATTATCTTGGGTCAGTTTACCATCAGTCCTACTAATTTATCCTCAAGATATCATTCATTCGAATGAAATAAGAAGCACACATGAAGTCTTGGTGCTGGACAAAAACATAAAGTTTACACAAAACGATGAATATTTGTTTAATTATTACCTCAGAGCGACGTTTCAAACTGTTCATTAGACAAACAAAATACTCAATATGAAACAAACATTTAATCGTGTCTCCAGTTCAGTAGATTAACGCCTAATAAACAGTGCCAGAATATCCACATTTTACAAAAAGAACACAAATGAAAATGTTAAAATTAATTAAAATAATGTCTGACAATTGTTAATAAAAGTAATTATATTCACGCCTCTGTTAGACTATTTAAAACACAAATACTGGCATTAACCCTTAAGAATGTCGCACATTTTATGGTTTTTTGCAGCAGATGAATTCATCATTTTTACAGCTTTTTTAAGTAAAAACATCTGTTGTGTATGGGGTGGGTTTTGAGATTTACCGAGCTTTTTACCAGTCCTCAAAGGCAGCATGCAGACATTTATACTACAGCCTCTTAAGAGTTAAAAGCTTAAATATTTCTTAACCAAAACATGACCTGTGAACCATCATATAGGCATGTGATATGTCCATTTATAATGTAGGAGTACAGAAATTATAAATATATCATCATGTTGCCACGCTAATAACGAATTTTATCATAAATAAACTATTTAATATGCATCAGTGTCATGGTTTCCAGCTCACTTCCTGTGCCGACCTCCTTTCTGGTAATCAGCGCTAATCATCCTCACCTGTCCTTCACCATTTTGAGTCTTACTTGCTCGCTGAACTTGTTAATGATTCAGTTTTTTCTCTTCAGTGTGGAACTGGACTCCTGTGCTTTCTGAATCCTTCTGGGACCCCCTCACCTGCCTCCTACCTGCACCAATAAACCTTTTTGAACTCACCACCTCTGTCAGTTATCTGTGAACCCTGTTGCCACTCAATCGTTACACACCAGAGGTCCTTTTAGAATAAAAAAATCTGCTTACTTCCACAAAAGATGATGTTTTTTTCAGGTAAAATCTGTAAAATATCTACAGTGGTCTAATAATTGTAAAATGTGATGTTTTGTCATGTTATTTTTCACTTGATACATTAAATAGGCACACAACTTAAATAACTAGCTGTGCTGGTGGAAACAAATTAGGATCCAACTAATAAGCTAAAAGAAAAAGACGTAATTAAATGTAGTAAACATTTTGAGTCAAATCAAACTAATATAAAAAGCTTGTTTAAAACAACCAGAGCTGAACAAAATCCAATATGTTTTTATATACAGTATATTAGTCAGAATATTAGCAAATTAAGGACAGCAGAGACAATAACGACGTAAATAAAAGAGCAAAAGCGATGTTACAAGTTAGGATAATTATAAAATGGTTTCTAAAAAAGAAATACATCACAAAATAGTCCAAATGATAAAGATCTTGAGTGCAGTTAGATGTGTTGAAGATGTTTCAATAGATGTGACATTTAATTAACAGTAGAAGACCAAAAACACCATTTTTGCAGACTAATATTGATCAAGGAGCAGTTACACAAGGATAGAAGATATGAAGTGGATAAATGCTGTTTGACAGCACAGAAAAAACGTGATGAAGTCCTAATCTTAACATAACAGTTAGTATTAAACTCCATATCTTGGATGACAGTAACCAGGTTTCCGTTCACATTTAGAAGACTAGAAGGAGAAATGCAGACCGGCCAGAGGTAAACTTTAATGTTGAACCAGAAAATCTGTTAAATAAACGAAGGGTGCAGAACAACAGGAAATCCTCAACTGAACGAAAAGCAAGTACAACAAAGCAGCAACGCAGGAAAACCATGGGGGAGGATACAATGACAAGCTGACAAATGACTGAGGGGACCGAGGAGCTATAAATACTGCAGAGGCTGATGAGTCGAGGGGCAGCAGGTAAGTGATTAACAGGAGGAAGGTGTGAATTTATACCAAGACAAGACAGCTGATGACATCTAGGGGTGATGGCAAGAATAGAGTAACTAAAACCAAACCAAGGACTGAAAATATGTAGAAATAAACACACAAGGAGCAAGATTACAAACAGGAGAAAACACACGATGACACAAAACTAAGAACCTGGGAAACAAAAGCTGAAAACTAAACAGGACACAAACAGAATCTAACGGAGGACTGGAGGATAAAACTGAATACACAAAGAATAAAGCTCAAACTAAATACCAGAACTCAAACAGGAACTGAATAAAGACGCTAAAACAAGTCTAAGAATAACTGAATCAGAGGATGGAAATGAATGTTTAAGGTAACCGAAGCAAACATAACATGAAACTAACAAGAAACCAAAAGGTAAATAAACTGAAACCTTACAAATAAGAACAGAAAAGAGGAAAAATTTTCCACTAATGCACACAAAAGTTAGCATGCTTGCTCAGGGTGTTTTTGCTAGTTTAACTGAGGACTTTGAGCATATTACGGGGAAGAGAAACAACTTTATTAACCTTATCTGGCCTGTGTATGGGGTGGGTTTTGAGATTTACCGAGCTTTTTACCAGTCCTCAAAGGCAGCATGCAGACATTTATATTACAGCCTCTTAAGGGCTAAAAGCTTAAATATTTCTTAACCAAAACACGACCTGTGAACCATCATATAGGCATGTGATATGTCCATTTATAATGTAGGAGACAGAAATTATAAATATATCAGCATGTTACCACGCTAATAAAGAATTTTATCATAAATAAACTATTTAATATGCATCAGTGTCATGGGCTCCAGCTCACTTCCTGTGCCGACCTCCTAAGTCTAAGAATAACTGAATCAGAGGATGGAAATGAATGTTTAAGGTAACCGAAGCAAACATAACGTGAAACTAACAAGACACCAAAAAGTAAATAAACTGAAACCTCACAAATAAGAACAGAAAAGAGGAAAAATTTTCCACTAATGCACACAAAAGTTAGCATGCTTGCTCAGGGTGTTTTTGCTAGTTTAACTGAGGACTTTGAGCATATTACGGGGAAGAGAAACAACTTTATTAACCTTATCTGGCCTGTGTATGGGGTGGGTTTTGAGATTTACCGAGCTTTTTACCAGTCCTCAAAGGCAGCATGCAGACATTTATATTACAGCCTCTTAAGGGCTAAAAGCTTAAATATTTCTTAACCAAAACACGACCTGTGAACCATCATATAGGCATGTGATATGTCCATTTATAATGTAGGAGACAGAAATTATAAATATATCAGCATGTTACCACGCTAATAAAGAATTTTATCATAAATAAACTATTTAATATGCATCAGTGTCATGGGCTCCAGCTCACTTCCTGTGCCGACCTCCTAAGTCTAAGAATAACTGAATCAGAGGATGGAAATGAATGTTTAAGGTAACCGAAGCAAACATAACGTGAAACTAACAAGACACCAAAAAGTAAATAAACTGAAACCTCACAAATAAGAACAGAAAAGAGGAAAAAAAATTTAAAAAACTTCCACTAATGCACACAAAAGTTAGCATGCTTGCTCAGGGTGTTTTTGCTAGTTTAACTGAGGACTTTGAGCATATTACGGGGAAGAGAAACAACTTTATGGACCTTATCTGGCCTTGCAAGGGTTATAATGATGTGACTAAAGAACTCACACAACTGACCAGGCTTTCAAGATGGGATCAAATATTCCAGATATTCCCATAGATTAAGATAATTCCTGGAGAAGAGCTGCCACCATTTTCCTCCACCACAGTTGTTCTTGACGTTTGTTGATGGTGAAAGCAACTACTTCTTCTGCTGAATTACAACAAGGGGACGAGTCTGAACCACATTAGACGTACGAACCGATTTTAAATCAATCATCATAGTTACACTGAGTGAAAATGCAGCTAAATTGGCTAACGTAGCTTTGTGTTACTAAACTTATACACAAGATAACTGAAGGTATCCTTTTGTTGCTTTACAATCGCTCAGAAACAGAGTTACAGCAGCAGGTACTGAGCAGATGTACCAAACAGAGCTTTAAAATGTAGTTTTTCCCTGTTCACGTGTTGTCGTAGCTTGCTAGCCTGCAGCTGAAAAGTTTCTGTGTCCCCTTTCCCGCCATTTTGGCAAACCTCCAGGAAGTCGACCAATCAGAAAACACCTCAGTCAGATCCTCTCCATCTCAGGGAGGTTTCCCTCTAGTAAAGTTTACCCTCATTCTGAACTATTTGGGGTTAAGAAGTATGCAAAGCTAATCTAAAGGTATCCAAAATGAATAATTAAACGATTAGAAACTGTCACTTTCAAATAAAACTGAAGTTCAACTTGAGTCTAAAGTGGAATATAAAAGCATGCAGCCCAAAATAAAAAGGTATTAATGAGATTCAACAACTGTAAACTGTTGTAATTCATCACCATCGAGGCCAGTATGTAAATTAAAGATTTTTTAGGCTATATTCGAGGCTTTCTACCTGTTTTTGGGCCCCTACAGAGCAAACCAAACACATCTCTGTGAAGCTTCCATCAAAAACCACATTCCTGCCAAGATTTCTCCAGCTGCTGGTACGACATTCAGAACTTATTCTGTTCTTCTTGCTTTCTCTCTCTGCTCATATTGCTGCTCTGATCACAAATGGCCCCACAAACCGCCCCTGGCTTATTTTTCTATACAAGCCGACACAACCCTGAAAATGTGATTCGCATAAAACCCAAACCCCAAACAAGCTCTATGTGTTGCCATTTATGAGTCAGCCCTCCTGTGGCTCTGGGCAGCTTTTATTTAATCCACATTCTATCAAATCCACATATGGCCTGGGGATGTTGCATTTAAATATCAGAAGTCTGTGTAATCAATTTGAATTGGATCATCCGAGAATTCTTGCTGACCTACATATCCTGGTTTAGACAGAAACTTGGCTTGAATAGAAAGCACATGACGCTTAGGTTTCCTTACATAACTTACTCTGAACAAACAGAGCCTGTAGTTACAGTTTCAAATGTTTTTGCTATGCTTTTGGATTTATTATCTTAAAGTGAACTTATCTTGTAAAAAGTCAGCTGGGTGCACACAGACCTCCCACAGCTGAGTCTAAAGCGAGCGATTATTCAAATAATGTCTGACAATTAAACCAGCACTATTATTATGTTAAAAAAAAACTGCAATGACATGAGAAAACTCATCCTTTCACATAACCTCTATAACAATCTTTATTCACCCGAATAAAAACAGCTGAAAGGAACAAAGAAGAAGCTATTTCCACATTAATTCCCCGTTTTAAATATGGCAAAAAGGAAACTCTGCTAAGATGTTGTGATAACAGGTGAATACACTGACAAAGAGCCTTCAGATACCACCGATGACCTCTAAATGATGATGAAGATGTAAAGATTCACAAGTCAAATTTATTTGTGGCACATTTCATGCACAAAACAATTCAAAGTGCCTTACATTAAATAAAAGCATTGCAGCGGGGAGCAGAAAAAGCATAAAAATATGTAAAATAATACAAATAGAAAGAAATAAAATGATTTGAATTCATTTAAATTAATAAAAACAGTTAAAAACAGTAAAAACAGTAGATAAGTTAACAGATATCGTGCAGATTTCATGCATAGACACATGAGAAAAGAAATGTTTTTAACCTGGATTTAAAAATCTCTACATTTGGTGACAGTTTAATCTCCTCTGGCAGTTTGTTCCACTTGTTTTCAGCATAGCAGCTAAATGCTGCTTCTCCAGGTTCAGTCTGGACTCTGGACTGGACCAGCTGACCCGAGTCCTTGGATCTAAGAGCTCTGCTGGGTTTATATTCTCTGAACATATCACAGATTCTGGGATTTATAATCCATCAGCAGCAAACTAGCAGCAGCAAACTCTGTTTGAAGTTAGCCGACCGTCTCAGAGCACAGACTTTATGTTTATGACAGATGCTTTTATCCAAAGTGACCTACAGGCAGACAGGGTAAGAGGGTCTTGCCTAAGGATAGTACCTCAAATAGTACCTTTAATGCAGGGGATTTGAACCCAGGTCTCCCACACAGAAGGTGGAATCATACCACTACACTATCCAGCCCCATATACTATCCATGGGACAGGATAGTGTAATTGTCACGGTTTCCATTCTGTTTCATGTCTTGTTTCGTCATTTCCTGTTTTATTTTGAAGAATCACTGACCTTCTCCTCCCATGTCAGGCGTCTGATTGTCTTCCCTGATTCCCAACTGTTTCCACCTGTTCCCCTTGGTCCCTCATGTGTTTAAATAGTCTGTGTTTCCCTTGTCTTGAGCCAGTATGTTGTCTCTTCCCACCAGCCTCGCAGTCATAGTACCACGAGCCTGCAGTGAGCGATCCTCCAGCACTGGAATCTTGTTTTGTAATTTATTCTCAGTCCTAGTCTTAGTTTATTTATTAATACGGTAAGTTTCATAGCCTTGTTTGTTCCTCCGTTTTCTGGGAGAGATTTTTCTTTATAACATTTCATGGTCGCCTCAGTTAAAGGAGAGTTTTAAGTTCATAGTTAAAGTTCATAGAGCCTCTGTTTTTCGACTGCATCCTTTGTTTAATTCCACAAATGTCTTTGTTTTGTAAAGTGTTCATAGCTTTTCTGTTTTCCTTTATTTATGTTTTGTAACTTTCATAGCTGCACTCATCCTCTGCCATAGTTACCGAGGAGAGCGCTTAGGTTTCACAGCCCATTACTTTGCTCTGGCTGGAGATCGCCTTGCCTTGCTGTGCTTTGGGTTAATAATAAAACCCCTTTGAATCTGAAAAGACCTGCGTCTGTGTCCTGAGTCCTCGGTTCCTGACAGTAAACAGGCGTCAATGATGTCAACCAAGTGGACGCCTATGTAGAAAAGCCCCCTGAGCTATTTCCCTGGAGGACAACAACAAATAAAGTGGTCCCAGTAGAGTGCCTGTGTAGAAATCCCTCCGTTAGCTCTCCTATAGCTGCAAGTAGCCACATAACAGCAGCTATGAGCTAACAGAGCTATAGCACACGTTCATTCATTAATTCTTCTTAAAGTGTTGGTGAAATAAAGACAGATGATGCCTTATTTAGAGGCTGCATCCTCTAAGCCCCGTTCACTCCGTTATATGGATCTCCAGTTATCTAAATATCTTCTGAAGGACGCCGACTTTCACCAAACTGTTCTCAGTGAGTAGATGAACGTATTTCATGCCAGAAATAAGGTCCAGGTTTAAAAATACCAGAGTTCCCCTTTAAGATTAAGATTACTTTATTGTCATGTGTCACATTCTCCTCCACATTTAACCAAATCCAGCTGCTGAACACACACTCATGGAGACAGATGCTTCGGCCAGGAGCTGACAGCTGTCAGTCTTTTCTTTTGAGTGTGAATCAAACCGGCGACCTTCCGGTTATTGGACGACCCACTCGGTTTTAAATCACAGCAATTTAGAGTCACCGAACAACCTAACGTGCACGTTTTTGGACAGAGAACCCATATATACACGAGAACCCCTAAACTCAATACAGAGAGAACCCAAAACCACAAAAACACCACCGGGCAGCCCACTTTGTGCACAAATACTCCAAAAAGCACCTCAGTTTTCTTAGTTTCTTTGTGTATCTTTACTTTTCCATTTTTACGAATATAAATCTTTTCTCCACAGGCGCAAACTTCTCAGACTTTTTTTATTTTACATTTATTTTACGACTGCAACTCATAAACGAGAATTTTATCGTCTAAAGCTCACCAGGGAGTGTTTTAGTAGGGTGTTTCTGTATCTCACGTCACACGAAGACAGGGTTTAACCCCCTTAAAATTGCAGGAATTTTAAGCATATCCAAAGCTAGTCTTGAACCATTTGGAGTAGAGAAAGTTAGCAGCAGTGAACCCTGTGTCTTTATGGCTGTAAGACTTGTTTTACTGTTTTACTGGAGCACATTAACTGGGCCCTTGCCAACGTAACAGGACCATTTTTGTTGGAGTTGTGTCTGTTCCTGGGACACTGTGAGGCTTCATAGGTGCATTGTAATATCTTTAGTATTTGCGACAGGTCATTCGAGTACATCATTCGAATCTGAAGAACTTTAGCTTTCCAACGGTGTATAACATGTGTAGGTATGTGGAAAGTGGGCTGAGGAAAACCCCAGATTTGTTGTGAAATATGCTCCGACCCGTCGGTTAAGGGTAGAAATAACAGGATGACCTACAGTATATGGTTGCTGATTGGAGGACTTGTTGATCCGTGGCCAGCAAACTGTTTCTTTCTTGTAAGTCACTTTTGGATAAAAGTGACTTTGAAATGAATGTATTGTAAATAAGTTTAAATTAAATAAGTTTAATGTTAATTGATGGGATCTTATCCTGGAATTGGACTTAAGTTAGATACTCTGGGTGGTGTTTGGGAGGCTCGACTGGAAAAATTAGGTTGGAGGATTGTCCG
The DNA here is from genome assembly GCF_036924035.1 of Leuresthes tenuis. Classification (NCBI taxonomy): domain Eukaryota; kingdom Metazoa; phylum Chordata; class Actinopteri; order Atheriniformes; family Atherinopsidae; genus Leuresthes; species Leuresthes tenuis. The sequence continues at coordinate 3,418,439 of NW_027325374.1, forward strand.
TAAATCCGCCCGGATCACATAGAATATCCCTCAAACAAAGAGGTGAACATTTAGAACGCTTTTAATAGAAATAAAAGCGTCACACGTCATCCATTCGGCACATTTTGCAGCTGGAAAGGATCTCTGAAACAACATAAACTTGGAATCTATGCTTTGGGTCATGGTCGTCTGCGGAGGGTAAACTCGCCCCTTGTTTACTTTTATCTGGGTGCCCCATTTAACGCTGAATAAATTGTCTTTTAATCTCTCTGTCTGAGTTATCCCTTCGGGTCTGGAAATCTGCACTTCGTCCCTCTGCATGCGGATGAAGATAATCTTTTATCAGCCAATTTACAAACTGTCGTATCTCGCGGAAGTCCTTGAGTCATGATTTATAATCAGCTTAGATACCCCCCCGAATTTCTGTGAAGTCTTCATCGGTCTCGTTTCAGGGCCAAATGTAGTGCTGTCACTGATTTTACATGTTAATGTTGCTGCTATCGACAAAAGGAAACATTCTGCTGCTCCAATATGTGTAACAGGTTTGAATTTTAGGTCTAATCAATTCAGAACCGCCTGCTCCACAAACAGAGATGTCCCGGGATTTGAATCTGTGTTACTACTGTTATCACCTGAGCCATCCCTAACTATAAGCTTCATCTAAAAGGAAAGTTTCAGCCTGATCTTAAAGGTAGAGAGGGTGTCTGCTTCCTGAAGCCAAACTGGCAGCTGGTTCCACAGAGAGGGGCCTGATAACTGAAGGCTCTGCCTCCCATTCTGCTTTTAGGGGCCTGATAACTGAAGGCTCTGCCTCCCATTCTGCTTTTAGGGGCCTGATAACTGAAGGCTCTGCCTCCCATTCTGCTTTTAGGGGCCTGATAACCGAAGGCTCTGCCTCCCATTCTGCTTTTAGGGGCCTGATAACTGAAGGCTCTGCTTCCCATTCTGCTTTTAGGGGCCTGATAACTGAAGGCTCTGCCTCCCATTCTGCTTTTAGGGGCCTGATAACTGAAGGCTCTGCCTCCCATTCTGCTTTTAGGGGCCTGCTAACTGAAGGCTCTGCCTCCCATTCTGCTTTTAGGGGCCTGATAACTGAAGGCTCTGCCTCCCATTCTGCTTTTAGGGGCCTGATAACTGAAGGCTCTGCCTCCCATTCTGCTTTTAGGGGCCTGATAACTGAAGGCTCTGCCTCCCATTCTGCTTTTAGGGGCCTGATAACTGAAGGCTCTGCCTCCCATTCTGCTTTTAGGGGCCTGATAACTGAAGGCTCTGCCTCCCATTCTGCTTTTAGGGGCCTGATAACTGAAGGCTCTGCCTCCCATTCTGCTTTTAGGGGCCTGATAACTGAAGGCTCTGCCTCCCATTCTGCTTTCAGAAACTCTGGGAACCACAAGGAAACCTGCAGCCTGAGAGCAGGTCACTCCCTCAGCCAGTTTCTTTCCTTTTAGCTCTTGTAACTTGTGTTCTGTTTGGAGTTTATAATCCTTTTTTTAACCCTTGTGGCCTCACGAAAAACCAAAAATACCTCTCATCTGCCCAAGGCAACAAACCCCACAGTTGAGCACGATGGTGGCAGCATCATGCTGAGAGGATGATGGATGGAGATGTTTAAGGAAAGCCTGTTTCAGTCTTCCAGGGATTTGAGACCCTCAGTATTCTGCTAAAGCAACACTCGAGTGGTTTAAGGGGAAACTATGACTTAAAGACACCAGCAGAACACATTCAGATTGAAGGAGCAGCAGAACTATCATTTAATGCCGAAAAACCTTCTTGAGAAGGACACTTTGGATGGTATTTGGGCTTTGGACAGGATAAAGTTACCACAGCAGAACAATGCGGCACATAATCGACATCTTTTATGTCAGAGAAACTGTAATAATTATATTTATTGTGTTGATTGAGCAGCTTGACTGATAACAAATCTTCATGGTTTCAGGCCCAGCCCTGGTTTCTTTCCACCCTTTTGTGTTCTTTTGCCATTTCCCCCCAAGTTACCCTTTAATTTGGTTGTTTTTTAACAGCATCCCACCCCACAACTAATCTGAACGACTTAGTTTTGACCCTTGAATCCCAATAAATAAATGTGACAACAAGTCAAGGCTCCACATGTGCTTCCTCCACCTATATATCCTGTGATGTGATGAAGTCAAAACCCAGACATCAATCCAACTGAGAATCTGTGGTGTGACTTAAAGATTGCAGCAAAACCCACCTGACATGAAGGAGATGGAGCAGTTTTGCTGTGAAGAATGGTAAACCCTTGTATTTTTGCACATATTTCGGTAAGTTTTCCACATTTCTCTGGTAATATGCAGAGAATATATGAAAGAGAGGCGGATCGGGACTTGTACAGTAGAGTCCACGCAACAATCACTGGATTATTAAAAAGAAAAACCATCAGAAACGCGGATAATTAAAGTTAATCTGTTGGGAAAATGCTGTTTTTCTTTTTGAAACGGGTTGACGATGGAGACCCTGAAGCGGGGGCTTTGCTGTGACATTAGAGGCATGGTGTGTAGATAATTTGGGGGAAATCTCCAGTCCTCTGAGTCGCTGTTCCACTTGAGATCAGCAGAGGGAAACGTTGTTCACTTTTCTGCCTCCTCAGACAATAAAAACAAGGCGAAGCCCACACAGTCGGCAGCATCTCAGCTCCAGTCAAACGCAGGCATCCGGGCGACGTCTGAGGGGGAAACGCTCACCAACGGCGGGGAGAAATATGGACACACGGCCGCCGATCTGGGACTAGAGATGTAGTTGCAAGGATGCCGCCCAACCTCATCTCCCGTTTGTTCCTGCTCGCGTCGGTCTGCGCGCTTTGGGAAGCGCTGGCCAAATCTCTGCCAGATCAGGGAGCATTTGGTAAGCTCGCCATACGGGGGATGCAGCACAATGAGGAGATGGGAGTGGTTGCATTTTTATGGCTTTTGTCGACAAAACCGTCGACGTCTGCAGCGCTGCGCCCTGAGAGCATGTTACCGTGAATAAGATGCGCTGTAAGGGGTGTCTTTGCTGTCATTTCCACTGGAAAAGGTTGCGTTTGATCGTGTAGATTCGTGAATATCCCTGAGCTGAAATGACAGAGGCCACACTGGAGTTAAGGGGGTGTCTGTGCCCTGCACAGATGAGCGGTTTGAGGGTCTGGTGTGAGCACAGGCCTAAATGAAACGAGCCGTTCCTCCAGAGTCAGGCCTGGTGGATCCCAGGCCTTCATGTGTGTCATTGTTGCTTTACACATCGATGACAGGCGACCAGGGTGGCCTCAGCTCCTGGAAATGCGTTTTTATGGATTTAATGAGCGCAAAATCATTTTGTTTTGCAGCAAAACGTTGCTGTGCTGCTGAATAACGACGCAACAACAGCCTCTGTTTACGTTCTGCTGTGCATTTTGAAGGACATTATGTAATTACCTTGTATCATGTGTGCCTGGAGCTGCTTGGAGATGCATGAGGGGCCACGGAGGCTGCAGGAATGTCACAATCACTCACACCATCTTATTTACATGCTGCCTCGAAGCCTTGTTTTATTACCAACTTTATGTGTGAGGAGTGTTTATAACGAGAGTCAGATTTTAAAAGCAAAACACTCCGTCAGGTCATAAATATGACATCTATAGTTATGGATTAAATAAATGATGGTGTAAAAAGGCTTGTGGCATGTTAATGGATTGCTTTTAGCTGCTGTGTATTCTAGTATTTAGGGACATTTATTCGCTTTTACGCAAGTAAATGACCCAAATAGCACTTCCACCTCCTGTTTTTGAGCATGTTTACTTATTTTACCTTCATTTAGTTTACATTTTTTATTAATTTAGCTATTTTAGCTGCTGTTTGATTGACTAAATTATCAATAATCTATACCTCAGGTTTGTTTGGGGACAGCTAAACAGTTTCCCCCGATCTGCAGACATCTGCAAGATGTGGATCTGGCAAATGTGGATTTAAAAAGTCACAAAGTCACAAATGGTGCAATTACACTCAGAGGTGTCAGCTGTGGGAGTTAAGCACCAATATTATATTCATTCAATAAAACAGCAGCACTTCACTGAAAAAGTTATATTTCATTATATCACTTGGTTACAGTGAGAAAACAACCACGTTTACGATGGTAAAGTCACCTTAATGGCCATTTTGGCACTTTTATGATCACCAGAGGTTGCAAATACTTTAAGTGTAATGTAAGAATGTCATTAAAAACCTGGAAAGGTCATTAAAGGAAGTGAAATTGTGAAAATTCTATACAATTCTATGAAATTCTATGTAGTTTATTGTTAGCTTTTTATATAGCTTTTATATATTTAATTTAATATATATTAATTTAATTTATTTATATTTCTTTTTATATCTTCATTTGTAAGTCGCTTTGGATAAAAGTGTCTGATAAATACATAAACATACATAAACATACATAAACACATAAACATAAAAGTTTTGGAAAAATCCTGGAATGAACGTTGGTTGCCTGCGATAAAAGTTGATTAGTTTCGTATCCTCAGGATGAAACTTGTGTCGTTGTTGGCGTAGCGTAACATGGATTGTTGCTGTTTGAATGTTAAAGACGATAAAGCTGTAACTGCTGAGGGTGAAGGGCGCGTCTGCAGTTGTTTAGGTTCAGTATTTCCTCTTTTGTAAGTCTTATACAAGCGGTGAAAGCCGCCTTCAAAGGAAAGAAATACAATATAATACGTCTGAGCAGGTGAGCATGCAGCTCCAGTATCGGGTCAGGTTACTGTTATTAGTCCAATATTTGTCTTCATAACCAGCTCATTCATTTAAGTTAGAGTACAAGCAGTTATCTTGGTGTGTTTAAGTGGCCTCAGTGGGTTTCCGGAGGGTTTTACTCCACTGAATAACAGCTGAAGGACTTTGGAGGAGAGAAAGTTCCCACTTTGTGTCACTGTGACTCAGTGTTTCTGTCAATGGAGCCAAGACTGAGGAAATCCTCTTCACACACATACAAGGGAGCCTTTATTGTAACAAATATGCTAATATATGACAGAGTGTATCCACGCTCGGTGGATTTGGACACACAAACACCCACGCACACACATACAGGCTGCTTGTTGTCTGAAGGCGGCCATTAGTGCGCCCGCCGCTGTCTCACGGGCTGGCGTGTCGCTCCAGGGTTTTAGAGGAGCGCCACAGGAACTGAGCCGAGCGAGGAAGCACAACAAGCCAGATTTTTTTGGAGAGGTCGGCCCGTAGCCATGGAAACGGGCCCAGCGTGACCCACATCCAGAGGCCGTCCAAGAGGCGGGATGAGAAACAAAATGTTCCAGGGCTGAAAACACGGGGAGGAGATTTGAGGATCATCGTAATCAGGACAGCGATGCATCTCTACTGGAAACAACCACATCTGAAGACATCACATACAATAATAAATATATATATATATTTATATATATCCTCTTTCAGCTTCAAGGTTGGAATAAAACACCATCTTGGTGTTACCAACAAGAGCAGAATGGAGGTGTTAAGCTGTGACCTGCTCCTCCCGGTGGGTGTTGTTGATGCTCCTTAATAGATCCTTAATGATGGATCCCTTAGTCTTTACTGTGTGATATTTTCATCCTAACGTGGTTTTCTCACCTTCAAATGGGATGCAAAATCATTATGCTGCTGCATGATGATTTAGTGCCTGTAAGTCAGCCAAAGGTGACTCGATAAACTGAGGCACGCTCAGGTGTAACTACCGCTTCAGAATAGTTTAATCAGACTCGCATTCAGCTGCACTTCTGAAGGTCAGAGCAGATTTCTTTAATCACATCCAATCCGGTTTGTTAGTGGATGGTTTGGGACGAATGGCCAGTTCATTAATGGTGGAAAACTCACTGAGGTAATCCAGAAAAGATCTGCAGAACTCAGAGTACGCTGTAGGTACCAGATCTGCTCGGGGCCCTGCGCCTGTTTGGGTTTACGTTTACCCCACTGTTTACATTTTATGAATGAAGTATTCTTTGCCAATGTGAGGTTATTTAATAGAAACTTTATTACAAACTACATCGCGTCCCATTTAATAAGAATCAGGATGAAGTCCCTTTCGAAAGATAAAGCTGGATTTCTTTGTAAAAGCCGTCCATGTTTCCTACGAAGAGCCGCGAAAACGACTTCAATAGGTTGGTTTTTTACCTCTTCAGTAAGTTGTCCGGACCAATCACATTCCCTTACGTTACCGTGCCAACGTCCAGCCAATAGGCGCAGGGCCCCGAGCACATCTGGTAACCTGAGCACATCTGGTACCTACAACGGCAGTAAATGTGAGGTGTTGTGACTTTTGTGGAGTCCAAATTACCTAATGTGCTATACTTAGTAGTTAAAGATGAGACAGATTCAGCCGGTTCGCGGTCCAATGATGGTTTATTAGCCCGGGCTAAGTCTGAAAACTCTTCTGAAAGTTCCCCTCTTTTATACAAGTTGGGCCTGTGGATGCTCCTCCTTTCATATGGTTTTCCCTAATCTTCCACCGTTAAGTCTTAATCAATTAGTTTACCCGTGGCAGGGCCCTTTGTCCTGTCCTTTTTAAAACCTTTATTCATGTAATAGTCCTTCCCACTACTCCTGACTTCCCCTCTACATCCATATTTCCTGTTTTTACTATCTTTGCATTGATGCGTGACTCGACACTGACCTTAGGTACTTTCCATGACCCTAATGGCTGACTTCCATTGGTACTTTCCAGACATTAACTTTCGTAAGCATGCCTTCATATTCTATTACTTTTAGGGCCCGGTAAACTTACACCACAGAGGCAAGGGGAAATGAAAAAGGAAGACAAAGGTGTGACGTTTGTAAGACAATGAGAGGAAAACAGGAAGTGAAGCAGGAGACTCGGAGGAAGTGGATAACACCTGAAGTGCCGCAAACACAGAACGAACCCGATTCCAGCTGCTCTGCTTGTGTCTTACTGAGATTATCATTGCACCTTGACTCTCGTTTCTTTCTTCTCCCGCAGAGGTGCAGATAAAAGTCCAGGTGTTCGACAACAGCGACCTGTCGCCGCTGGTGGACGCCCAGGTCGAAGTTCACGGTAATCAGACGCTCTTGGCGTCCAGCCGCGCCAGCAGCGATGGCGTGGTGAGAGTCGGCTTCCCGTACCGCGTGGGAACATGGGTCATCATCACAGCCTCCAAGCAAGACTACGTCACCAACTCTGTGCCCTGGCACTCCAGCCGCATCCCCTGTGAGTCTGCAGCTCCACAGCGAGACGTTCAGCCTATGGCGTAACCACGCATTCTTTGGGGGGGTCGTGTCCCCCCCAATATTGAGAAAATACCAACCTGTCCCCCCCAATATACAGAAGAAAATATGTAAAATGCATGTTCTCCTTTTATGAACCCTGTCAAGGGATCGGTCTCTTGTTATGTCTTATTTATTTTCAACTTATTTCCGTGTGTTACCGTGGTAACGGCTGCGCCGCGGTCGCCGTTGTTGATCGCTAACACTCTAGCCAATGAGAGTGACCCACCGGGCCAAGCTCAACAGAGCAGATTGTACCAGAACAGGAAGTCCAACACAGAATCAACAAAATAAACTTCCGCCCCCTTTCAAAATAAAAGAACTTAAAACAAAAATAACATTAGACTATTGGACTTTTCATTGTTGATGCACATTTTGAGACATTGACACAATAGAAATGAACCTGGACTTAAAAGTTCTCGGCACATTTTTTGTTAAAGGAAAAGTCTGTAATTTGTTACATCATTAGTTGTCCTTATTAAAATATTTCCATAAACATGCTTTGGGTATTTGGTCGTTTTCCATTGGAAGCTGTCCTACTTGCTACAGAACTACTGGAAGAGTATAACTGTAATTGGTAGGTGTGTTTAAGGTCAGTAAACAGTAAGCAACTAACCAAAACAAAGTGGGGGGGCAGTCACTGTCTCAGAGAAATTACACTATTCCTTTAGATGTGAACTTACATGGTCAATGTAGTCCTCTAAACTATGTTCTAAATGTCCAATTTTTCATATATAAATAAATAATTGGAGATAATGCACTCAACAATTTTGTTTTTCTTGGACCCCCCCAATGTCTAAACCATGGTTACGCCCTTGCGTTCAGCTGTCTGTAAATGCTGTTTTCCTCCCGCAGCGACGCCATGAAACCCTTTTATTTCCGATCGTGTTGCACCAACAAAGCCTTCTCAGCCTCAGGTGCTGATTTTTAGGTGAATTTACCACTTTTAAGTGGTTTATTCGTAACTTTTATTTTTGTAATCCTATTTAAATTGATTCTTTAAGAAGAAATCTTTTTAAAGTGTTTTTTTTAGTAGTCCAGAAGCTTCCATCTCACAGCTATTCGTGTCTGTACTGCGGTTAATTCATCAATTTTATGGCTACACGAGGGTCCAGGTTTCATTAATGTTTCTAAATCATTGCTGGCGTAAACACTTTGAAGATACCATACGATCATTAAAAGTTGCTCTTTGGGGTTTCCTTCGTGTCTGCTGTTGTTACACTGTTAGATAAGCAGGAAATGGTGGCTCCTTCTCTGATATTATGCTGCTTTCCTCATGTTTCTGAGGTCGTTTTTTGGAAAAAAATCTCCATCAGTGTATCGGTTTTTCCTCCCAGATCAGCCAGGGTGTTGCAGAGTCTCATCTTTGCTTTCGTAGGGGAGGAAAATGACTATTAATGACCGTGAGCCGTCTCTGGAACAAGTACCAAGCGTGCTATAGAAGTGAGGGGGATCACCACCGTGTCCCATGGAGGATTTTCCACAAACTCCCTTTTTATTAGTTCCTTTTTATGATCACGCAGTTTATTTTCTCAGTCTTTTGAATTGTGTGAGTCGTGTCTCAGCTTCTCGGTAAACGTTGGTGAACTCAGATTGAACATAGTTCAACTTCTGCTTCATGTCTTTGCAGAAGTTCTTTATATTCTCGAGGGTGTTTGCTAAACTTGAAGCTTTATTCTCAGGAGAGTTGGCCTCAGCGCCGCCATCTTGTGTCTTTGTCTGAGAGATTTTTTCTGTTGTTTGTTGTTTCTTTAATTGGACTTTTTCTTTTCCATCCTTTAAGTAGTTCAAGTATGACGAAAAATTGGATGTTTTTATATTTCGTGAGCGTAAGCAGCAGCTAGCGTAGGCAGCAGCTAATGTAAGCAGCAGCTAGCGTAAGCAGCAGCTAATGTAGGCAGCAGCTAATGTAGGCAGCAGCTAATGTAGGCAGCAGCTAGCGTAGGCAGCAGCTAATGTAAGCAGCAGCTAGCGTAAGCAGCAGCTAATGTAGGCAGCAGCTAATGTAGGCAGCAGCTAATGTAGGCAGCAGCTAGCGTAGGCAGCAGCTAATGTAGGCAGCAGCTAAGGTAGGCAGCAGCTAATGTAGGCAGCAGCTAATGTAAGCAGCAGCTAGCGTAAGCAGCAGCTAATGTAGGCAGCAGCTAATGTAGGCAGCAGCTAATGTAAGCAGCAGCTAATGTAAGCAGCAGCTAGCGTAAGCAGCAGCTAATGTAGGCAGCAGCTAATGTAGGCAGCAGCTAATGTAGGCAGCAGCTAATGTAGGCAGCAGCTAATGTAAGCAGCAGCTAGCGTAAGCAGCAGCTAATGTAGGCAGCAGCTAATGTAGGCAGCAGCTAGCGTAGGCAGCAGCTAATGTAGGCAGCAGCTAATGTAAGCAGCAGCTAATGTAAGCAGCAGCTAGCGTAGGCAGCAGCTAATGTAGGCAGCAGCTAATGTAGGCAGCAGCTAATGTAGGCAGCAGCTAGCGTAGGCAGCAGCTAGCGTAGGCAGCAGCTAGCGTAGGCAGCAGCTAGCGTAAGCAGCAGCTAGCGTAGGCAGCAGCTAGCGTAAGCAGCAGCTAGCTAAGACCAAAACAGACAACATTAACACAGATCTAACTAGCGATCTGTTAGAGGTAACAGAAGCAGCTACCTTTTATCTTTATGGTACCGTTTCAAACGCCTGCTTCATGTAGTCGACCCGCGGTACGAGCTGCCCGGCCGAAAATACTCCTGCAACACTGGTTTTGGTCCTGATGGACCGCAGCCAGAGTCTCAAAGAGTTTATGACCGAGGTGGGACAATAAAGCAAGAGTTACCACAGCACCTCTGTGTTATTATTCTGCCTACGTGTGCGTTTTAGCTGGAGTTATCATCCTGGTTTGTCGCACAGAACCCAAGTTTGTTCATTTTGCCTGTTTTCTCTCTCGGTCCGTCTCAGTTCTGTTGCTGCTGCAGAATCTGATTTTCGATGTCTTCCTGTTTTATTTAGTGTACGCATCAGTCAGCCTGTACCTCCTGGTTCAGAGGCCGGGAACGCTCATCCTGTACGATGATGTCCTGCAGGTGCTCTCTGGGTCACCAGGTAAGAACAGCTGTGGACTCCCTCTGTTTGCTGTGTTTTCAGCAGTTACTCTTCTGAAATCGGACTCTCTGAAGCTGTGAGTGGTGATGGATCCACTCCTCTCCTCCCTATTGTTCAGGCTTTTGTTCAAGTCCCAGCTTGTGGGATACTGAGAGTGTGGCTGTTTGTTTTTCAGGATCTCGTAACCAGCCGCTGGTGCAGCTCCAGAGGAAGTCCATTCAGCTGCCTTCCAGCTCCAACTACACATCTCTGTCTGCTGCGCTGACCACAGCCCGGAGTCAGTACGAGATCGGCGGTTTCCCCTTCCTCCTGGGCCAGGAGACCAACAGCTCAGGTCTGTATGTGTGGACGCTTGGTTTTACGGGGAATCTGGGCATGTTTCCTCTGATTTCTTAGATCTGATGGCTGGAAATCTTAATGCTACAGTTAGGCGCTTTACTGTTGAAACATGGCAATGCAAAAAGCCCGGCCCATAGAAAACATGGTCTGACTTCAGCCTTACTGCAGAAAAAACCTGCTACTATCTTGGTGAATTGTTTAAATCAGTTTTAACAGACAAAAGACAAGATTAGGGAGTTCCAACCTCAGTTTTTCCTTGATTTTTCACAGTTTTCTGATATTTTACAAGCCAAACTGTCAGATTGTGTCCACGGAAATCCTTGAATAGCAAGAAAAAGAAAAGAGATCAGTGTTGTACACCTCATGCTGCTGCTTGAGGGTTGTTTTTTTACCCCGGTTAGGTGCGGAGACGGGGTGGACAGACCTGACAGCGCTGGCCGTGGTAAGCGTTCAGCTCTTTGACAAAGATGGCGGTGCAGTCCAGGTCTCAGATCCGATCCACATCTCTGTGCCGCTGCCATCTGACACCCGAAACAGGATGGCCACAAGCGTACCTGCTTGGCTGTATCAGCCAAAGACGGGTAAGGAAAACAGGAGGTTCCATAACTCTAAAATGTGCTGTGCTTTCAAATGAATACGATGATGAAGATGATGCTTATTCCTCCAGGACTGTGGGTTCGCAACGGGACGGGTTACATCAAAAAGGAGGGTTCTCAGTTTGTGTGGAACGTGGTGGTTCCTCAGATGGGATACTGGTTGGCAGCCTTTCCTTCTTCTTCAGGTGATACAACTCATTTTATCCTCCGTTCTGCTGCTTTTTGGTCATCAGTGTTTTCGATGCTGTGTTTTTTTTTAGATTTTTGCTGCATTTCCACAGCAGGAACCGGTGTCTGAAAGCTCTTCTAAACCAAATTAATGTCAAGAGCAGGAACTATGAAAGGGTCCCCTGCTGGGTCGCAAGCGCCTGGGTAAACAAACTGCATTTGAACGCATCACTAAGACCACAATCAGGTGCCAGATTGGACAAGAGGGCTTAACTCTCCTGTGCAAACGTGGGTGGTAGCCCAAGGGAAACCAGAAGACTGTGTCATGGCTTACGGAGACGTTTGAAATGTTTGTAGTTGGAGGATATGGTTAGTGGGAGAAGACAGGAGGACCAGACTAAATGGGTAAAATCAGGATTATCTCTTTCACCGTCAGACCAGACGGTGATTCAACATGATGAATAAAACCGAAGAAGTGTGTAGTAGACCAGAAAAACAGGAAAAACAGACGTTCACTGATGCTCCAGAGGCAGCTTGTTGTCTGCTTGGTGTTTAAAGACCTTAAAACAAGAGGGATTCAAAGAGTTCTTTGGAAAGTTACTGAACATCAGCATCTAAAAGTACCTTAGCAGGTGCTTATGGGATATCCATTATATGGGGTAAAATGAAATTAAACTTTCTTTTTACCTTCAAAGTGCTTAAATGTAACCCTTTCCCTCATGTAGTATCCTGGGATCTTTGACTGGCTGCCTCAGCACACAGCTAAGAATATGCTACTAAATGCTAACGTTAGATCAACTTTGCACCTGAGAGTTTACGGGGTTGGTTTCAAATGAAAGAGGCGGTTTGAATCTTTGATTTTGAGACTGGTGCAGCTCGAAGGTGGAAGGCTTTTTTCACGCATAGATCTGAAAAACACTGTGTGAACGTATTGAAAAGGTCAAAACCTTGAAACCAAGACAAAACAAAGTGATAAGAGGCAGATACTGGGATGCTGAGTAAGATCAGTGTTACAGCTGATCCACATCTGGATACTCAGCCAGGCTCTTAAAGGAGTATTTTTAAACCTAGACCTTATTTCTGGCATGAAATATTTAGATTCCTCGAGATCGGCGGGCCGCGATGACATCATCCCTATAGATGAGTGTGTAGAAAGTCCTCTATAAGCCCCCCGATAGCCGCCAATAACAACAACACAGCAGCTATGAGCTAACAGAGCTATAGCACACGTTCATTCATTCATTCTTCTTAAAGTATTGGTGAAATAAAGACAGATAATGCCTTATTTAGAGGCTGCATCCTCTAAGCCCCGTTCACTCCGTTATATGGATCTCCAGTTATCTAAATATCTTCCGAAGGACGCCGACTTTCACCAAACTGTTCTCAGTGAGTAGATGAACGTATTTCATGCCAGAAATAAGGTCCAGGTTTAAAAATACCGGAGTTCCCCTTTAATGCGGGTCCTCTTTTCCAACTTCAGCCAACTTTTACAGATCCCACGATGGGACAGATTACGTTTTCTCTCATGTTTTATTCTCACAACATCAGTTTGAGGCTTTTGCCTCGTACGGTCTCCTCAGATCTGATGAAGCATGTGGTGGCAGTGATTCGATCTGTGACGACTTTCTGCATGAGACTCACGAGTCATGAATTATTATTGCAGGTTTCGGTCTGTCTCACCCCGGCTTGAGGGACATCACCACCTACCACACCCTGTTCCTGCTCTCCATCCTGGGCTCGCTGGCCCTGCTGGTGCTCATCCTGCTCTGCGTGTTGCTCTACTACTGCAGGTGTGGGGAGCGTAGGCGCAGGTCTCAGCTTTAGGTTTTTATCAGCAGCAAAATGTAGACATTTGTGACGAAAGTTGCTCAGAAAAGATGAATGTTGCTCTAGGTTTAAGTTCTCATTTGATAAAACTTCTCTTGTAATCCCAAAGCAGATTACAAAGAGTTGCTTTAACTACTGATGGTCTGTTTACCTTTCAGGCGGAAGTGTTTGAAACCTCGGCGACAGCAAGGGAAACCCCACACGTCCAATCTAAACGGAGCTAAGAGAGACCAGGGCACATCTACGTCCCGTCTGAATCTGATCTGCGGAGGCCATGTTGAATCGGGTCCCTCCAATGACAAATCTGACTTGTCCCCATCTCGCGACTACCAGAGTTCAAGGGAGGACTTAACGAAGCATGTTCCAGCCCACATGCTGCGACACGCAAAGGGGAAAAATTCCTCGGGTTCCCAACGGGGAGAGAGCTTCCCGATGAAGGTCACACGAGCCACAGAGACCAACAACCTGGACAACCCTTTGCTACATGAAGACTACAACCGGAGCTACAGCCCAAAGGAAAGCAAGGAGTCTGAATATCACAGACACCACAATGCCAACGACAATCGAGGATACTCGTCCGATCCCCCATCCCCGCCTCGCTTTCAGGGCTACGTGCCAAGCCAGTCCGACAAACCTCCGGACTATTCAGCGGCAGCAGCAGACAGCCTTGCCAGACCCACCTCGCTCAACACCCAGCCGGGGCAGATCATCTTCTGCAGCTCCATCGACCAGATGAAGGAGAACATGTACCGGAGCATGGTGCCGACCCTCGTTATCCCCGCCCACTACATGCGGCTGCCATCTGAGTTCTCCGGTAAAGATGGCAAGGACCAGAAGGACCAGGACAAAGATGGTGCCCAGATGGGAGGAGGCCAGCTGCATCATCACCACCACTCCCAGAAACAAGGCCAGCAGCAGCAACAGCAGCAAGGCGGATCCCAAGGGGACGACTCGGAGGAGCCGAGCTGGGCGTCCGACTCCTCCGGAGGAGCTGTGACCATCCCTGTACTCTTCAACGACTCCACCATGGCGCAGATGAATGGCGAACTGCAGGCTCTGACCGAGAAGAAGCTGCTAGAACTGGGCGTTAAACAGCACCCGCGGGCATGGTTCATCTCCCTTGATGGACGCGCTAATGCTCATGTGCGCCACTCGTACATAGATGCTGGGAATGACCTCAGTGGTGGGGGATTTGGAGGCGGTTCCAGTGGTGCTTCACGAGACATCAACCTGGAACCACCTCTCGAGTCCCAAGAACGAAAATCAGCCGTCAACCGAAAGGGAAAAGATGAGCGCTGGGGGACGGGAGGACGGAAAGGTCACGGCGTAAGCAGCAGCGGCGGGAAGAGCTATTCCAAGCTGGCCTACCCTGACCACAGCGAGCCCAGCAGCAGCGAGGGGCGCCCGGTGTCACCTGAAGAAAATTCCCTCACCCCTCTGTTGGACGAGGGCCCCTCCTCACGGGGATCCACCATCCCCAGGAGAGGACGCAGCCGCGTGAACAGCAGCCGCAGCAGCAACAGCGAGAACCGCCGCGACTCCATGACCAGCCCTGAGGATGACCCCGACGACAAAGAAGAGAACAAGAAGAGCCCCTGGCAGAAGATCGAAGACAGGCCTCTCATGGTCTTCCACCCCAGGAAGTGAGCTGTTTGAACTTACTGAGCACTGGACCTTTTACTCTCCATTCAGAAGGGAGACTTTACACATCCAGCATGGAAGATGAGGGAATTTTTCTCTGAGCAAGATCGTGAAAAGCACAACCGCTGCTTCACCGGTCCGTTTTCAGGTTGTTTTTTGACCTTTCTGGTGAAGTGTTTCGGCTCATCGTCCCTCCGGTTTCTGCTGAGTCGATCCATTGTAGACCAAATCTGTCCAGTTTATCGTGCATCCTGTCGCATCACTGAACCATCGTCTGAGCCATTGCTTACACTGACTGTGGAAATAGCCATTTTATAGAGCAAAATATAACAGAGCACTTAACTTAACGATTGATACAAAGCAAATATTTGGACATGGATGACATTTTTTATGGGATTGACTGGTAGGTCCCCCCCTCTGGGTAGATTTTACCCAAAGACTCCTAAATTTAAACTAGAATTAAAACGGTTCCCTAAAGCCTGATTAAATTGGAAAGTTGTGCCATCTTTTTCTTGAGCCCCTGTGAAATAAGTCTTACATTTTGCTCCTTCAGGGATGTATTTGAGTTCCTCCTCCTGTACTGTGACAGCGTGTTGTAGTTTCTTATTTAGATAGTTCTGATTTGAAATGTTGAGCATCATCTTCAAGTCATCCTTTCTGTCACTCTTCTGCCAAAAGTTTCTGCCTTTCTCCCGTTGTTGAGATTTTTTCGGCCAGCAGTTACTTCTTTGTGTAAATAGACGCCCTGATATTTAAGTGACAATTTGATACAAGTCGGTTGCATGCATATGAATGTATGAAATTAGCAGAAGGCACCAAAAGCGCCCCCTAATCGCCAAGAAATGTGTACAAGTCAGCAAAACCACCACTTTACTTGAAGTTTCACTGCTGAATCCACGTGGCTGTTTGTAGACGGGGCCTGTACCACTTCTCTCCTGTAAGTGCCTTCTTTCACATAGGATCGAGTGATAGGCATGCCCTTTAAAATGCAGTTAGTCGTCACCTAAACTACACTGTCGGGATCGGCGGGCACTAATAAGCACACTGCATTGTGGGAAAAACACTCTGGGGAGCATGTCTGCCAAAACTGACAGCTTTTCTTGCGGCTATTCCATCCTTGAATTTCTAAATTTCTTGTATCTATCCTCTTTTTTCACCAAACTTGTAAATGGTATGATGAATTCTATGAGATTTTATGTGTATACGACGTGCATGTGACGTGTAGATTAGGGTGTTTTTAACGAAACCTTTTTTTGAAACGACATCGAGGGTGTTTGGCACAAATTGTGACTCGCAGATGCATTGAACTACGTTGCCAAATGAACTCGGTTAGATAGAGATACACTGACTTTTCCCTTAATCTTGCGCTAACAAAATTCACTTCCGGTCGTAAATGTTTACAACAATAACATACTGACCAACACGCTCCCGCTGTTGCTAGCATCACTGCCTACGGCACATCAACAACTGTGAACTGCTTTTTTTGTAGCTTGTTGCAGAGTAATGGGTTTCCTCTGGAGTGAAAGTGTTGGGAAAGTCTTGCTGCCATGTCTTCGCCATTCGCTTGCTGTTCATAAGCCTGTGTCACCCGCCTACGATACAAAGTGAACATGTGATGAAATCAAAGTCTGAAGAGTAACAGCCATGAAACGATTCCTGCTGAAACTTTGTGTCCGCTGCTGTAAATGTAAAGTTTTTTTGGACCACTCATGGGATTATTATGAGTTGTGAAGTTGTGGCTTTCCTTGCTTGTGTGTTTTTCTCAGTAGATATTGTGAACTAACTCGGTCACAAGAGAACTGAATCCCTAAAAGGGTTAGCTTAAACCCGGCAACCCGCTTTGTTGGATTATGATAGTCGTGATGAGGGTGAGGAGGACTGAGCTGTAGGCCTTCATCCTGTGCAGTAAACCATTCACCTCATAAACTCGGTCAGTTGTTTGTAAACTGTAAATTTATTCTTTCTGTACATGAGACAAGATAGAAATAAATCTGTTCCCACAGTTTGTGAGCGTTTGGGAGTTTGTTTGGAAAAACTTACAGACACGTTCAACAACGATTCAAATCTGCAGCTAAATGTTCATTTAAACGTGCTGAGACTTTACGATGTCGGTATGTATAAAATGAATAAATGTAACAATATTTTTTTTAGGGTTGGGACTCGATTAAAAAAAATTAATCGCATTAATCGAAATTAATCGCGTTTTAATCGCATATAAATATTTGACCTGAGAACAGTGTGAAGCAATTGTTTCACATGGATTTTAGTTTACCATTGAATAATGACTGAATACATAAGCTTAAAGGGGAACTCTGGTATTTTTTAACCTAGACCTTATTTCTGGCATGAAATACGTAGAGGTGTGTATAGAAATCCCTCCGTTAGCTCTCCTATAGCTGCAAGTAGCCACATAACAGCAGCTATGAGCTAACAGAGCTATAGCACACGTTCATTCATTCTTAAAGTATTGGTGAAATAAAGACAGATAATGCCTTATTTAGAGGCTGCATCGTCTAAGCCCCGTTCACTCCGTTATATGGATCTCGAGGAATCTAAATATCTTCTGAAGGACGCCGACTTTCACCAAACTGTTCTCGGTTTAAAAATACCGGAGTTCCCCTTTAAGCAACAAAACATTGTTTTTTTTTTTTTTCAAGGTGGTACTTAACCAACCGTGCTCTTATTGGCTTCCATACATCCTTCCGCTTGTTCTAAGTTAATTTTTTTATGCCTTTTAATGGACAGGACAGATAAAAAGATGTATCTTAAAAAAAGCAGAGAGAGGGGTAATGACACGCAGTAAAAGGCCGTCCGATGCGGGAACCGACTGCAGTAAGGACTGTAGCCTCTTTACACGGAGCACCTGCACAACCCACCACTACGCTACCGACCACCCCATCCATCTGGTTTTTAAAACAACATTTTCCATCCACGGGGCAAACCAAAGCGGTCTCATCAGCTTCTTCTTCATGTTTGAATATTGTTCACTGTGGTTTGTTGTTGTCTGAAGTCATGAATGTTAGTTGGTGCTCCAGTATAATCGGTATGCCTGAAACTCATCCAGTGAGAAACGTTCCGCGTGCAAAAATAAGTGCGATTAAAATGCGTAAATTTTTTTAACACACTAATTTTTGTGTAATTAATTAATCTTAATTAACACGTTAAAGTCCCAGCCCTAAACTTTTTGTTTAATCACTTTTAAACTTGTGGGCTTTAAAAGGTCTGTTAAGGGTTAGTGTTACGGTTACTGGTGATGGAAGGTTGTGAAGGATGCAGAAAACAGCAGTCCATAGGCAAACGGATGATTTAAGCTTTTATTTTAAAGAAACCAAACTGCGCTGCTGAGCCAGGAAACCATTAACTAAACTAAAGTTGGAAAACAAAAGACTAAACATTAGAACAAACCAGACAAGCGAGGAACAGAGATGAAGAATGATGAAAGGAACTGAGGATCTGACAAAGACTGAGAATAAATACTGTGGGGAGCTAATAAGAAAATGACTTATTCACAATGAGCAGGTGAGTGTGGAACTGAGCAACAAACGGGGGAAACTACTAAACTGAACCAAGATCAAGACCAAGAAAATAACTAAAAACTAAACAGGAAACATGAGGAATAAATCAATTAATTGTGATTAATAGCATTATCGTCCATAATTAACTCGCGATTAATCGCACTATCGTCCTTAATTAACTCGCGATTAATCGCACTATCGTCCATAATTAACTCGCGATTAATCGCACTATCGTCCATAATTAACTAACTATTAATTGCAAAAATAATCACACTTTTAATATGTTTTAAATGCGCCTTAAATTGATATTTTTTAAATAATCTCATCAACACAGGATCAGACAAATATGCTTTATTGATGCACATTTATCTCATTTGTTCTTAAAAGAATCCCAAAGGAATTATCCTGACAAATATTGAAAGCTTATCGAACAGAAGCCCAACAGAAGGGCACATTGACCTGAATGTAACATAATTTCATATGTGTAACATTCACACTTTAAGAGAATAATCGTACACATTATAACTGTCTAACCTGCTACTGAACTGTTTCTGCCTTTGGTGAGAGGGATCTGTGCATCAGCCGTGTGTTTAGCTAGCAAGTGACATTCAACACTGGATGTGCTCTGGTGATAATCCTCAACACTGGTTACCAGTTACCAACAGAGTAGACTTACGGGGCCACAACACATTTCTAATATCCTTGTTGAATATAAACCAGGCAGGACACAGAGATCCAAACCAAACAGGGTGAAAATGCATTTAATATAATGGGAGGCAGAGCCTTCAGTTATCAGGCCCCTCTCTGTGGAAAATGAAGACTGACTTAACACCTGTTTGCTTCAGCTTTTCACGTGTGTGCTGCGTCATCACTGTAAAAGATGACACAACACATTTGAGAACAACTAAATTTGTTGTCCATTTCCTTTAACTGTGAAATGGTGGCAGGGTTAAGCGGATATGGTTTGCTTCTGAATTGTACTAAAGCAAAAATAGAAGCAGATATGGAACTAAAATAAACACGAGTAAGCCGTTTACGTTGATTGTTGGCCTCTCCTGTTGGCTGCCTCTTTAAAAACACACCGACCTGCAGAGTCACATGTGAGCGTGTCATGTGATTAATTAATTGTAAGTGAAAAACAGCCTTAAGCACTGTTTGCGTTGTGCTCTGAGAGTGTTTCTAAAGATGCATTAAAGACGACACGTTTGTTATCTCTTGGACGTATCTGAGCCGATCTGAGAGGTAAGAATGCTACTTCCGTTTGCCTCGCGGAAAAACAAGAACCGTTAAGTCATTCAAAGCAGCTAGCTCCACTGTTAGCCGCCTAGCCTGCTAGGCTAAATTGATCAGTTTATTTGGATTATAGAAGCTAACGTTTGCTACATTCCTCGTTTCAGGTACCATCTTCTTTTAAGTTATTATTTTACCTGTCATTTTTCCGATGATATTGTACAATCCAGCGGAACTGTATCAACTAATTGTGTTTTTCTTTTCTTTTTTGTGTGTGTGTATATTTTTCAGGCTGTTAGAGGAGTATGCAGCACGGAGCTCTCTGGTGACAACAGCTATACGTTTTATTTTTAAGTCTCAAGTTATCTGCTAACAATGGTAAAGTAGACCCACATCCAGCCGAATTTCATTATTTTTAAAGCTTGTGTGATATTTAGTCTGCAATCTTTAATTTTCACTCAACAAAAGGGTCAACGGCATCCCTAAAGCTTTAAGTGGCGTTTTCCCAGCAGAGGTTCCGTTTAATCCTGGTAGCAAAAAAAAAAAAAAAAAAGCTGCTTTGACGTTCCTGGTGAAAATAAATAGATTAATATATATATATTTTAATCTATTTCAGAGATATTCACAGTTCCATTACTGTATTGTCATTGTTCTAACAAAATAATTGTGAATTTGTACTCGTAGAAATATGTTTTTGCATATTTTAAAGTTGTATTCTCAGACTCTTTATTGTAACAGAGCACTGAAAGCATATTTTATATATATATATATATATATATATATATATATGAAGGAACTGAAGATGTACAAAAATCAACAAACTGAACCTCAAGCTGCTGTCAGAGAATATTATTGGAATATAAATTTGAACCTATTTTAGTTATTTATTTTTTAAACCATTTTAAGCAAATCATCTGGCTTTATGTATGTGCGCACATCAGAGGAATTTGGTTAGTTTAGCTCTTTGTTCATATATATAAGGTAGTACAAACAATAAAATAATTAAATAAAGAAAAACTAAGTAGATGAATAATAAATAAAAAGAATTAAGGAAGAAATATCTAAAATAAAGAATAAGCTGAGTAAATAACGTATAAAATAAATAAAGAATAAACTGAGTTAAAACTGTGTAAATAAAGAATAAACTGGGTAGATAAAGAATAAACTAAATAAATAAATAATCGGAGTAAATAAAGAATAAACTAAATAAATAAAGAATAAGCTGAGTAAATAAATAATAAAATAAATAAATAAAGAACAAACTAATGTTTAAAAGCAGCAGTATTATATGAAACAGCATATGTCTTTATAACAACAGAAGAGTAAATGATATTTACATAATTACAGAGTAAATATACTGGTTTTATTTACAGCTAAAGTAATTTATGGATATTTAAGACACTTTTACAGATGGAACAGAACGATGAACAGTGTACTAAAGTAAGCCTTAAACATGGTAAGCTTTAGTGTTTTATTGCTGCTACTTAGGACATGACGTGACATTCATTAAAGGGGTCATGACTTCACAGCAAACATCTTGAGTTTGTTCGGTGAGGAAATCCAGTTTATCGGCTGGAATGCTTGCAGAGCTGCTCCACATACTTGGCTCTTTACAGCGGCGCTGAGGCGATAAGAGCGTAGTGACGGCCCTGTTTCCTGCTCCGTGTGTTCAGACTCTGCAGATGGGGCTCTTGTGTCTGGTTCTGCTGGGCCTGAGCACGGCGCTGGTCTGCCCCGATGGAGGCATGTGTGAAGACAGGAACACCTGCTGCAAAAACGGCCAGGGAGGCTACGGATGCTGCCCGCTACCGCATGTGAGCCACTGACTTTTAATGGGTTTGAACGGCGCTAGAAGCGGGTTCTGGGTTCAGGAAAATACCCGACTTAAAGCAAGGAGGAGGTCGGATCTGATGTTTGTAAATGTGACATAAAGAGCAAAACTAAGTAGTTCTGTAGTTGCTCTTCTTGGAGTTTTAGCAGAGCTTATACAGAACGATGGGAATGGCCTAAACAGATGTCTGGAGCTGACCAATCAGAGGTGGCCTCTCTAATGTGTGTTTTACATAAATATTCCCAGTAAGGACAGAAATCTGAGATGCTGCCCTGCCTGCAGACTGACTCCTTCTATAATGAGTTGATTAAGGCCGATACATTGGGTATTTGGTACCTAACTGTGAGGTAAAAGCCCCAAAAAGGGCCTGTAACGGTGTCCAGGTGGGTTCTACAAGTAAAAACATGTATTTCATGCTCAATTTTCAGGAAAACCTCATCACAATTAGTGTATTTTTATCATTAAATTGTGACCACAGTTCAAAGTAACTCACTTAAGACTGTGAAGTGAAGCAAATAACCTTTTTAAGTGCTTCTGGGAAGTATTCAACAGTGCAGACAATGACCCATTCAGCACTCCTTCTATAGTGAGTTGATTAAGGCCGATACATTGGGTATTTGGTACCCAACTGTGAGGTAAAAGCCCAAAAAAGGGCCTGTAACGGTGTCCAGGTGGGTTCTACAAGTAAAAACATGTATTTCATGCTCAATTTTCAGGAAAACCTCATCACATTTAGTGTGTTTTTATCATTAAATTGTGACCACAGTTCAAACTAACTCACTTAAGACTGTGAAGTGAAGCAAATAACCTTTTTAAGTGCTTCTGGGAAGTATTCAACAATGCAAACAATGACACATTCAGCACTAAGTTTAAGAGCTTCTGTGCATGGGAGCTCTCAGTAAACCGTAAATGTTCTGCATCTGACTATTCGGAGCACTTCATTTCATTATTGAGTTGTTGGACAAGGATTCCTGAGTCTCAGCCTTCCATTAAACAATTTCCTCTTTATTTGATTTGTGTGACACTATAGGGAGTTTTAGAAATGTTGGACAGATTTCTTTATTTAATTTTCTTCAGTTGCTGCTGTTACGGCATCCTGGAGGGTCTGATTTTTACGTCTACAAGTCGGGAGCTTTTGGAGGTTTTGGCTTCCATCTTAAAGTTGGTAAAAAACTGAGTGCATTGGTTGGGTTTGGGGCTGATCTCTTGCTTCCATGTGCAGGCGGAGTGCTGTTCGGACCACCTCCACTGCTGCTATCAGGGGACGGTGTGCGATCTGGTCCATCAGAAATGTGTAAATAAAACCGTGTCCCTGCCCTGGATGAGGCGGCTCCCACCCAAACAGGCCCTGCTGGTGTCTCAGGTAACAAACCCAGGCTGCGGTTTAACTTCTCCTGTTGCTCTGCTGTCTTTTTGCTTTATTTTCTTCAACTAAAATCAAGCGTTGGGTGCCTATTGTTCTCTTGACCTCAACCTTTAGACATGCAAATGTTATTGTCTGGAGAAAGTAGGTCACACGGCACTTTTGAGCCACATCCTCCCTTAGATTAGCTGCACTGGCAGTTTGTTCATCCTTCCTTTTCTGTAAAGTTTATCCAATAGAACAAGCCTTGTCGGGCCCTTTTAGACCAAAGTATAACCAAAAACTAACTTGACACCTGTGCGTTGTTGCCTGCAGATGAGCTCCACAGTAAAAATGTGTGGCCAATGCAGCGCTTGCACTTCTTATTGTTACCGCCTGGCTCAGGGTAGCAACAATCAGGGAAATCGCACACCTCAATAAAGCCAACACAGAGTCATTTATCTCCATTAACCACAGAAATAAACTGAAAAGATGGAGTGTGGAGAGCATCAGTGGTGTTGAAACAAATGTAGAACCAAACCTAAACCAATGCATCTTGATGGCAGCCCAGAGAGAGGGAGTCAGCTGGGGAAACGATCCCTTTATGCCTTTGGCTCCTCCCACCTCTCGGGTATAATCAGTTACTCTGACGACCCACTCGGGCTCCTTTAAGGGTTAACAACAGGAAGTCTCCTGGTGGGCCGTCACACTCAGTGGGGCTACATGATGAGATTAACTGGATTACAGCTACAGTTGGGTTCTGCTCCTTATCTGAGGGTAATTATCCTTGGATATATGGCGGTGAATGAATGGAATCACTGGCACAAAGCATGTCATCCCCCGGTACCATAGGTGGCGCTGTCCCCATTTCAGCTATCGCTAATAGAGCCACTTCCTGTTGACGTCTTCACCACCAACAGCAACAAACTCAGGCATTTAGAAAGATGGAGAACGCAGAGCGAGATGAAGCTGCGTCCCTCTCCATCTGTGATGAGCTGGTTATGGCACAGAGATGCACAACGGCGCATTCTCCATCGCGCTGTTTCTTTCTTTCTGACGACAGCAACAGTAATATCGTCTCCTTCCACTTCCGGGTGACGATCCCGGGAAAAAATCTGGAGCATGCGCAGAACGCTCGATCCGATCCACCGTCGTCTATAATCGAGTTGTCTCAGGGTCTTAATTCGATTAACTATTAGCTTAATTTTGTCAGATTAAGGTGTCAACATGAACTGAATAATTAAATCTTACTGTAATTTAGCCATTAATCCAACTGATATCAAATTGGATGTATTTTGGCTAAAGAAGGATGACTCTCTGTCTCCTTTAAATTGTTCAAAGTTATCTTGAATCAATAAGCAGTTTGGGATTACAGTCGTCTATTCATAAGTGTGGTTAGTTACACAGTTTATCTATTTTCCCTGCGGTGGTTAAGATGACCTCAACTGACTGACCCGATCCGAAGGTGTCTCCATGAGCTGAATAACTCCGTCTTATTGTAATTTATCCATTAATCCAATCCGATGGCTCTCATGTAGCCGTTAACTATTGTTAACCTATCGTTAACCTATCGATGAGGAATGCTTAAGATGCCGCTGCTTCTGTTTCATACGACCCATGACTCAATTTGGAGCCTCTATCCTTTTGGTTCAGATCTTTTTGTGTTACCAGATGTATCCCTAATGATTTTGGTCGGCTTTTCAGCACGATCTGAACCGAGTTGAACACAACTGGGCTGAGGCGTGTTAACGAGCTCTAAAACGTGTAGAGGCCTGGAACTGCCTGGTCGTCTTGACCCTGAAAGCATTAATATGAAGGAGGAGGGAACGTTTTTATCAGCATCTGTGAGGAAGAACAGATTAATCCTGTAAAGACAGATTTTCATATAAATGGTCTGTGGGCAGAAAAGTTTGATAAAAAAGCTGCTGAATTCATCTGAAACTTTCCGAGTCGGCTCGGCCTCACAGATTTCCCTTCATCCATCAAACCCTGAAATTCAACACATCGACAGTAAAACTGTCAAAAACTAATGGAGGGACGTCTGAAAACTTTGTTTGATATTCTGAGTGGGCTGAAGACCATCTCAGCGGCTCCGATCTGCCGTTTCTCAAGAGCTAATGGGCAGATTATCCTGACATTTTACTGATAATAAAGATTTGTCCAGAGGCTGAACCCCTCTCTGTTCTCTGAGAGATGGCCGGCACACGGGAACGTGAACAAATGCTGCTTCAGTTGATTCAGACCATTAACGGCAGTGGAAAAACTGATCGGAACAACTAATTCTCATTATTATTATTAGTCTTCTTCATATTCGGGTTATTTGCCTTCTTCTAACTGCTGCAGATGGTCCAGAACGCCACCCCTCTGTTCCCTGAGCTCCACTTAAGGAGCCTACCCTTAAGCATAGTTTATGCTTCTCCATCATTTCGACGCCGTAGCCTGACTCAAAACATCCTAACGACACGCTGCGTTTGACGGGCTCTGATTGGTCCGCTCAGAACATAATTTCCGGCAGTTGCTTTTTCCGATTTTAATGGCTGTATCAAAAGTATCGGAAATGCTCAGGTCCCTCAGTGGGTGAACCAGTGAGGGTCGGCCGGTCGTTCAGAACCACCTCCCCAAACGTCTTCTCTGTCGCCTGCGCTTCAAGATTTCAACAATTTAAGCTTTTGTTCTTCAGTATTGATGAACTCCAGCTGCAAATACAGCTGCTCCACCTCGGTTGCCATTGGTTACTGTTGTTAACTGTGACCGGAAGAGAAAGCAAGGACGCGGCTATAACCTGAAACCACACAAACACTCAGCCACACCCCCCGTTACACTGAAGCATAAACTAGGCTCCATCCACCTCTAAGGCTGAGAAAGCCTCTTCTTTTGGTCTCTACCCAGATGCCGTGACCATAAGTGAGGGTCGGAGCAAAGATGGTCCGGTAAATCGAAAGCTTTGCCTTTGGGCTCAGCTCCCGGAACAAACCAGCGCCTTCATTACTGACCCTAATCTGGAAGTAAAAGTAGCATCTCCAGGGATGCTTTGGGAATAACATTTCCACACTAGAACTCTGTGAAAACCCTGGTTCCTGTGGTGGAAATAGCACCAACAGAGATTCCTGGTCTGGATTTCAGTCGATTAATGGCTAAATTACAATAAGACTGAGTTATTCAGCTCATGTAGACGCCTTAATCTGAGTAAGAAATCGGATCAAATTAAGATCCCGAGATAACTCAATTATAGACAACAGTGGATCGGATCGAGCGTTCTGCACATGCTCCAGATTTTTTTCCCACGATCGTCACCCGGAAGTTGAAGGAGACGATATTCCTGTTGTTGTCGTCAGAAAGAAAGAAACAACGCGATGGAGAATGCTTCGTTGTGCATCGTCTGTGCCATAACCAGCTCATCACAGATGGAGAGGGACGTAGCTTCATCTCGCTCTGCGTTCGCTATCTTTCTGAATGCCTGAGTTTGTTGTTGTTGGCGGTGAAGACGTCAACAGGAAGTGGCTCTATTAGCGATAGCTGAAATGGGGACAGCGCCACCTATGGTACCGGGGTATGACCTGCTTTGTGCCAGTGATTCCATTCATTCACCGCCATATATCCAAGGATAATTACCCTAAGATAACCCCTGAAACCACACAAACGCACAGCCACAGCCCCCTACTGGCAGGGTGGTGAATTGCAGGGCAACGTGTTCCCTCTATGCAGAACTTCGAATGCTCAATGATGGCGTCACGTCAACGCCATCGACGTTATGGAGGAGTATAAACTAAGCGTTAGCCGCATGCATCAAATTCAAGTCACTGATGTTAGCTACAAAGTGCTTAATGGAACGGCTCCATCTACTTGAATGCTTTCGTAAAGACTTGCATCACGACTGGTCGTCTAGCAGCTCCTACACCACGCTTAAGACAATCCGACTCTTTTCATGTGTCGTCCCACGATGGTGGAATGACCTACCGAGCGCTACCAGAACAGGGGCGTCCCTGTCTATCTTCAGGAAGCTCCTGAAAACCCAGCTCTTCAGAGAGCATCTCCTGTCCTGTACCTCCTCCAGCTCTGCACCTCTGACGTAGCTCATTGTTAGCTTAGCTGTTAGCTGTAAGCTCATTGTTAGCTTAGCCGTTAGCTGTAATGCTAAATTTGTGAGTCACTTTGGATAAAAGCATTTGTCGAATGCAGAAACAGAAACGTATTGGAGGATATGTTTAAACTAACATAAAGACGTGGCTCTGCCTTTGCTCTCTGGTCCCTTTTTAAAAGGTCTAAAACTCCAGCTTGACTCTCATCATATTTAAGCTGTGAAACTTCTGGCCCGAAGGCAGAGGCGGGGGATCTCTTTAACCTGCGATACTTTCTCTGTGATACACGGTCGCTTTAAAGCTGCGGCGGCAGCTCATTCCCAAGGTTGTGCTGCGACCGGTGAAAGATTTATGGTCGGCAGACGAGCTGTTTGTAACCTCTCATCTCTTATTCTCACCGGAGCAGCCATTACCTCAGCAGGGATGGACGTTTGGCTCTTAGAGTCAGCAGCAACTCTGTGAAGTTACTGCTCGGACCTTTTGATGGGGAGGGTTATGCAGATGATGGGGTTTACCACACAGCCTGATCATGTGACTCACATCTTAGTAAATTACCCTGAACGAATGCGTCTCCACGAATGATTTGATTTACAGATGGTTAACGCTTATTGCTATTCTCTGATCTTCTTCTCTGGTATTCGCCGGCTGGGATGTGTGGCGGCTGCAGCTCGAGGGGAGAGTAAAAGCCGTCATTTGTCCGGACCAGGAGTCTGAGTGTCCAGATGACACCACATGCTGCCAGCTTCCTGACAGCTCCTGGGGCTGCTGTCCTCTACCCAAGGTGATGAGCGCCTAAACTTCATCTGTTTCATCTGAAATCACTCGA
Source organism: Leuresthes tenuis (assembly GCF_036924035.1). Taxonomy (NCBI): domain Eukaryota; kingdom Metazoa; phylum Chordata; class Actinopteri; order Atheriniformes; family Atherinopsidae; genus Leuresthes; species Leuresthes tenuis. The sequence goes on from NW_027325374.1 coordinate 3,446,113, forward strand.
CACAAACCGCAGAATCTCCAGTTTCTCACGTCTGCTGTGTTTGCAGCTCACAGTTGGTCTTATCTAAAGTCCCAGTTGGAGATATGAGGGCAGATATGGGATCAAATATTCCTCCGACTGCTGCTAATTTCACTCAAATCAGATTGAAGTTTGTGCTCAGAATAAGCTCCGACATAGACGTGGAGATTCAGGAGGTTCAACCAGAGCAGAAAGCAGTCACGAGTTGTCTGAGACATTGTTCCACATCTGGTGTCCATCTTTAATATACCGTCTGTATATTTGTGTCCTCTGTTAGCCCTCGAGTAGTTTTCCTTTGTGTGTCCTTGACTGAGCGAAGTCACTGAATGTCAGAAGTGATTTTCCTCTCTCTGCAGGCGGTGTGTTGTGAGGATAAGCGTCACTGTTGCCCTGAGGGAACAAAGTGTGACATTACCCACTCAAAGTGTGTCTCTTCTGCACTGGAGTCCTTCCCCATGCTGCAGAAACTGCCTTCCAAGAGGATTGAGAGTAAACCAGGTGGGAAACTCCTTCTGTATTTAAGCACCTTTAAATAAAGGCATAGTGGTGTTGCAGTGGTTGAATGCAGATGATGATTTTTGATGCTTTTGTAGCTTCTGCTGCTGGTTCGGTGATGTGTCCTGGTGAAAAAAGCAGCTGCCCGGATGGGAATACTTGCTGCCTCTTAACCAGCGGAGACTACGGCTGCTGTCCGTACGCAGAGGTGGGTACGACTGATAGATCAGGGAGTAACGGATCTGATTCCTGTCCACTTTGGAGCTGAGAAATCTGAGGTTTTCATTGTTTTTTACGAGTTCAATGTGAGGATTTCAGTGTTCAAAGCCACTCAAGCGAAATCACTGTTTTCACTGGTTTCTGAAGTTATTTTTGGAGGCTCAAGGGAAGAATTTTGCTGTTGTCTCTTCCTTTGGGGGCCACAAGGGAAGAAAATAAGATGAGAAAAGCAACATTATGCCATTTTTTTTTTCTACATGCAATCTTTCTACACAGGCACTCTACTGGGACCACTTCATCCACACGCCCCCCTGCAGCACAGTTTATTCACTCCGTGCTCTGTGACAGTCGGCTAACTTCACACAGAGTTTGCTGCTGATAGTTTTGTGCAACATGGCAGGATATTTATCAGATTTTGACAACGTGAACGATGACTTTGAGTAAGATGGACGTCCTTACCGGAGTGAATAAACTGTGCTGCAGGGGGGCGTGTGGATGAAGTGGTCCCAGTAGAGTGCCTGTGTAGAAATCCCTCCGTTAGCTCTCCTTTAGCTGCAAGTAGCCACATAACAGCAGCTATGAGCTAACAGAGCTATGAGCTAACAGAGCTATAGCACACGTTCATTCATTCATTCTTCTTAAAGTATTGGTGAAATAAAGACAGATAATGCCTTATTTAGAGGCTGCATCCTCTAAGCCCCGTTCACTCCGTTATATGGATCTCCAGTTATCTAAATATCTCCCGAAGGACGCCGACTTTCACCTGTTCAACTGTTCTCAGTGAGTAGATGAACGTATTTCATGCCAGAAATAAGGTCTAGGTTTAAAAATACCAGAGTTCCTCTTTAATGTTCACACTCTGTGAGGCTGCAGCGTTGCTAAAAAAAAAAAAAAAAAAAAAAAAAAAAAGTTCATTACCGACACACGGCGCAATAAAGTAGCTTATTTGGGTCGTTCATTCATTGCTATAATTGTGAATGCAATCTTTCAACTCTAACTTGAAGGCAGGATTGGAGCTGGAATCTATCAGTGTGACCTGAATAACAAGATTAAAGAAGTAGCCGTTAATAAGATGTATGATTATGGAATATTAAATCAGTACCAGTGGCTCGCAGAGCTGCATTCGCAGGCTGCTGGAAAAGCACGAGCACAGCGGATTGCTCAGTTGTTTTCAGCTCACAGCAACCAGGAAATGATCCTCCCTGGAGGTATTTTAGCCTCCTGTTGGATGTGATTCTGTAACCTGGTTGTTGTTTGACTGAAATAAAGATGAATGATGAGGAAACCGAGGCCGTCTTTCATTGGGAGAATGTAGTTTCCACATCAACACGTTTTGCTATCTGAATCATATGCAGGCCACGTGCTGCAGCGACCATCTCCATTGTTGCCCTAGCAACACAATATGTGACCTGGAACATGGAGTCTGCAAGTCTGGTGAGGCTCACATGCCACTAATGAAGAAGATCTCTGCTGTACCCAATGACGGTAAGCTGGGAAAAGGCAGATTCTTGCTCTGATACATGTCGGTTAATGTGTTTGCATCATGCTGGCAGAATTAAAGCCGTACAGATGTGAGTGAATTGATGTTTTGAAGCTGGTGTTGATCGTTGGACCCTGTGTTTTCCTCACAGTTGTGTGTCCTGACAAAGAGTCGGACTGTCCTGATCTGACCACCTGCTGCCAGCTGACCAACGAAACATATGGCTGCTGCCCGCTGCCCCATGTAAGCAGCCTAAAGGATGAAACTTTCATTTGTTTCTTGACTTCAGTTGCTGTTGTAACTCACTCAGACTTTAGATATGTGGTCAGTTTAACATCGGCTCCCAACCACAGAGGCGATTTTGTCCTGATTTTATCCTTAATGGAACCTAAACTGAATATATTCGAGTTTTAAATTGCTTATTAAGCAAAAAAACAAGTAAAATCCCCACAGACTCTGGGAGTATCTGCTCCATTTTTAATAACCTTTTTGTGCTAAACGATGACTAGTGTAAAAAAAATCTATAGAATGATTAAAAATGAATAATACATTTATCTGTAGGCTCAGTGAGAAGCTCACAGGGGTGTTACAAATTACATTTACATCTATTACAACAATGTTTAGAATCACTGGCAGCGCATTGGGTTGCGTTCAGGGACCCGATTTGGGGAAACTAAAACATTAAAAAGCAGGAGAATGTGACACAAGATGAGCTCCCGTTCTTCCACTGCTGCTCAGGCCTTAGATCCATGTTGGAAATCGGACCAACCAGGCGCTACAATGACTCTGGGTGGTTGTATTTGGTCTGGTGGGTTTCTGTTACCCCTGGTCTTGCTTTCCTGGGGCGGACCCAGTTCAAACAGAAAGTACTGGCTCTGAAGCAGCTCTGGAGCCTCTTTGGTGGGGAAATAACCCTCCGTTGGTCATGTTCTGTTGGCAGGATGGGAAGCTCAAACCCATAGAGGGAAACAGTGTTTTTTATGTCATATCTTTTAAAGCTACCAGGTGTAAACCGGAGCATTAAAAACCCTTTTATAGTATAAACATTTTTACATTTTTCAGCTATTTTCGTTCTGTTTTGGACGACCCAGTCCAGCGTGAGACTTCTGACCCAGAAGCCAACAGGATAAACTTGTTGGTGACTCTCCTGCTTTCTGCTTGCAGGCGGTTTGTTGTGCTGATCACATGCACTGCTGTCCTGCTCACACCACATGTGACCTGCTCCACAGCACCTGCATGCCCCCGCAGGCCGCCGCCGCCGCCATGCCCGTCAGGATGCTCGCCGCTGGGCCGGCGCGGGAGGCGGCGCAGAGCAAAGGTGAGCCTTAAGGTTACTTTATTGTCACGCAGCTAATAAAATCACCTGTTGAACACGGAGCTCCTCCCCCTTTCTCTAACCGGGGGCTCACAACCCGCCGCTTGTACTTCTTCTGCCGCCGGAAGCGGCCAAAGGGGCGGGGCTTATATGTATAGCAACTAGCAGAAATATATATATATATATATGCATGCATCGGCTCCCTCTTTCTCCATGGATCGTACTCTTGGCAGCCTTCTTTGTGTTTGCGCTCCGCCATTTTCCGCTTTTTCCCGCCTTTTTTCCGCCTTCGGAATCCAGATCGGCCCTAATTGGCTGTCGTCGCGTAGCGTCACAGCTCATTTGCATAAAGTTGAGCCTTTCTCAACTCTTGAAGCTCACAACACCAGCTTACATTGAAAATAAACGGCAGATGGCCGCTCACGCCGCTTTTGGTGTGAGCCCCCGGTTAGGCTGAGGAAACTCATTTCAGCCGCTTGAATCCATGACCTCCTTCTTTGGGTCAGAACCCAGGTCTGTGACCACAGGTGAGGGTTAGAACAAAGCGGTAACCTGAAAGACTCGTCCCCGACCCAGAAGGAGCGTTCCAGCTGTTTCTGGTTCAGAACCTTGGCCTCGGACTTGGAAGTTTCTCACCCTCGGTGCAGCTCGGACAGAACCGCATCATCAGCAGAAAGCAGAGCTGTAACCCATGACGACGCCTCCAGATCCTGTCCATGAAAACAAACGGGATCAGTGACGAGGGGGCAAAGGAAGAATCTGATTTGGGCCATATTTGACATGCAGTCTGAACGCAACCGTTATTGGATCTGAGTACTTCCTGCAGATGGATTTTCTCTCAAAAGCTTTTTAAAGCTTTTCAAGGAGAAAATGTGAAACTAGCTGCCATCGGGTTCAATTCAATTCAACTTTATTTATAAAGCGCCAGATTACAACAATTGTCATCTCAAGGCACTTAAATAATAAAGTCCAATTCAAGCCAATTGGAATTCAATTCATTGTAATCATAATCCAATTAATTCATATGGAGCCAATTCAAAAATAATATCCGAGCTAAGGAAACCAACAGAAACTTGTCTTCAGTCCAATCTCCCGTCCTGAGCCTGAGCCGATTCAGTCGGGGAGAACCTGGGATTCAAACCTCACTCTTAACTTAAGAAGCATTTTTACTAAACGTGCACAAACACGTGCACGAAAGGAGAAAACGCAGCTCTGACACGACGTGGCTTTACGAGATTTTTAAAGCAGATCCTCGCATTTTAAACGGCTCTTTGCTTAATTCTGTCAGTTAGTTGAGTTCAACACCACAAGTACTTGGTGAAAATCCTCCTCTTGACCTTATTTGAACAGAAAGTCGGACAATTGAGAAGATCAGAGTGGATTTCCAGAGGCTTTGGGAGGCTTGTGCAAACAAAATTCTCAAAGCCTTTGTCTGATGAATGTCGCTGGAATTGTGGATGAGGGAGCCGGAGAGTTTGAAAGAACAAATAAAGTGGTGTTTATGTGCGTTTGTTTAAGCGTTGCACCTTTAAATCTTCACCTAAAATATGTGGAGTATTGCTAAATCCAACACCCGGTTGGACTCTTATCGATGCGGCTGGCATACGTGATGAGATGTAAGGTTTCTGTTTGTCTTTCAGTCCATGCGGTTCCCTGCAATGACTCTGTGGCCTGCGCTGACAGGAGCACCTGCTGTAAATCATCCAAAGGAGACTGGGCCTGTTGTCCTTTACCGCAGGTACCGACAAGCCGGCTTCTCTGCTTCCAGCTGACCTTTGGCTGCACTTTTCAGCCTGAAAAATACCCCTGATTGTGCAGAGCAGTTCTAACTGGATCAGGTTGATTTTGCTTGCTTAATGGCCTGTTTGTGATGCAGATTCCTCAGCGTTTGCTCCTCTTCCTCGCAGGCTGTGTGTTGTGAGGACCACCTGCACTGCTGTCCCCAGGCCACAGTCTGTAACCTGGCAGCCTCCACGTGTGACGACGGCTCAGGCGGCGCCGTGGTGCCGCTGCTTGCCAAAACGCCCGTTTTTCCCCTGCAGTCCGACAACAGCAAGTGTGACAAGTCCACGTCGTGTCCTGGAAAAGCCACCTGCTGCAAGACGGCGAGTGGGTCCTGGGCCTGCTGTCCTCTGCCTCAGGTTAGCTGCAGTCTGTGAAGCTCAAACGTGTGAAAGAGTCTCGTGTTTCTGAGGTTTTATGCATCGGGACATCATATAAAATCATCCGGTTCTTACCAGGTCTTAACATTGGATAAATACACCAGTTGTGGAGGAATCTTGGCCCACAACCTCGAATAATGACTGAAAATGAACATCTGAGTCATTATTTATTCAATAAAAACTGATCCAAAACACAGAAGCAGTGTGAGAGAAACTAAGTGAACCCCTGATCCAGCAGCAGTGAGTAAAACTAAGTGAACCCCTGATCCAGCAGCAGTGAGTAAAACTAAGTGAACCCCTGATCCAGCAGCTTCAGCAGCAGTGAGTGTAAAACTAAGTGAACCCCTGATCCAGCAGCTTCAGCAGCAGTGAGTGTAAAACTAAGTGAACCCCTGATCCAGCAGCTTCAGCAGCAGTGAGTGTAAAACTAAGTGAACCCCTGATCCAGCAGCTTCAGCAGCAGTGAGCTGCAGTGAGTGTAAAACTAAGTGAACCCCTGATCCAGCAGCAGTGAGCTGCAGTGATGGTTTCCTGTGGGACGTTATCAGTCTCTCTCATGGTTCTGGAGGAATCTCGGCCCTCTTCTCTCCAGTGTTGCTTCAGCTCATTGAGGTCTGGACTCTGACTGGACCATTGCAACACCTTGATTCTTTCCTTTTTCCCACATTCTGCTGTAGATCTGCTGCTGTGTTTGGGATCTTTGTCCTGTTGATGAGCCAGTTTCAGCCCAGCTTTAGCTGTGGGACAGATGGCCTCACATCTGACTCTAGAATACTTTGGTATCCAGAGGAGTTCATGGTGGACTCAATGACTGCAAGGTGCCCAGGTCCTGTGGCTGCAGAACCAGCCCAGATCATCAGCCCTCCACCACCGTGCTTGACAGCTGGTATGAGGTGTTTGTGCTGATATGCTGTGTTTGGTTTCCTCCAAACGTGCTGCTGTGCATTAGGACCAAACATCTCCACTTTGCTCTGGTCTGTCCAAAGGACATTGTTCCAGAAGTCTTGAGCTTTGTTCAGATGCAGCTTTGCAAACCTAAGCTGTGCTGCCATGTTCTTTTTAGAGAGAAGAGGCTTTCTCCTCCTTTCTCCTCCTCCTCTACACGGTGTGATATCTTGTCTGAGGTTGTTTTACCTCATTTTTAAACCTCTTAAGGACCAAATGACTTTAGTCCCGACAGATAAAACCTTAGAATTGAATAAAGGTCGACTTTGTTTCTCACGTGACTGCAGATTTGAGTTTAAAATTAGCCACAAATCTGTTTCCTTTTCCTTTTCCTTTTACCTTTAAAGCCGACAGCCGTCTCCAGGTTGAACTTTTACAATAAAAACAGCCTCTAACCGTACGATGGCGTATCTTTCAGGCGGTTTGCTGCGACGACCACGAACACTGCTGCCCTCACGGTACCATCTGCAACCTGGAGGCTGAAACCTGCGATGACCCCTCCGGTTTCCTGCCGCCGCGCTCCTGGCTGACCAAGATGGCCGCTCTGACCTCAGAGGCGCGGGACGAGGAATGCGACCAGCGGACCGTGTGTCCAGGAGGCAGCAGCTGCTGCGGGGGAACCTCTGGACAGTGGGCCTGCTGCCCCACGCCTCAGGTCAGCTGTAATGGCTGTAATAGCTGCTCAGGTGGCTAAGAAGGAGCCTCTGAAGACCTCTGACCTTCAGCTTTATTGTAATGAATTGTTTTGAGCAGAGAGACCCACATCCGGTCCTGGAGGCTTTAGATGTTCCCCTGATTCAGATGCTGCATCTTTAGCAGGCTCCATTTAATCTGAATTCAATTCAGTTTTATTTATAAAGCGCCAGATTACAACAATTAAGTAATAAAGTCCAATTAAAGGCATTTGGAATTCAATTCATTGTAATTATAATCCAATTAATTCATATGGAGACAATTCAAAAATAATATCCGAGCTAAGGAAACCAACAGATTGGACCGAAACTGGTCTTCAGTCCAATCTCCCATCCTGAGCCTGAGGGACTGTGGAAAGGAACGACTCCCTTTAACAGGAAGAAACCTCTGGCAGAACCAGAACCAGGAAGAAACCTCTGGCAGAACCAGGACCAGGAAGAAACCTCTGGCAGAACCAGGACCAGGAAGAAACCTCTGGCAGAACCAGGACCAGGAAGAAACCTCTGGCAGAACCAGGACCAGGAAGAAACCTCTGGCAGAACCAGGACCAGGAAGAAACCTCTGGCAGAACCAGGACCAGGAAGAAACCTCTGGCAGAACCAGGACCAGGAAGAAACCTCTGGCAGAACCAGGACCAGGAAGAAACCTCTGGCAGAACCAGACTCAGGAAGAAACCTCTGGCAGAACCAGACTCAGGAAGAAACCTCTGGCAGAACCAGACTCAGGAAGAAACCTCTGGCAGAACCAGACTCAGGAAGAAACCTCTGGCAGAACCAGACTCAGGAAGAAACCTCTGGCAGAACCAGACTCAGGAAGAAACCTCTGGCAGAACCAGACTCAGGAAGAAACCTCTGGCAGAACCAGACTCAGGAAGAAACCTCTGGCAGAACCAGACTCAGGAAGAAACCTCTGGCAGAACCAGACTCAGGAAGAAACCTCTGGCAGAACCAGACTCAGGAAGAAACCTCTGGCAGAACCAGACTCAGGAAGAAACCTCTGGCAGAACCAGACTCAGGAAGAAACCTCTGGCAGAACCAGACTCAGGAAGAAACCTCTGGCAGAACCAGACTCAGGAAGAAACCTCTGGCAGAACCAGACTCAGGAAGAAACCTCTGGCAGAACCAGACTCAGGAAGAAACCTCTGGCAGAACCAGACTCAGGAAGAAACCTCTGGCAGAACCAGACTCAGGAAGAAACCTCTGGCAGAACCAGACTCAGGAAGAAACCTCTGGCAGAACCAGACTCAGGAAGAAACCTCTGGCAGAACCAGACTCAGGAAGAAACCTCTGGCAGAACCAGACTCAGGAAGAAACCTCTGGCAGAACCAGACTCAGGAAGAAACCTCTGGCAGAACCAGACTCAGGAAGAAACCTCTGGCAGAACCAGACTCAGGAAGAAACCTCTGGCAGAACCAGACTCAGGAAGAAACCTCTGGCAGAACCAGAACCAGGAAGGGTGGCCATCCGCCTCGACCAGCTGGGGTTTGAGAAGACAGCAAAGACGGAAAAGAGGAGGGAAAAACACCATAATCAGGTTGTTGAAGCAGGGAAACGTCTAAAACCTGCCGGACCGCGGCCCTCCAGGACCGGATGTGGGTCTCCCTGCTCTAAAGGTCGTTCAGCCTTCCTTAGCCCCTCGCAGCACAGTGGTCTGGGATAGCCAACACTTTGTTTTCAGTGGTTGCATTTCCATCATCTGGGAAGGTTTGGGGCACATATGTCAAAGTCCGGTCCTCGAGACGTTTCCCTGCTTCAATACACCTGATTCAGATTAAATGGATCTCTTAGAAAGATTAATTTCTGCACAAGTCTGCTAAGGATGCATTGATCTGATTCAGGTGTGTTGAAGCAGTCCCTCCAGGACCAGATGTGGGTCTCCCTGCTGTAGAGGTCGTTCAGCCTTTCTTAGCCCCTGCTTTAGGCTAACCTGAAGCTCCAGTTTCATTCAACCGGCTTTAATCTTAAAGCTGACTGTATCTTTCAGGCCGTGTGCTGTGATGATCACCAGCACTGCTGCCCCCGAGGCTACAGCTGCAATGTGGCCTCGCAGAGCTGCGATAAGCCCGGCGCCCTGAGCCTGCCGTGGCTGCAGAAGGAACCGGCCCGGCAGAACCAGCTCAGCCGGGCCCTTTCCAGTGGAGCCCGACCCGACGAGAACATGTGCGACTCTCAGACCAGCTGCCCCAGAGACACCACCTGCTGCTTCATGGAAAAGACCCGCAAATGGGGCTGCTGCCCGCTGCCAAAGGTAAGGGGGTTATTCTCACGTTTCTGGGCATCGAGCCGCTGAAAGTATGTGAACCGCCACAGACTCTGGGCATGGAGTCAGCCGCTGGTGTTGGAAAGTATGTGAACCGCCACGGCGCTGCGTTTGTTTCCCTTCAGGCGGTGTGTTGCAAAGATGGAAACCACTGCTGCCCCAGCGGACACACCTGTGAACCCCAGCGGTCCTCCTGCTCCAGGGGCCCCCACGTCACGCCCTGGTTCACCAAACTGAGCGCTCACGCCGCGGCGGGCGCCGTGACGGATGTTAAATGTGACAACAAGAGCAGCTGCGCCACGGGAGCCACCTGCTGTAAGCTGCAGACCGGGGAGTGGGGCTGCTGCCCGCTGGTCAAGGTCCGAACACATGTTGAGCTTTTGATTTAAACATTTAAACCAGGGGTCGGGAACCTATGGCTCGCCAGCCAGGTGTGGCTCTTTTGATGATTGCATCTGGCTCAGATAAAACACAATATTCTCACTTGTTTTAATCCATCCATCGATTTTTCATGTCCTGTTCAGGGCTGCAGGAGCATTATTTTAATTGGATGATACTGGACTACGTTGGCAGCGTAAAACAGGTAAACGGCCCCTTTTGAGTCAGTCTGCTCGGTCATTAGCTCAAAGCTAACCCTTCGACGAAGAAAAAAAGATGACGAGTATCGTACATTTGAGGCCGAATGGACTGAAGAATTCGCCTTTGTGGAGAGAGCAAATTCTGCGGTGTGTCTAATTTGCAAAGACAAAATGACATCGATGAAACGGTCGAATGTAAAGCGGCACTTCGACACGCGCCATGCTACCTTAGCATCAAAATACCCGGCAGGAGACAGCAGAAAGAAAGCGTGCCGAGAGCTACTGAGCAGGGTACAAGCTAGCCAGCAGCAACCCGGCAAGGTGACTGTAATTCTGCTAGCTTAGCTGGATCTTTAGCAATAGTGAGGAACGGAAAACCATTCACAGATGGCGAGCTAATAAATAATATGCTAATATATGCTAATAAATAATATGCTAATATATGCTAATAAATAATATGCTAATATAATATGCTAATAAATTCAGAGGCTTATTATACTGACATTTAGTTGAATTCACTTTTAAAATATATTATATGGCTCTCCTTGAAATAAATTTCCAAATTTTTAGCTTTCATGGCTCTCTTAGTCAAAAAGGTTCCCGACCCCTGATTTAAACCAACCGGGGGGGCCGACACCTGTGGAAGTGAGCGGTTTGATTACCTGGACTGTCTCTTTCCTCCTCAGGCGGTTTGTTGTGCCGACCACGAACACTGCTGTCCTCAGGGCTACGCCTGCAACATGCAGACGGGAACCTGTGAGAAGAAGGCCTCTGACCTGCCCCCCCACACCCTGCCTCAGAGGAAAGTGGTACAGTCCAGCCTGAGGGCCACGGAGGAGGAGGAGGAGGAGGAGGAGGAGGTGTCGTGTGATGCTGAGGGGAGGTTCCACTGCCCCAAACAGCACACCTGCTGCAGGACCTCGGCCACAGAATGGAGCTGCTGCCCCTCCTCCAGGGTAAGTTCAGCGTCGTTCTTCTCCTTGGTGGTGATTCATCTTAGGGGCGGGCGATATAACGATATAAATCGTGAAGGATTGCAACGTGAAGACGATCCGTAACGATCTGTCAGACTGCAGAGATCGTGGATCGTCTCGGGCACATTCTATAAACTGCAGCTCTATGCTGACGCACCAGACGTGTTACATCATCAACCTGACCGACCAATCACTAAATAAAAATTGAATGCCTCCTTTCTGTTTGCAGCCTTCTGATTTATGTCAAAATTAGCTTCTTACACAGCCTAATAAATGTGAAAATAAAATAACATAAACCTCTTTTCATCTCCTTTACTTTCTGGCTCCTTTGAGCTGTGTCCAGGTGTTTCATTTCATAGTGTCGTCTAATATTATATCCTTAGTTACTCCCTAGTTACTCCCTAGTTACTCCCTGGTTACTCCCTGGTTACTCCTTGGTTACTCCCTGGTTACTCCCTGGTTACTCCCTGGTTACTCCCTGGTTACTCCCTGGTTACTCCCTGGTTACTCCCTGGTTACTCCCTGGTTACTCCTTGGTTACTCCTTGGTTACTCCCTGGTTACTCCTTGGTTACTCCTTAGTTACTCCCTAGTTACTCCTTAGTTACTCCCTAGTTACTCCTTGGTTACTCCTTAGTTACTGACACGTTAGCTCCACAAACAAGACAAACAGGTTTGTCTTTTACATAAACAGATATTCTGTCTCCCACCTGTCCAGAAAAGTTCTATTTTCTGCCTTTCTTTTCGCCATTTTTTGGTAGGTAACAGTGACAGCTGTAGTTTGAGGTCCAAGTGTGGTCTGGGGGAGAGGCACGGGGCTTTCAGCCGAAGGAGTGCACAAAAAGACCGCTAGCATAGATGCTACTGACACAGAGGAGGGGCGTATCTGCCTCTGTCCTAATTGAGGCGCCAAAACAACAGCAAAGCATTATGGGATTTGTAGTATAAGCGCTAAATGCGCTGCCGCCGTATGATACTGACAGGCCAGCTCTAATATTAATTTGAAATTGCCTCTCGGGCCAAATCTGGCCTGTGGGCCACAGTTTGACACCTATGATGTAAACCCACAGAATAATGGGACAGACTGTTTTTTTTTTAAAATGTTTGGGTATCAAACCTCTGATGACAACGTCTCAGACGTTCAAACTTCCTTTGGCCTCCGACTCTGAATCACCTGCTCTTGGTTTTGTCTGTTTCCGTCAGGCGGTCTGCTGCGCCGACGCCAAACACTGCTGCCCCGCCGGATACTCGTGTGACCTGCAGGCCGGCGGCTGCACCCGGCTGACCTGGGGCGCTCTGCTCGGGGACAGGAAGGCGGACTTTGTCCCCCACGGACTGTAATCCCTCGCAGGTGCGGTGACGATCATCTGCCTGCTGTCTGTGGGCCGCAGAGGCTCGGCCTCGGCGTCCGGTTTGACCTCTCAGATGTGCGTTCGCCGTGTTTTTGGAGTATTTTTTTGTTTTTGAAGTAACGAACGCACTCTGCAGCCGTGTCCAGCTCAGAGGACATTTTAATAACGGCAGACGCACTTTGCAGGAAGGAAGCTCATCGTGGGACTTCACAGCTTTACTGAAACTTGTCTTATTATCTCAACACTGCGCAGGGGACGCTGCATGATGTGCACCTGCTTTAAAAAGTCTGTAATATCGATCATTTAGTGGCAGAAGCTGGTCGTTTCTGCCGCAGAGCGGACTGTATTTCCCTTTAATGTGTCCAACCAGGAGCACATCATTAGGAAATACAGCTAATCCCATCTGTCTGTCCTTAAAACCACAGTTTACACTTAATAATGAGCTCAGCTGTTTTCACGCTTCATCAGTAAACTTTTAAATGTGATTTATAAACTCAGAATGAAGGAGAAGCTGTGACGGAGACTCTTTAAAAAAAGGTGAAATCTTTCTCATTTTAATCCATTAAAGGCTAACTTCTTCTTTCTTGTTTCGAGGCTTTTATTCACTCACAATAATTGTGTTTTTGTGGGATTTTTTGACGGGAACGCCTGGAAAAAGACCAAACTCAGCAGCAGCAGCTCAGTCCTTGTTTTTGTCTCAAAGGGACGATTGTTGTGCTTCGGAGGAAACAGACTATCATGAATGGACTTTCGGTCTCAACTTTTAACAGATTTTACACCAACCGAAGCTCAAAGTTTGTCTGAGTTGTTTAAATCTAGTTTTTTATGGACATTCAGGCAATAAAAGGTCGTTATTCCCTGAATCCCAAATTAACTGAGTGTTGGTCAAAGATCCAAAGATGGAGGCTTTGCTGTCGCAGAAAACCAGCGATTTTTTTTTTCCCCTTTTGAGACGCTTGTTTTCACCCAAACTTTTAATAATGAAGGTTCTGATGAGCAGGTAAATGTTTCTGGGCGTCAGGAGGAATATTTGACTCATCATTTGTGTGTTTTTACTCTCTTTGTCAGCAGTGGAAGGATGAAGTTTTAGTTTTTAAACCCTCAAAGGAAGATGAACAATGACTGAGCTTTAAAGTCTGTGTGTTGCTGTTTGGATAATTTAATAAATCTGATATTTTTCAGACATTTCCAGCTTCTAACATGGTTTTAATCTGTTTATTAAAGTGTTAAAATCCTTATTTGAATGATCTCACTGCTGTTTTTCCTGCTGTAAACTTCATGTTGGCTGCCTTTTAAAGGAAGATGTCACCTTTCAGATAGAGCTGTGGGGGGGGAGCTGGAATAAAGTTCTTCAAAATACACTCTTGGTCGATGTGATAATTAAATTCCATGAGGTCATCCTGCAGGATGTGCAGACGCTCGCATAACAACCAGCCAGCACACTTCCTCTGGCCTCCTCCCGCCGTATCCTCTTACCACCACCTCCTCCTCGTCATCAGAACGTTGTCATGACGACCAGTAAACACGAGATAATTGAGCGGAGGCACAGCTGAGTGGGAGGGATCCGAGTTCAGCAGGTTGATGCCAGGCGGCGGTTTATCTGCTGCCCCCTAGTGGTCACAGGCAGGCATGGCAGGTGTGTTTTAATTGGAAATGAGAGACAGGTTTTCAGTTTAAACAGGAAAGAAAAAGAACAGAACTCTAAGATTATGTGGTATTTACTAGGATTCAAGGAACCTCGTTATCTTCTCCACTTCCTATGTGATATAAACTGTAAATTAATTGATAAATGGTAGATCTTTGATGGGCAAAATACCAATGCAAGGCCACGTGTTGCTGTTAAAATGAGTTGTGACCACACTTTCAATCTATGATGAAACTGGTCGTCCATTTAGCTGTTGAGACAATTAAAGATAATTTGTGCATAAAGCAGAGATGCAGCACAGTAAAAGTTATTAATCAAAGTATTAAATGCTGTTGAGAACAGGAAAGTCTTCAGGTTTTATTTAAAAGAAGAAGAGTTTACTCTGACACATCAGTCCTACTTCATATGGCTGCTAAAGTTCAGGTCTGAGTCCATTTTAACACCCAGATTTCTTCCTTTCTTTGTGGTTTTTAACGTTACAAACTGAAGCTGAGCTCAGATTTTTAGCCGTTTCTCTTAACCGGACCTCAGCTTTGTTTCTGTTTAACAGAAGGACAATCGCTTCCACTTTGTTATAATACCACTGAGGCCTAAATGCTGCTTCATGACGGCATAAATATGACCGAAAATGTCAGATTTTCCACATAGGTCTTAATTTAAACAATGCAACTGGAAGTTTTGGGAAAGTAGAGGTTATTTATGTAAATTATCAAGCAAAACTTTGGCTAGATTGAGTGTGAAGGTGGTTTTAAATGTTTAAGTACAGATAAAACACTGGATTACAGCCGCTTCTCACCGACTTTCTCCATTTCTACAGTTTATAAATTACTCAGATGTTGACTGGTGAGCAGTTTTATGGGTTTTTTTATTTAGTTTTTAACAGTTTGTGTGATTCTTAAAAAGAAGGAATCCTGAATATTCAAACAACTGCTCATACTTCAGACCAGAAACTTCTGGAACGAGACTCTTTTGTGATTTGTTTACTCCATCATTTGAACCTGAAACAGTCCCGGTGGAGCTTTTCAGCTCTAAGTTTAGCCGACTTGACCCCCCAACAGCAGAGAGGACCAAAGCGACAAAAACCCACTGACGTGGGAGGAAACGGCCTCACTATTGGTCGGCCGCTGATCCCATTCAGATGTTGCCAGGGAAGGGGACCCTCCACCCGAATTACACCAACACACACTCCCATCTCTGGTATTCTGCTAATTCCTGCAGGAATCCAGTGGATGTGAGCGGGTGTGCTGCTGCAGAAGCAGCCAAACGGATGGAGTGGCGTCAGTCGCCCGAAAACACAGTTAGAAGACGTTGCTACGGTACTTTCTCCTTTTTCTAAGTGAGTCACACTTCGAATATGGTAAGAAAGTCGTGTGAAAAAGAAAGAAGGACATTAAAAAAGTCATCTGGTCTTAGAATGAGACAAATTCAAGCCCAGATTAACACCAACACATGACATATCAGAACAAAAACAGCCCAAAAACAGCCCAAAAACAACAATAAATTACTTGTAGGAAGGCAGGTGAGACAGTCAGTGGGGGTCTGCACATGTGCTGTACTTAACTAGTTCCTTTTTTCTTTAATTTTATTATTATTAATCATCATATGTTCCTGTTCTGTTCCTGTTTTTGTCTCTTCTACGTTCAGTTAATCTGTAACTTTGTGTTTTTCTGCTCCTAAAACTGGTCTCTCTTGCAAATGAGACCCTGGGTCTCAATGAGATTTTACCTGTTTAAATAAAGGTTAATAAAAATTCCATTAGGTAACATTATCAGGCAGCATGGCATGAATTTCCTTTGCTAAAATTAAAGGAACTGAATGAGTTTATCTGATAGATTCCAGTTTGTTCGTGTAAATTATGAGTCATGGAGTTCCTCAGGGTTCTGTGCTTGGACCGATTCTTTTCACTTTATACATGCTTCCACGGAAACAGTCTGATCATAGCCTCCGGTCCCTGGATTTCATCCCATTTGCCATCCCCTCAGTTCTCCTATGCTGCGCCTGTAACATGGAACAGGCTCCAACAGAAGCTGAAGCTGTCCAGTTTTATTTCATTACAGGACTTCAAATTACTTGTAGGAAGGCAGGTGAGACAGTCAGTGGGGGTCTGCACATGTGCTGTACTTAACTAGTTCCTTTCTTCTTTAATTTTATTATTATTAATCATCATATGTTCCTGTTCTGTTCCTGTTTTTGTCTCTTCTACGTTCAGTTAATCTGTAACTTTGTGTTTTTCTGCTCCTAAAACAGGTCTCTCTTGCAAATGAGACCCTGGGTCTCAATGAGATTTTACCTGTTTAAATAAAGGTTAATAAAAATTCCATTAGGTAACATTATCAGGCAGCATGGCATGAATTTCCTTTGCTAAAATTAAAGGAACTGAATGAGTTTATCTGATAGATTCCAGTTTGTTCGTGTAAATTATGAGTCATGGAGTTCCTCAGGGTTCTGTGCTTGGACCGATTCTTTTCACTTTATACATGCTTCCACGGAAACAGTCTGATCATAGCCTCCGGTCCCTGGATTTCATCCCATTTGCCATCCCCTCAGTTCTCCTATGCTGCGCCTGTAACATGGAACAGGCTCCAACAGAAGCTGAAGCTGTCCAGTTTTATTTCATTACAGGACTTCAAATTACTTGTAGGAAGGCAGGTGAGACAGTCAGTGGGGGTCTGCACATGTGCTGTACTTAACTAGTTCCTTTCTTCTTTAATTTTATTATTATTAATCATCATATGTTCCTGTTCTGTTCCTGTTTTTGTCTCTTGTACGTTCAGTTAATCTGTAACTTTGTGTTTTTCTGCTCCTAAAACAGGTTTCTCTTGCAAATGAGACCCTGGGTCTCAGTGAGATTTTACCTGTTTAAATAAAGGTTAATAAAATAATGATGTCGCTCTTAAACATTGTTTATGCCTTTCAGTATTGATGGAGTCTTTCCAGATGTGCAGGTTTCCAGTTCCAGAGGCAGTAATTAGTATTTAAATGATGATATTTTATGCGA
This sequence comes from Leuresthes tenuis, assembly GCF_036924035.1. Taxonomy (NCBI): domain Eukaryota; kingdom Metazoa; phylum Chordata; class Actinopteri; order Atheriniformes; family Atherinopsidae; genus Leuresthes; species Leuresthes tenuis. The sequence continues at coordinate 3,463,245 of NW_027325374.1, forward strand.
AGCAGCTCGATTTATGGATTGCTGAACCTCTGCTCATCTTTATTTCTGACAGTCTGCTAATCTAATCATCTAATCAATTACTGGGCTGTTACCAATTAACCTAATTAGCTACAACATGTTCCTCCAGCTGTTTCTTTTCAGAACTACTTACTTTTCCAGCCTTTTGCTGTCCTGTCCCAACTTTTTCTACATGTTTTGCTCGAGATGAGCTAAAACCCTTCATGAAACAGTTAAATGTCTCACTTTTAAACATTTAATTAGTTTTTTTATGTTCCACTGTGAATAAAATATTAGTTTGTAAGATTTAGAAATAATTGCATCTGTTTTTATTTGACTTTTGCATAGTTTCCCAACTTTTTTGAGATGTTTTGCTCGAGATGAGCTAAAACTCTTCATGAAACAGTTAAATGTCTCACTTTTAAACATTTAATTTGTTTTTTTATGTTCTACTGTGAATAAAATATTAGTTTGTAAGATTTAGAAATAATTGCATCTGTTTTTATTTGACTTTTGCATAGTTTCCCAACTTTTTTGAGATATTTTGCTCGAGATGAGCTAAAACTCTTCATGAAACAGTTAAATGTCTCATTTTTAAACATTTAATTTGTTCTTTTTAATGTTATATTGTGAATAAAATATTAGTTTGTGAGATTTAGAAATAATTGCATCTGTTTTTATTTGACTTTTGCATAGTTTCCCAACTTTTTTGAGATATTTTGCTCGAGATGAGCTAAAACTCTTCATGAAACAGTTAAATGTCTCACTTTTAAACATTTAATTAGTTCTTTTTATGTTCTATTGTGAATAAAATATTAGTTTGTGAGATTTAGAAATAATTGCATCTGTTTTTATTTGACTTTTGCATAGTTTCCCAACTTTTTTGAGATGTTTTGCTCGAGATGAGCTAAAACTCTTCATGAAACAGTTAAATGTCTCACTTTTAAACATTTAATTTGTTCTTTTTAATGTTATATTGTGAATAAAATATTAGTTTGTGAGATTTAGAAATCATTGCATCTGTTTTTATTTGACTTTTGCATAGTTTCCCAACTTTTTTGAGATGTTTTGCTCGAGATGAGCTAAAACTCTTCATGAAACAGTTAAATGTCTCACTTTTAAACATTTAATTTGTTCTTTTTAATGTTCTATTGTGAATAAAATATTAGTTTGTGAGATTTAGAAATAATTGCATCTGTTTTTATTTGACTTTTGCATAGTTTCCCAACTTTTTTGAGATGTTTTGCTGCCATCAAACTCGAGATGAGCTAAAACTCTTCATGAAACAGTTAAATGTCTCACTTTTAAACATTTAATTTGTTCTTTTTATGTTCTACTGTGAATAAAATATTAGTTTGTAAGATTTAGAAATCATTGCATCTGTTTTTATTTGACTTTTGCATAGTTTCCCAACTTTTAACACTGAATAAAGGTTTCAAACTTACTGACAAATCGTGATCTCAAGGTCTGGAATCTACTGTAATAGTTTAAGATTCACATCGCTGCCCTTTTATGGTTGGACAGGAAGTCATTTTTGAACAGAGGAATGTGACATTAGCAGGAAATGGGCTCATATGGCTGCGATGAATAAACAGATAAAAAAATTGAGGCACTGGCCCCGCCCCTCCCAACACAAGCCCCGCCCCCTCTCCGGTCTGATGAGAGCAGGTGTTTAATCGGGGTTATTAGGGTCATCCAACCTCACCTGCATCAGGATAAAGATGCTTTCAGCAGAGCTGGACTCCCGGTGAAGCTGTCGCGGTTCTGAGGATGTTGCTGCTGCTCGGTGGAACTTTTAAAACTTTCTCTTATGAATTTAATTCCTATTGATGTACAAATAATCAGCGTAAACCTCTTTAATCAGCTGATAACGGCCCAGACCCGTCTGCTATGTGGGATGTTGGTCCACAACAAAACTTTAGTTTCACTAAAGAAGCTTCAAATCTTTTAAATGACTCCTTTAGGTCTGCCTTTCAGAATCATAACTGTTTACATAAAACTGACTCAAATCTTAAAATGACCATATTTTCATTCTAAAATGTCAATTTTACCTACATTTCCATAATATCACACGTTATACAGTTTGTGTATTTTCCCAAACTGGTTCTAAGGCGGCAGGAGGGTTGGATCAACTTTGAGTCCCATCTGACCTGATGCAGCCAAACCCACGGTTAGGTTTAGGCTCAAACGACAACAAGCAATAAAACATTTAACTGTCAGTGTTATGTGTGGCCAGGTAATTCCCCCCCCCCCTCTCCTTCCTCTTTGTCCTCCTCCACAGGCCAGTAAGGAATTGGTAATCAGGTCGAGGATAAAGAGGAAGAGGAGGAAGGCCACAGTCTCTCACTCTGGGGGCAGCAGCCATATTGATGGTTTACTTTCTTTTGATTTAATTGTTAACCCTTGTTTTTTTTTTCTTATTATTCATCTGTCTTAGATGGCAGAGTTTTTTTCTTATGTTAGTTTGAGTTGGAGACTGCTGTTAGTCCTGTTTTGTCCTTTTTGTTTCAGGTTTTATATATTTTTTCAGTAAGTGGGGAAAACGCAGGGTGTGGCTGGTCCTGTTTTTCCCCTTTTTGTTCCTTTTGGCCGGGGTCTCCATCTCTTTTTGGTTCATAACTTCATGGGTTAACAATTCTTTTCCTTTTCAGTGGCAACTTTTAATAAATATTATTTAATAAATGTCCTTTTTTGCAAACATTGTGTGGCGTCCTGATATGATATGGTCTCATTGAGCCCATCTTATTTTGTGAGGCCATAACAGTCCATTTCTGGTCCTTCGTTGGGACACTTTGGACGTAAACAGCTGTAACCATTTACCTGTGATGTCATGTCCCTTCTTTTCTGAAGCATTTCATATTATGAGCAGAATTTATTCTCCTGGTGTCCAAAAAATGGTGGAGAAGCAGCTCTGGTCTGTTCATCCTGATCTGTTCTCATGCTGGCAGACTGAAACCAGACCAACGGATACAGAATCACTGATTTGATGCAGTCCTCAGGTGAAGCATGAGGTGGTGGTGGGTTAAAGTAAATTCAGTTTGCTTTATATAGCATCCATGAACAATAAAAGCCATTTGAGATAAAGTAGTAATTTAATTCTTTCCTCATATTGATTTCCATTCATGTAAATTAGACACTTTGGGGATCATTTCCTTTGGTCAGTCCTTTACTCACAATTATAACAAAGACGGCACTGAAGCTCCTTTTTTCTTTAGTATTATGAGAATAATTTGGGCTCTTATCAGTAGCCCAACTGAGACTTTTCTTTTTACCATTTTATTTTATCTGCTATGCCTGAATATGTTAAATATCACTAGAATAAACGACACATTCAAGGGTACAAATACTGCTGTTCTGTTCCTTAAATGGAAAATTGATTTTAGTTTAATTTAACAATAAAGACGCCGTGTTCATCCATTCCAGTTCAATTATAACTACATGCTATTATAAAATAACTTCAAATCAAATCCTTAATCATTGATAAGTGTACGTGCGGAACCCCCCCCTCAGAAAATAGTTCTGACATCCATCTATGCTGAGACAGCTCAAAAGATCAGAGTGTCCCTGATGGCATCTACAGAATGCATCCAGAGTGTTTGGAGGCTGCTGGGGGGGGGGGCGGCTGAGGTGTGAGAGCTCATAACTCGCACACATCGTGGGCCAATCAGCAGGGCCTGCGGGGGCAGGAAGCCGGTAGGTTACACTTGGAAGGAGACGGACTGAGAACATTGTTCTGGATCGCTTGGTTTCAGCCGAACCTGCCACCAGCTGACGGTCCTTCAGAGGTAAGGCGCCCTGCTGTGGTTTGATCTGTGAGGCTGCCTCAGAAACCTCTCCGGCAGGTTTCCCTGAGGCTGAACACTTTGATTTGGAGCTGTAACATCTCGCATGCCCTGGATGACCGTCGCGGCGCTGATCGTGTCCATACTTGGACTTTTCTGCACTTGCATTGATTCCAACACGCTTCCAAAGTTTCACTCTGACGTGATCAAACTGCAAAGTCCTTCAGGCACGCGCTCGTGCGCCCTCCACGAGGCTCTGTGTGAGGACTCCAGCGCGAACGCTGTCGCCGGGAAGGAGAAGCGTCTCTGTTTTGGTCTCCCAGTGCTCGCTGTCAACATGGCGAGCGCCCGGGGAGAGAGACTCTGACAGCTGGACGCACCGGTGGAAGGCATGCGGCCGCCTCTCTGCGCGCTATTTATACCCGCCACCGGTGTCCGTTCATTCACGCTACGCCGCGCCAAATATCACCACATTAAAGCGCCTGCCAGCTACAAATCTGTTCCACGATGATTAAATTGATGGGAGTTTGAAGTATGGCAGGAATCTTCATACTTAAGGATAAAATTGGAGTATCTTTAAAAAGATTTTATTAAAAAAAGATGCGTTAAAGTTGTTTATCAGCTGATTTATACAAACCTCATGGGCATGAATTCCCTGTTTGTCTTTATTATCAGATCAGAAGAAAACTGTATTTACTGTCTCATCTTTATGGTCGACACAAAGCTCTGAAATCACCAAGAGGAACGAGAATTTATATTTAATTTCACATGTAACATTCAACTAATTCTGAATAATAAAAGAAACAAATTCCTTTTGGACATGTTTGTATATGTCAGGGCTCTAAATTATCTTATCACCAGCCAATGTGGCCGGTAAGTTTCTGAAGTTACCAGCCAATCAGAATAAGAGCCACTGAATGAATAAAAAACCTTAAAAAGTGCTCAGTCACACAGGTCAACTTTAGTGAACCCGATTCCCAAGGTCGATTTTTGCTAAACGTAAAGAAATATGAAGGCTTCATGACACTAACAACACAAACAGTAACTTTCTTCAACACCTCTGGATCTGACGTTTTTCCTATGGTCAGACAAAATATAAGTAGAATTGGATGTCCCAAAACCAAAGTTCACCATTCACAAACATAAAGTATAATATTGGATAAAGAGTATCTTTAAAAAGCTTTTATTAAAAAAAGATGTGTTAAAGTTGTTTATCAGCTGATTTATACAAACCTCATGGGCATGAATTTGTCTTTATTATCAGATCAGAAGAAAAATGTATTTACTGTCTCATCTTTATGGTCAACACAAAGCTCTGAAATCACCAAGAGGAACGAGAATTTATATTTAATTTCATATGTAACATTCAACTAATTCTGAATAATAAAATAAACAAATTCCTTTTGGACATGCTTGTATATGTCAGGGCTCTAAATTATCTTTTTATCATCAGCCAATGTGGCCGGTACGTTTCTGAAGTTACCAGCCAATCAGAATAAGAGCCACTGAATGAATAAAAAACCTTAAAAAGTGCTCAGTCACACAGGTCAACTTTAGTGAACCCGATTCCCAAGGTCGATTTTTGCTAAACGTAAAGAAATATGAAGGCTTCATGACACTAACAACACAAACAGTAACTTTCTTCAACACCTCTGGACCTGACGTTTTTCCTATGGTCAGACAAAATATGTTATGTTTATGCATTTAGCAGACTTACAGATAGGGTAAGGGGGTCTTGCCTAAGGGCCCCCTTACCCTATCTGTAAGTCTAAATATAAGACAAAATATAAGTAGAATTGGCTGTCCCAAAACCAAAGTTCACCATTCACAAACATCAATTATAATATTGAATGTAACAAAGTTTGGAGAAGATTGAAGTCGATGAATAAAATGAAACTTAAGTACATGCAAAAAATTATCCTAACATTTCATGACTCATTAACCCTTAAATACTATTCGGGGTCTAATTTGACCAGTTTTTGGTACATTAAAATGATTAGTTCCTACCACGAAATGATTTGTTTTGTTTTTCTTTAGCATACTTTCCATAATCCTGACAGAACAAACGTTGTTTTCGTGGTCATACACGACCAGTTAGCCTTTTACAGTTAAAGTTTCAGGAGGTCCAACATCCTCCTCCACTACCTCTTTGGTAGGCTTATCCTTTCTCTTCCCAGCCATCGCCACATCTTGTATTTATTCTATTATTTTTCCTGTCCAAGAGTGACCCACTCCCCGAGTACGGCAGCCAGATGTGTTCCCATAGAAACCGTGCTCATGCACCCCGTGAAATAGTTGGTAAAGTTACTTATTTATCATCGGCTAAGCCAGCTGGTGAGTTTTTATATATGAAACTAATTGAATTCAGATGGATATCATTAAAACTTTTCATGGAAACATTCACCAGAGTCACTGATGGTGAAGAAAAGCAACTTGGTCCAAACAGCAGACCAAGGCAGGCGTTACCAGACATCCTTATAGTCATTTTTAAAAACACTATTGCCAAAAGTATTCGCTCACCCATCCAAATAATTAAATTCAGGTGTATTATTCAAGCACCTGGGCTTAATCTCAGTGAGTTCCAGCGTGGTACCGTGACAGGATGCCACCTGTGCAACAAGTCCAGGCTTTAAGGAGCTGGGTTTGGCCCCTTAGTTCCAGTGAAAGGAACTCTGAATGCTTCAGCATACCAGGAGATTTCATGCTCCCAACTCTGTGGAAACCGTTTGGGGATGGGTCCTTCCTGTTCCAACATGACCGTAAAGGTCCATAAACGTTTCTGTATTTATCAGACGCTTTTATCCAAAGCGACTTACAAATGAAGATATAACAGCTTTATAAAAAGCTAACAATAAGCTCCATAGAAGGAACCCAGGAGTCCGACTCTGTCAGAGGGGACAGAGTAGAGATAGGGTGCAGGCATAGAAGGAAGTGCAGAAAGATAAAGTGCAGAGATAGAGGGGGGAGGGAAGTACAAGGTAAGTGCTGGGATAGGAGATGCTCTCTGAAGAGCTGGGTTTTCAGGAGCTTCTTGAAGATAGACAGGGACGCCCCTGTTCTGGTAGCGCTTGGTAGGTCATTCCACCATCGTGGGACGACACATGAACAGAGTTTGGATTGTCTTAGGCGTGGTGTAGGAGCTGCTAGACGACAATCCTGGGACCAACGGAGGGACCCAGTTGGGACAGAAGCCTTTGCAAGAGCATTCAAGTAGATGGGAGCCGTTCCATTAAGCTCTTTGTAGCTAACATCAGGGACTTGGATCTGATGCTAAGGGAAGCCAGAGGAGGTCAATGAACAGAGGGGGGGCGTGTTCTTTTAGGCTGATCCAAGACCAGACGCACCGCCGCGTTCTGGACCATCTGCAGAGGTTTCACAGGCTGGAGACCAGTTAGGAGACCAGTTAGGAGACCAGTTAGGAGAGCGTTGCAGTAGTCAAGGTGGGAGATGACCATGGCCTGCACCAGGAGCTGGGGGGCATGTTGGGTTAGGTATGGTCTGATCTTTCTTATGTTTAGTAATGCAAAGCGGCACGAACGAGCAACCGAGGTAACGTGACCTTTGAAGGTTAGTTGGTCATCAATCATGACACCCAAGTTTCTAGCTACCTTCGATGGAGCAAGAGATGGGATTCGGTTTGGATGATAAAGACATGGATGAGCCAGTGTGGTGTGGAAGAACCTGACTGGCCTGCAGAGTCCTGACCTCAACCCAGTAGAACACCTTTGGGATGAATTAGAGCGGAAACTGCGAGCCAGGCTTCTGGAGGAATGGTCAAAAACTCCCATAAACACACTCCTGAACCTTGTGGAAAGCTTATACAGAAGAGTTGAAGCTGTTCTAGCTGCAAATGGTGGACCGACGTCATATTAAACCCTATGGATTAAGAATGGGATGTCATTTAAAGTTCATATGTGTGTAAAGGCAGATGAGCCAATACTTTTGGCAATATAGTATAAACATTAGAGCCATCCTTAAATATGATTTTAGCCCAGTTTTTCAATGACATCGCCTAACCATTTCAGGAATTAGACACTGACAAACCGATCTCCTCCTCCAGTTCTCACCAGGTCGATGCACTCTGACAGCGACGGAGGTATGGCTATACCCCGGATGTTTAACTCCAACACACCGTTCATCATCGTGACGGGTGGTTCTGAGCTCTCGTTTCTGGGCAAAGAGGACGGCAACCAAGCATATGAGGAGGCCACGGACCCGCTGGTCAAAGCCATCGCCCCCCATCTGAGCCGTGTGATGCAGCACGGCACCGCCAAACAAGTGGTTACGGAGGGGCCCGAGGAGGATCCATGTGTGTCCATAGTGGCACAAGCTGAAAGTAAGACTGGTTCAGGTTCAATTTGCACGTATGATGGAGCCGTGTGGCCACGGTCACATGTTTAATCTTTTTTTTAATGAATTTTGACAGTTGTCTGAGGTTAGCTGTTTTTTTCTGCAGGAAACTCCCATAAAAATACAGATTAAAGAGTTAATATAAGATTAAGAAGGCAAGGAAATGTACTGTTTTCAGTGTGTCTCTAATTAGATTTAGTTGGGACCAATTTTGTCATAATAAAGGTTCTTTAAAGGTGAATTTGCACAACAGGATTTTTCCATCAAACCAAGAACGTGTTGAGGTGCCCTACCTGCCCCAAAACCAGAGGAAAGCAGGTCATTTTAGCCTTAAAAAGTCTTTGAATGGCAGGAAACTCCCATAAAAATACAGATTAAAGAGTAAAGAGGCAAGGAAATGTATTGTTTCCAGTGTGTCTCCAATTAGATTTAGTTGGGACCAATTTTGTCATAATAAAGGTTCTTTAAAGGTGAATTTGCACAACAGGATCTTTCCATCAAACCAAGAACGTGTTGAGGTGCCCTACCTGCCCCAAAACCAGAGGAAAGCTGGTCATTTTAGCCTTAAAAAGTCTTTGAATGGCAGGAAACTCCCATAAAAATACAGATTAAAGAGTAAAGAGGCAAGGAAATGTATTGTTTCCAGTGTGTCTCCAATTAGATTTAGTTGGGACCAATTTTGTCATAATAAAGGTTCTTTAAAGGTGAATTTGCACAACAGGATCTTTCCATCAAACCAAGAACGTGTTGAGGTGCCCTACCTGCCCCAAAACCAGAGGAAAGCAGGTCATTTTAGCCTTTAAAAAGTCTTTGAATGACAGGAAACTCCCATAAAAATACAGATTAAAGAGTAAAGAGGCAAGGAAATGTACTGTTTTCAGTGTGTCTCCAATTAGATTTAGTTGGGACCAATTTTGTCATAATAAAGGTTCTTTAAAGGTGAATTTGCACAACAGGATCTTTCCATCAAACCAAGAACGTGTTGAGTTGCTCTACCTGCCCCTAAACCAGAGGAAAGCAGGTCATTTTAGCCTTAAAAAGTCTTTGAATGGCAGGAAACTCCCATAAAAATACAGATTAAAGAGTAAAGAGGCAAGGAAATGTATTGTTTCCAGTGTGTCTCCAATTAGATTTAGTTGGGACCAATTTTGTCATAATAAAGGTTCTTTAAAGGTGAATTTGCACAACAGGATTTTTCCATCAAACCAAGAACGTGTTGAGGTGCCCTACCTGCCCCAAAACCAGAGGAAAGCAGGTCATTTTAGCCTTAAAAAGTCTTTGAATGGCAGGAAACTCCCATAAAAATACAGATTAAAGAGTAAAGAGGCAAGGAAATGTACTGTTTTCAGTGTGTCTCCAATTAGATTTAGTTGGGACCAATTTTGTCATAATAAAGGTTCTTTAAAGGTGAATTTGCACAACAGGATCTTTCCATCAAACCAAGAACGTGTTGAGGTGCCCTACCTGCCCCAAAACCAGAGGAAAGCAGGTCATTTTAGCCTTAAAAAGTCTTTGAATGGCAGGAAACTCCCATAAAAATACAGATTAAAGAGTAAAGAGGCAAGGAAATGTACTGTTTTCAGTGTGTCTCCAATTAGATTTAGTTGGGACCAATTTTGTCATAATAAAGGTTCTTTAAAGGTGAATTTGCACAACAGGATCTTTCCATCAAACCAAGAACGTGTTGAGGTGCCCTACCTGCCCCAAAACCAGAGGAAAGCAGGTCATTTTAGCCTTAAAAAGTCTTTGAATGGCAGGAAACTCCCATAAAAATACAGATTAAAGAGTAAAGAGGCAAGGAAATGTACTGTTTTCAGTGTGTCTCCAATTAGATTTAGTTGGGACCAATTTTGTCATAATAAAGGTTCTTTAAAGGTGAATTTGCACAACAGGATCTTTCCATCAAACCAAGAATGTGTTGAGTTGCCCTACCTGCCCCAAAACCAGAGGAAAGCAGGTCATTTTAGCCTTAAAAAGGCTTTAAATGGTCAGCTGGAATTTTCCACAAAGCATTTTCAGCACAAACTGTCAATGAGTTGTTGTAGTTTGTTTGGGACACAAACGGACAACAGCATTCAGGGTTTGTAGGTAGCAGAGACCATCATGCTTTGCAGATTTGGAACATTTTAATGCATTTTCAACTGGCTATGACCTTTGATTTATGATGGTATGAATTTATTCCTGTTTTTCGATGACTATCAGTACAAATATGCTGCCACGCTTTTCTTTTTCTTACTCCAGGAGAAGACTTCCAGGAGTTCAGCCCTTCCAACACCCAGTGCCCATACTCACGAGCTCAGCTCCCCCAAAAGCACAGGTATACACTCTCACTGGCCCTCCCTTATCTGGTTGGAGAGGTCCGAAACTGATGCTGTTTCAGTTGATTCCAGAAGAAACTGAATCATTTGAGTTTGTCCAAACCAAACCGGAAAGGGTCAAACATGAACTGTTATCAGAAAAGAAAGGATACTGTAGATCATTTATAAAAAATGTGCCTGAGGCGATACCAACAGTGAGGATACGGCTGCTTTTATTTGTTTGACTTGTTTTATGTGATGTCAAAACAAAGCTCAGGGTGCATCAGATTGTTTTATTTGTGCAAAACGCACCAGGTGATAATGTCAGCTTGTCAGTAAACGGCCACAATATGTCCCCTTTAAATTATAAATAAACTTGGCATCTTCATATCCCAGAATGCATCTGGACCGTTAACACACCCAGGTCTCAGTCTGTGATCTGATTCAGTTTGTGTGAGATTTAGAAACGTTTGAATGTGGTGACTCCTAGTGGCTGGAAACAATACATCTGCCTGATGAATCCCACTTTGAAGGCTGTGCCACTCAAAGAGAATCTGAGCAGTAATTATTCAGCTTCTTTGGTGAAAGTTGGAGCCTTTTCAAAGTTGACTTACAAATATTTAATTAATCAAGAGGAAATACCAGAGAAAATAATGACACTTTTTGATTAAAAACCAGGCAGTTTTTAGGTTTGTTTAATGATTGTTGGCATAAAAGTACTGAAAAAGCTGCATTACCTAAAGTTTTTGCCCAGAACAAAGTGTCAGAGGAGCTGAAAGATATCCTGGTTCCTCCCCAGAATGCATTACAAACGTTTAGTCTGGTATTAAATCACGTTTCCTCTCATCTGCAGGTTTCTCATGAGCGACACAGAGGACGAGGATCTGGAGGACGCCACCAAACTCTCACATCACCACCTCCAGAGGAAACAACGCCGGAAAACTAGAAGCAGACAGAAGAGGCAGGAGGAAGGCGGAGAACCTCCTGTTATCCGGGGTTTGTGGGTGCAGGAGATCGATTGGCTGAAGACGACATCATCCGCTGAGATCATACCGCCTCCTCCTCAGTTTACCGACTCACTTCCCTGCTGCCATGGCGACCTGCTGCACCCCTGCACGTATGGAGGTGACTGTGTCAGGAGGTCAGAGGTGTGCACATCAATAGAAACGGACGACACAACCAGCGCTGATGACAGGGACTCAGGCTCTGACTGCGAGTCGGTTCACACTCATGAAAGCGAGTCAGACTCGTCTTTCTGTGACGCCGACATACGGGATCAGTTTGGAGCTGAAGCGAGCGCATCAGATGGTGCGTTCAGCCCGGTGAAGGTGTCTGGATTTAACTCCTCCCCCCACACAGAGTGGGATTCTGACTCCACAGGGTCTCTGCAGAGTCTGCCTGGAATTTCAAACTCTAAGGACACTCACAGCGGCGTGGACTCATCCCAGAGTGTCGGTGGTTTTCATGACGCCGGTGACTCACTGTTAGATGAGCTCAAAGGCAGAGTGACCCAGATATCAAAGCTCTTTGTCTCAACTCTCTTCGGAGATTCGATAATACGGACTCTGAATGACTGGAAGACAACAAAACCTGCCAACGAGGGGCTCATATTCCATCACGTAAGACATGTAAATCTGTTCATGAGCACTTTATTTTCCATATGATCTCATTTTAAGTTGGAACACCAAACTCTTGCTCTTATTGACCAAAGAGGGATGCAAGTGGTGGAAGTTTTATAAGGTCTACAGAGGCATTAAAAACGAGAAAGAGTCAAGCAACAAGAGGTTCACACAAAGGTAGTAAAGTAGAAAGTACAATGCTTCCTTTCATATGAAGCGTTACAAAGCAGCGTTTGCTCAAACAACGATGAAACTTTTATGGTTTGAGATGTTTTAGAGGGCAAAAATTAGCCCATTCAGAGAAGCTCTGAGCTTAGAAGTATTTCACATTTAGTATATCATTTTAAATTAGGGAAACTCACATTTTTAATCTTCATCTTTGCCGTGTCGTGCTGAGTAATTTCACACCATCAGCTCTGCATTTATTTTATCAGCTGCTAGCTGAAGCAGAGAAGTGAGAGCTGGTCATCCTTATCCATTACTGGATAATGTTATATCGTCAAATAACAATTTCAGGGGGAAAAAAAATGTCTATTTTATGCTTTATTGAACCTCCCCAACAGTTTTTACACCAATCTCCACAATTACTTTGTGATTTTTGAGAAAACAAAAGCAAAAGAAAAACATTTTGACATTTTCTGCTTGGAATCTAGAGATAATGACATTAAGATTTCCTGGCATAGCTTCAGATTTTCCACAAGATAAAACATATACAGAATTTTGGCCACTTTGGGGTCAGTGGGTGTGGCTGCATTAATCTATTTTCATACAAATAGATGTAGCCACGCCGCTCCTTGGTTTGTCGACTCCTTTGTGTCTGAGCCATGGGCGTCTTGCTACTATAAAATCATAAGTTACAAGAGAGTAGCATCTGTTTCTAGACTATAGTTTGCAAAATGAACATCATACTCTATTGCAGAAGACAAAAATTTATAACAATTAATACCATAAAGTGAGTTTATGGAGTTCAGTTGAAGTCTGGAGTCTTTAACAGGTGTTGCACTCTGAGACGCTTCGGCGTCTGCTTTTCTTCCCATTAAAAAGGCCTGCTAAGTGCTAATAGCTTCTCAGTTGGCTCTGAATGGTTGGTTCCACCGGCCCTTGGCTCTATCCGCTAATATAAATATTATTCCCTTACAACTTCAAGAAACTCTATTAAATGAGAAGATAACACAAGCTACAAGGAGAAAGTAGCGAAGAGCGAGTGGGGGCAAGAGGTCACTACGAGCCAGATATCTAGCAAGCGCTAGCCGCTAGCTGTGTAGCATATTCACAGAACCTTATTCAGTGAATAAGAAAAAATGTGTAAAGTGATTTCCAACCAAATTTTTCTTCTCTTTTTCTTTTTGTGGCAAAAACTTAAAAAAAATCAGTTTTAAAGTTTTCAGTTTAATTTGTAGGAGTATGTGGTTTCTGCAGGGTTAGCTGCTAACCGCTAGCTGCTAGCTGTTTAGCATAAACACAGAACTTCATTCAGTGAATAAGGAAAAATGTGCAAAGTAATTTCCAACCAAGTTTTTTTCTTTTCTTTTTGTGGTTCAGTTTTAAGGATCACAGATTACTTTTTAAGAGTATGTGGTCAGGGAGCAGTTTCAGGACCCCAAGTTTTCATTAAAGCTACTTTAGAGGAGTACAAATTAGCAAGAGTTAGAAAGAGCTAATGCTATGTACTGTGAGAGAATGACACCCAATACCTTTATGCTAACCTAATCATTTTGGCATGTTAGCGACATGAAATGACAAACCAAAGAGAAAAAAAATGTAAATGACATGCAGAAAGTGCTGAGAATAGTGCTTTTTAAATCTACTGCCTTAAGATCATGTTAAAAATGAGGCTCCTGAAACTGCTTTGTTTTTAGGGGATTTAAAACTACTAGCATAGGACTTAAATGCTTGAGAATGGATAAAATTAAATTAATATTCACACAATCGGCTTCACAAAGTGTCTGTCCACCACAGAGGGTGTGTTAGGCACATCTTTAGTTTATTTTAGTTTAAATGCCCTGATAATCCTCAAGATTTGTGCTTTTCCAAACAAACAAATTCCTAAAATCTTGCTGAATATAAGTAGAAACCCAGCATCTCCTTTTCAGAACATCTTTCTCATTTAGAGTTGATTTAATCTTCAACTCTTGTAATTTTTCCCTCATTTCGTGTCTCATTTAATTCTTTGTGTCCTAAAGTTACTGCGCCCCAACAGTTCCCAGTACAGGGAGGGAGAGGAGTACAGCGTCCTCCACCACATCCAGAACGGCTCCTACGGCGACGTGTTCTGTGTTCGGGACAGACGCACCCGATTTAAATGTGCTGCTAAGAGGGTGAGCCGAGAAACAATGAGTCACTGTACAGTAAGAATACTCCTCTGAAGCAGCTCATTATCCCTGAATTCATTGTCAGGTTCCACTGAGTCACTTCAGCAGCGAGGAGGTGAGCGCGTGGAGCGCTCTGAACTCTCCTCGCGTTGTGGAGCTGTTTGGGGCCGTGAGGGAGGGGCTGAACGTCGTGCTCTTCATGGACCTGAAGCCAGGTAAAGATCACTGAACCGTAACCTGTGTGAAAAACAGGATTCTCAGACTCTCCAAACCTCTCCAGCTTGCTTGGCCCAACTTCTGAAGGAGATGACCTGCCTCCCTGAGGATCTGGCTCTGCATTACCTCCATCAGTCACTGGGGGCGCTGGAACACCTGCACCACAGAAAGGTGCTTCACTTGGATGTCAAAGGCGAGTCTCGTTTGTCTCTGTGTGGCCCTGTGATGGACTGGCGACCTGTCCAGGGTGTCCCCTGCCCCTCACCCAGTGACAGCTGGGATAGGCTCCACCCCCCACGCAACTGAAATTGGATTAAGCGGGTAGAGAAAATGGATGGATGATCCGTTTGAGCCTCAAAGTCAATGAATTTCAAGGTGTTTTTAGAGCAGGGGAATTATTTAAGCTGATGAGAGTTTGGCCTCTCTGTTTGCTTTAAGTTACAGTACAAAAGGACAATTAGACCCTTAATTTTATGTGCTTATTTTGTACCTTTAGAATTAAACAAAGGTCCATTTTATTAACAGTCATGTGGAAAAGTGAAGCATCCATTTTCTATACACACTTAATGTGATTAAAGGTCATGGAGGTCAAGGTCTGGACTCTGACTGGACCATTGCAACACCTCGATTCTTTCCTTTTTCACACATTCTGCTGTAGATCTGCTGCTGTGTTTGGGATCTTTGTCCTGTTGATGAGCCAGTTTCAGCCCAGCTTTAGCTGTGGGACAGATGGCCTCACATTTGACTCTAGAATACTTTGGTATCCAGAGGAGTTCATGGTGGACTCAATGACTGCAAGGTGCCCAGGTCCTGTGGCTGCAGAACCAGCCCAGATCATCAGCCCTCCACCACCGTGCTTTACAGCTGGTATGAGGTGTTTGTGCTGATATGCTGTGTTTGGCTTCCTCCAAACGTGCTGCTGTGCATTAGGACCAAACATCTCCACTTTGCTCTGGTCTGTCCAAAGGACATTGTTCCAGAAGTCTTGAGCTTTGTTCAGATGCAGCTTTGCAAACCTAAGCTGTGCTGCCATGTTCTTTTTAGAGAGAAGAGGCTTTCTCCTGCAGCCCTTCCAAACAAGCCATCCTTGTTCAGTCTTTTTCTAACTGTGCTGTCATGACCTTTAACCTTTAGCATGCTAACTGAGGCCTGTAGAGTCTGAGATGTAGCTCTGGGCTTTTTCCCCTTGGGGTGAACTTGCTGGGACGTCCACTCCTGGGAAGATTGACAGCTGTCCTGAATGTTTTCCACTTGTGAATAATCTTTCTCTCTGTAGAATGATGGACTCCAGATAGTTTGGAAATGGCCTTATAACCCTTCCCAGACTGATGGGCAGCAGCAGCTGCTTCTCTAAGATCATTGCTGGTGTCTTTCCTCCTTGGCATCGTGTTAAAACACACCTGAAAACTGACAGAACTCCTGCTTTTATAGAGCTGCTCACAACATTATTCTTCTTTTAATTCCATCTATTTAATAAAACTGATTGTGTCTTATAGACACACTTGAGGTATATTGAGTCTGAGTCTTAAATCTGTTGGTACAGTAGAAATAAACCCTGATTTTTCCTTGTAATTCATGCTTGAGACATGCAAACACCGCTGAGCTGTTTCAGTGGGACCACACAGCGTCCCTGAGCCTGGAGCCGATGGTTCTGCTGTCAGCTAGCATCCCCTGGTGATGGTACCTAATCCTGAACTGACACCTCCCCTCTAAACCCTCTGTAATCTCTGCTGATAGGATTGAGCAGGAGGGGGCTCTCTGAAGTTAGGCCCCTCCATTGTGCTCGTATCAGACGCATCACTCAACCAACATCCATCAAATAAGCCCGTCTCATCGTATCAGTCTTCCTGCAGAGGTGGAGGGGGAAAGTTTGTGTGCTTTAGTTTTATTTTTGGAGATTATACCTTCTCAAGCTGCTGTGTACCCATCACGCTGACAGCCTCTGACAGCCTCCCGTTTCTCAGTCAACTGTTTCATAATGAGCACGAAATGCAAACAAGCTGTCTCACTAAATCCTGTGTGTTGATTTTATTCCAGTTGACAATGTGCTGCTGTCGGCCGACTGCAGGGACACATTCCTCTGCGACTTTGGTCTCTCAGAGACGCTGGATGACAGCGGATGGAGCACCAAAGCATTCAGGGGTGAGCTGATCCTGAAAGGTCTGCAGGACACTGTGGCACAACTCCTATTTTAGAGCACTTTTATGATCTAATTCACTACTGATTAAGTCCCCTACTTCATCAGAAACTAAATATTCCCCTGAAGTTCACTTTAAAGGCACCAAACATGCATTTAAATTCAGAGGAAAGTGGGCAGAAAGTCCTAATCTCAGCCGTCTACTCATGCTAAATGAGTTTACTTTTGACTGCTCGTTGTATTAATTAGTGTTTAGATTTAAACTACTCGTTGTGTCCCAATTACATAAAGTTAGAAAACAAATCCCTCATGCTGAGCTTGAGATGATGCTAAAGAAATAAATCTCCTCAACGGTCCCCAGTGCCCCATCCTAGAGAGAAACTAATCCATCATTCTGTTGGTCTTCTCTGAAGTTTGCCAAGAAAATGCAATTTTTTTGAGTGACAGCTTGAGTTTGTGAGCTTAAGATTGCGGAAACTTTTGGGCCTGGTAAGTTTTGTGTGTCCCAGACGTCATGAAACACATTTGAAATGGACAGTGACGGCTTGTGTTGACATTGAATGGGTCGGCTAATGTATTATAAAAGCCAAGTAGTTGTATTTCAACATAAAAGGTGTCCTGATAGAATGTAAGTTTAAACTATCACAACAGCACGGGCCTTTTCAACAAACCACCAAAACACTATTTAAAAGAATGCACTGATGGAAAATATACCATCTACCATCTCTCTGTAAATACAAATACTTTCACACCATAAAAGGTTTTAAAAAAGGTCAACCCAGACTTATAGTCTATTACAATTTGCTTTGGAACACAATAATCCAAACATCAACACAAAACTAAAATAGTAACTCCAGAAAAAACAGTCCAGAAAGACGTTAAGAGAGCCTTAAAAGAAATACTCCACAAAATGTATAATCTTTGACAGGAATGGTGGTGGGGGGGGGGTCTACCTTATTTGTAGAGAAGCTTCAAGAGGCCGTTAGCCGTTAGCCTTTCTAACGTTAGCCGTTAGCCTTTCTATCGTTAGCCGTTAGCCTTTCTAACATTAGCCGTTAGCCTTTCTATCGTTAGCCGTTAGCCTTTCTCTCAAACCAAGTTACACAAAAGCTAAGATTTTGGAGCTTTTCTTTCTGTGTAATTTGGATATCCTTTGGATGATGTTCCCCTACTTTTTTCACCTGAGGACATTGAAGAAAACGGATTCGAAAGTAAATAATCCACTTCATTAACCCCGATGCCTGACATTGTCAAAGTTTCGCCCTTCACACGCAATCAAGTAGAGTCGTCTGTGATTGGCCCAAATCTGCTGGCTTTGGGCTGTACAGATTTAGCCCAAATAAGCCGCAAATTATATTATATTCTAATTTTTATTGAACAATGTAGGGAGGGCTGAGCCCTGTTAGCCCAGTTGTACCAGCCGTCCGTGGAAATGGGTTACAGCAAGTGTTGTGAATGCTGGGCATGGCCCCAAGGACCTGAAGAAAATTCAAATTTAGGCCACGTGAGGAGGTATGTGGTATGTTTGACCTCTTTATAGCCAGAAAGTCTTAACTTTTTTTACACAAATATTGACATTTACATGCTGGTGCACCTGCTGAAACAGGAAGCAGCTCAAAAACCTTCAGTTTTAGTTCCAGCCATCTCTCCCACGGAGAACCCTTCAGGCTACAGCAGCACAAGTTAACTCCATTTGACTGTCCAAGCAGCTGTGGTTGGAAAATATTTGCAGTGGCTGAGAAAACTAATCCACGACTACAAGAGTCGGCCCAACCCTCAGACTACAGCCCTGTTTCCACATGTTTGCATGTGGATTCCCTTTCCTGTGTGCAATCTCTGATGTTTGAATAGAAACAGAAACATGGACACTGGCTGACGACACACCAAGAGCACCAACCATCTCATTTACCTCACTTGTTCTAGTTCATGACCATATGTAGGAAAACTGGATAGAAATAAATGCTAACTGCAGTTGAGTTTTCATCAATCTGAAAATACTTGAACAGTAGAGGCCATAGTCCAGGTATCACATGACACCGAACATACTGTAGCTTCACATGTGTGGAAAAGATGAGAATTAGCTGCCTGAAACTGCTGAAATCCACCAGAGGCTCCCAGAGGTCAGTGAGCAGCAGTGGGAGACATTTCAGTTAGAAAACATGATATTTTAAAGCAAGTGTTGATTTTACATCAGTGTCAGGAGCAGCCAGGTGGAGATTTTACTTCTTCACACTGGAGCAAACAGCCAGATGATGGTGTGAGTTTGTGGGCTTTTTTAATCCAAAGTAAACATTGTTTTACTGCTGAGGAGTTTAGTATGAGATCCTCCCAGCTTTGTGCTGTTCGTTTCGTCACTTTTAAGCCAGAAAAATAAACTGGCCTTGAATTTCAGCCCTCAACCTCTCGTAGTCACTCTTTATCAGCTATGATACGATGGTCTTAGCTTAGCATTTTAGCATATTCAGCTGAGACTTGAGGGATTGTTGCCAGTTTTGGGGGTTGCAGAGGGTTCAATCCCCTAACTTCCCAGTCTACCTGTCTCTGTTTTGTTGAGGTTTATGTTAAAAGGAGATGCTTTTATCCAAAGTGACTTACAGGTAGGGGGTCTTGCCTAAGGACCCCTACTGGAGGTAATAACTTTCATGCAGGGGATTTGAACCCAGGTCTCCCACACAGAAGGTGGCAATGATACCATTGCACTATCCAGTCCCGTTTTGGCTATAAGTTATCAGTGTAATGCAGTTTTCCAGGAGTTTGTTCATCAGGCAAATAAAGAAAGGCTAAGGTTCATTTATTTGGTTCCAGAAGCTATGAAAAAGCAAGTAACATGGAAAAGAGAGCATAAAAACATGAGGAAAATGCCATAAAAGATCATTAAACTGGTGTTTTTTATTGTAGGAGCTGCCTTCCCGGGCACAGAGTCCCACATGGCCCCGGAGGTGGCACGAGGGGATCAGCTGTGTGCAAAGGTGGATGTGTGGAGCAGCTGCTGTATGCTACTGCACATGCTCAATGGATGCCCTCCGTGGATTCGTTACTACTCCCATCCGCTGTGTCTCCAGGTCAGTCGGGATGTCTTCTTTGTTGGCATTTGCACCCTGAACTGGAGCAAAAACCACACTGAGGTATCATCACCTTTCTGTTGGTCAGATTGTCAACGAGCCTCCGCCTTTGTGGGAGGTGCCGTCCAAGTGTAACAACTTCACGGCCAAAGTTTTCAGGGCCGGACTGCGGAAGGATCCGGACAGACGAGCATCAGCGAAGGAGCTCAGGAGGAAAACCACCAAAGCTCTCAGAGCAGGTTGATGCATTACATGATAACATACAGTATGTAGTGATCATCCCATCCTCATCCAGTTACTTGTATTAAACAAAGATAAATAAGCACTTTCCAACAAAAAAGGCCCATAAAAAGTTCAATTTCAACTACTTTTAGTCAATCATGTGAATGTTTTCTCCACAGTTGGTGGTTTGAGGCCTTCTTCCATCAAGACTGCCTGTGAGAAGCTGTATCATGGCCAAAGCCAGCATGAAGACCAGCTCTGTGCTGCCTCCCCTGAGGTCCACGTTGTCCCGAATCCACCATCAGCTGCTGCCCCAGCTCCCGCCGCTCTCTGGGTGAGCCCCTGGAGAACTATGGCGGGGGACGAGGACAGCGACGACCAGAAAGATGGCGGCTCAGACCGGGAATCTGAAGCTGAGACGTTTTCCTTAAACGGGGAATGGGACTGCCATCCGAAGTCACTGCGGGATGATTACCCGGCTGAAGCCGGCTGGGAGACCGGGTCTGAGTCAGAAGTTGATATCTACATGGCAGAAGAGGAGTGTATTCAGGAGAAGTGGCTGAAAACTGATAAAGAATACGAAGGAGACTGGGAGGAGGGGGGGGATGAAGACGAGGAGGAAGAGTGGGAATCTTCTGTGTCCACAGAGTACCTTCGTACCCTCAGAGGCCTTTTCCCTTTGCTGCAGAAAGGCCACAAGACAAATGAGAGTTCATGGGGATCCGAGGCAGAGCTGGAACACCTCAGAGATGGTGAGTCAGAGCACCTCTTAAATGAATATATTACTAAGCAAAAAACAAGGAAACATTTCAACGGATTTGCTTCGGCTTCAGGAAAACTCTGCTCTAAACAATCAATCTATCATCTAAAAAGAATCACATACAGTAAGTAATGAAAACTATAACTGGTCTTACATTTCTTCTGATTGACCTGAAGTCAAGAGATCATTGAAGAATTCCTCCTCTGAGAAGCATGAATGTTCATAAACTAATCCAGCGTTTTGAGATATTTCAGCCTGTACCATGGGGCACGATCTGGAAAGATTTAGTTTAGAATACATGGTCATAAGTAAATTTAACCCAATCCGAGTAGAACCCGATCCATCTACCTCCCAAAGACACGCAGGAATAACAGCGATATCTTTTTATTTGGCCAAAGACGTGTCCGATAAATACAGTTAGTACTTTAAAATGTTAAATGATTGGGTTTTAGCTTTTAATTTGCATTGTTTCTCATTTATTCTAATTTAAAGTTTAATTTTGCACTAAAAATTGTCGGCACATAAAAATACATTAATTATCAAATTAATCGTGAAAATGATTTTGGTCATAATCCTGCAGCCCGAGCTACAACTACCGTCTTCTTCAGCCAGCTGCGCCCGTGTTTTGGCCCTGATCCTCTTGCACATGCTCAGTGTTGCTCTTGTGGTGCGTCGCGAGGCTACGAGAGAAAGCTTTCGAGACTTTCTGTCACTTCTCTTTTTCTCTCTGGGTCATCATTGGACAGCTGATACAGCCGAATTCACTGCACAGATGTTGCATTTACGTGACTTAAACCGTGACTTTGTCAGATGAGGCTCCAGCTATAAAATCAGGATTTTATTCTTAGTCTGGACTTATTTCTCAATCTGACCAAAGGAGCTGTAAGTGAGCAACGACAGGAGAAGAGGAGCAAACAAATGTGAAAAGCTGGCACACAACAGAATGCAAATTTAATATGAAAATGGTGGAAATATGTTAATTAGTGTATGATGTCATCCACACTGCAGCTGGCACTGATCTCCTAAAAGCTGGTTACAGGTATTGGATGATGGCTGACTGTGATGTCATCGATCTCTTGTTAGGATGCTGAGTGGTAGAATCAATAATCAGATTTTATTTATATAATGATAGTCACTTGAAGAGCAAAGCAATAGATTATAAATTCCTAACTCACTCTCCTCGATACCTATGGGGAAAAGAGTGAGACTATAAAACTTATCAAAAGAAAGTTCTCTCCACGATTGGAGGAC
This sequence comes from Leuresthes tenuis, assembly GCF_036924035.1. NCBI lineage: Eukaryota > Metazoa > Chordata > Actinopteri > Atheriniformes > Atherinopsidae > Leuresthes > Leuresthes tenuis. The sequence goes on from NW_027325374.1 coordinate 3,485,250, forward strand.
AAAACAAAAGGTTATATAAATCTTACAAATAAACTTATCCCTCTCCGAACCGTCGGAGGCTCTATAGAAATTTAACAAAATCAATAAACAAAAGGAGACTCCTTTTAATGGAGTTGCTATGAAAGTTATAATTATAAATCAAAGACACTCCTTTACCGGAGATACTACTGAATAAACAACAAGACCAACAACACTTCACTTGGCTAAATCTATGGCAAAACTTACAACAGAAAATCACTCTCAAGGAGGATCTTTGGATTACTTTGGGCTGGATGGTATGATTGCCACCTTCCATGTGGGAGACCTGGGTTCAAATCCCCTGCATGAAAGGTACTACCTCCAGTAGGGGTCCTAAGGCAAGACCCCCTTATCCTACCTGCCTATCTGTAAGTCGCTTTGGATAAAAGCGTCTGCTAAATGCATAAACATAAACATGAATCAAAGACACTTCTCTACCGGAGATACTACTGAATAAACGACAAGACCAACAACACTTCACTTGACTAAATCTATGACTATGGCAAAACTTACAACAGAAAATCATCTCAAGGAGGAAATCATTAATAAACAAGATCTTTGGAACACTTTGGAAGAGACAACATACTGGCACAAGACAAGGGAAACACAGACTATTTGAACACATGAGGGACCAAGGGGAACAGGTGGAAACACTTGGGAATCAGGGAAGACAATCAGACGCCTGATACAGGAGGAGAAGGTCAGTGATTCTTCAAAATAAAACAGGAAATGACGAAACAAGACATGAAACAGAACGGAAACCGTGACAATTACACTATCCAGTCCCATGGATAGTATATGGGGCTGGATAGTGTAGTGGTATGATTCCACCTTCCGTGTGGGAGACCTGGGTTCAAATCCCCTGCATGAAAGGTATTACCTCCAGTAGGGGTCCTTAAGCAAGACCCCCTTATCCTACCTGCCTATCTGTAAGTCGCTTTGGATAAAAGCGTCTGCTAAATGCATGAATATAAAATACTTAGGCTTGGATCACTTTGGAGGCTAGAGGAAGAACGCTCGAAAGACAAATTCAACACACTGGCAACGAGACAAGAGAAACACAGACTAAATACACCTGAGGGACCAAGGGGAACAGGTGGAAACACTTTGGGAATCAGGGAAGACGATGAGACACACGGGAGGAAGGGCAAGATATCTGAAACGAGAGGAGTTGTTAATTTCAAAATGAAACAGGAAGTGACAAGACAAGGTACAAAAAACTTAAGAGCCTCTGTGAGACCTGATCAGTAGCTTTTATAATGTCCCAGAGCTCCTTTTTAGGCTTTTATGGGTCAGTATGAAACCAGTTCCTGATCAATGATGGTAGTGTCCGTCAGGAAGGCCGAGCACACCGATTGGTCCCAGCAGAAACTCTTAATCTGTTGTCTTCAGATGTACCCGTGGGCACCGTAATCCAGACCTCGTCCCCTGAACCTCGAGACGACCCCCCGTCTTGTTTCAGCTGCTCGGAAACGTCGCAGATGGACGTATCGGAGAAGGTTTGTTTCAGGCGTTGTTTCAATGCTGCTCATTCAAAAGTCCGAACCCTAAAGTCCGAACCAGAGATTTCTTTCTATGTTCAAGGACTCGGACCATTCGTCTGATGACCTCAGCTCCGGCGTCTTTTCTTCCTGCAACAGTCACACGGAGGCACACTTGGAGTGGTTGGTGTCAGCCAATCAGCCGTCTTCCTGCTGCTTTGAAGGTAAAATGGCGGTAATTTGTCATTTCCGCTGACGGTGGCGTGCTTCTCTGAATCTCTGATGTTTTCCAGGTGTTGACATCTGGATCGAGGACGTTCCGGGCGAATGTTTGAGGATCAGAGAACACCGGCGGGTCAAAGTGGGCCATGTTGCGATAGGAATCAGCGATCAGGTGACCGATGTTAGAAATGCCTGAAGAACTAAGGCGTTAACCGAGAATTGTACGATTTTAGATCAAAGTAATATGATTTTGAGGAGGATATGAATAGTTGGAGATGCATGATCCACCTTTAAGTCCACGTGGGGTCGCGGTGGCAACTGTCCCTCACGACTTCCTCCAGCTCCTCATCGGTGACCCCGAGCCGTTCACAGGCCAATCAAGAGACACGATCTCTCCAGCGGGTCCTGGGCCGACCTCGGGGGCCTTGTCCCAGTCGGTTTTGCCGGGGACGCCTCCAAAGGAAGGCAACCAGGAGGCATCCGGATCAGAGTTTCAGCTAAACTAGACAACTATTAACGTACTCCTAAATGCGGTTTTCATCGGAGCGGCTGCAGCTCAGGAGGAAGAGCATCATCCACCAATCGGAAGGTCGGTGGTTCGACTCCGGCCACATGTCGAAGCGTCCTTGGGCAAGACACCGAACACCACGCTGCCTACCGATTCATCCATATGTGTTTGAATGAGTAGGAAGCACGTAGTTATGGTAAATTTCTAGTCTAACTGACCACTCAAAGCAGTTCTAACCGCCACTCACACACACTCTGAAGTCTACACATAACATACCCCGATGGATGGTAGGCAACGTGGTTCAGTGTCTTGCCCAAGGATATTCAAAATGGGGAAGCCGAAGTCGAACTGATTCCGATTGCTGGGCGACTGCTCTTCCTCCTGAGCTACAGCTGGCAGTCATGCATAGACTAACCGGGGACTAACCCGGTGCGGGGCTTATATGTATAGCAACTAGCAGATATATATAATAATCCATCCATACATCGGTTCCCTCTTTCACCATGGATCGTACTCTTGGCAGCCTTCTTTGTGTTTGCGCTCTGCCGTTTTCCGCTTTTTTCCACCTTTTTTTCCCGCCTTTTTTCAGATCGGCCCTAATTGGCTGTCGTCGCGTCACTGCTCATTTGCATAAAGTTGAGCCTTTCTCAACTCTTGAAGCTCATGAAGCTCACAACGTGCCGCTCATCGACGCCAGCTTACATTGAAAATGAATGGCAGCTGGCCGCTCACGACACACCAGAAGACTTGGAAAAGACTCTGAAAGAATATCAGCTCACATCTGAAGACTAGTTTTTAGCCTCAGACTAAAGATTTTACAAAGATTGTGACTCTTGTAGGGTCACTATTTACAAGACAACTAGATTTGTTAGATTTTTTTTTCCCATCATGCTCAGCAGAAGTTTTACAAACATGGAGGAGAAGCAGCTTTTAGCTGCAGCTGCTCTGGTCTTTGCTGTGGTTTGTAGTGAAAAACCCAACAAAAAGAAGAGAAAACGCCACAGAATATCAGTCGTTCTTCTATGTCTGCCGACATGTTTGTTATTGACTGTCTGCTTTCCTGTTTCCGATGTTGTCAGAGCTCATCTATTGGCTGTTGATGGTGTTACTGCGACCTGAGATAATATTAAACGTTTGATATGAGCTGAAGCCCAAAACCAGGGAGAGACTGGTAGACTGCAGACTGCAGATTACCACCTTAAACTTAACGCAGATTATCGCCTTAAACTGAACGATCGAGATGACGGGAGCGCACCGAGACTCCAGTTAGACTCCTAAAGACTCAGTTTTTAGTCTGTGGAAATCGTTTGGTTTGAGCCCAGAATAAGACGAGCTGTGTGAAAGTAGCATGTTGGTATGATGCTCTGCCGTCCAAAATCCACATGAATGATTTAATCTGTCACTCAGGTCTCCAGGAAAGCCTTCACTTTGGAGACTCTGGACAGAAAGTTGGTGCCCTTTGAGCAGGAGATCAGAGAGTCGGGTCTGTGGCTCTGCTGTGTCTCTGCTCCTGACCGATGTCAGCGCTGGAAGTGGAGGGTCAGAGACGGCAAGCTGGAGCTCAGAGAATAAGACTGAAACTCTCTGTTTTCTCTTATTTCTTTTCTTATTTGCACTAATTTTGTTGTTGTTGACATGTTTTGGGGGGAAAAAAGCTGGAGAGTATCTGCTTTTGGGAGAAATTATTCCAGTTTCCGTGTGTGATTACGTGAAAAAGAGGTTCTTATCAGGAGTTTTACCAGCTCATATGAACAAAAACATATCACATATTACACTGTGTTGTGTTTTTTTTTAAAACTAAGCCAAAATGCAGAAGTACTGATCATCAGTCAGTGTGAGCAGCTCTATAAAAGCAGGAGTTCTGTCAGTTTTCAGGTGTGTTTTAACACGATGCCAAGGAGGAAAGACATCAGCAATGATCTCAGAGAAGCAGCTGCTGCTGCCCATCAGTCTGGGAAGGGTTATAAGGCCATTTCCAAACTATCTGGAGTCCATCGTTCTACAGAGAGAAAGATTATTCACAAGTGGAAAACATTCAGGACAGCTGTCAATCTTCCCAGGAGTGGACGTCCCAGCAAGTTCACCCCAAGGTGAAGAAGCCCAGAGCTACATCTCAGACTCTACAGGCCTCAGTTAGCATGTTAAAGGTTAAAGGTCATGACAGCACAGCTAGAAAAAGACTGAACAAGGATGGCTTGTTTGAAGGGCTGCAGGAGAAAGCCTCTTCTCTCTAAAAAGAACATGGCAGCACAGCTTAGGTTTGCAAAGCTGCATCTGAACAAAGCTCAAGACTTCTGGAACAATGTCCTTTGGACAGACCAGAGCAAAGTGGAGATGTTTGGTCCTAATGCACAGCAGCACGTTTGGAGGAAACCAAACACAGCATATCAGCACAAACACCTCATAGCAGCTGTCAAGCACGGTGGTGGAGGGCTGATGATCTGGGCTGGTTCTGCAGCCACAGGACCTGGGCACCTTGCAGCCATTGAGTCCACCATGAACTCCTCTGGATACCAAAGTATTCTAGAGTCAGATGTGAGGCCATCTGTCCCACAGCTAAAGCTGGGCTGAAACTGGCTCATCAACAGGACAAAGATCCCAAACACAGCAGCAGATCTACAGCAGAATGTGGGAAAAAGAAAAGAATCAAGGTGTTGCAATGGTCCAGTCAGAGTCCAGACCTCAGCCTGACTGAAATGCTGTGGTGGGACCTTAAGAGAGCTGTGCAGAAACCAATGCTGCAAACCTCAATGAGCTGAAGCAGCGCTGGAGAGAAGAGGGCCGAGATTCCTCCAGAACCAGGAGAGAGACTGATAACGTCCCACAGGAAACCATCACTGCTGCTGAAGCTGCTGGATCAGGGGTTCACTTAGTTTTTCACACACTGCCTCTGTGTTTTGGATCAGTTTTTATTGAATAAATAATGACTCAAATGTTCATTTGAGGTTGTCTTTCCTTCACCTCAAGGCTTGGTTCATGTCCTGACATGTAATCCTTTATCATGACATAAAATGATAGAATTAAGAAAGGTTTCACTTACTTTGTCACATGACAAACTCACAGTGTCTGGATTAAGTTTAGCAGCAAATGCCGAAGCTGAACAGATGTTAAAATGGATTCAGAGCTGTTGGCTGTGAGGAGGCCACAGAAACCCAGAACTTACAGTCGGGGAAGAACATCAAACTGTGGGCTGAACACGGCAGAAACAATCAGGCGTGTTTTTGGATTCAGATGCCTGTTGAAGAAGACATTACCCACAGCGTTACTCCTCCTCCTGCAGCAGCCGCCCTGCTCTGTTGACATAAGGCAGGTCGACTCCCTGGATTCACGCTGTTGATTCTGACCCGACATGTGCCGACTCAGCTGAAATGAAGCCTCACCAGACCGTGTTTTTTTCTTTCTCTGCTCTTTCGAACAGAAATCAAACCAGAACTTGGCTTTAGTTGTGTAACTTTGCGCGTTCTGAACATCTTTAAACTTCTTCCCGACACAGTTGTGCAGAGGATTTGATCTGAGCTCCGACTGGTGCTGCTGCTCACCGGATGCTTCTTGTTTTTACACCATTCTGAGCTGCTGTTGTGGTACAAAAACCCAGAAACACTGAATCCAGTCGATCCGAAGTCACTGACATCAGAGTTTTATACACTTTTAGCACGATCTGAGTCGAAGGATAAGAAAATTAGGGAGGAAATTAATATAATTTAACAAAAATCAGTCAATAAATGTGGAAAAATAAAGGCAATAAACCATAAAAGAATCATTTCTACATTTATTTGTCTTTATATTCATGGTGTATGTTAACATTTTATACATTTTCTCTGCCTATGTTCTCTTTATTTCTCTTACTTTTGGGACAATGGGAAAAACAATGAGGAAAAATAACTAATTATGAAGAATTATGCAGGTCTAACTATCCACATTATTTCTTATTTTCATTGATTGATTCATTCTTCTGTATATTTCTCCATTAAATTTCTTAATCTTTGACAGATTTATTACTTTTTGTGGCTCTTGTTGTTCCGTACGTTTTAATCTTTGATCATTAACTGAAGCAGACGCTCCTAAAACGTTTGAATGTATGAATCTCAGCTGTTTACTGTGCAAAATGCAGGACAAAGACTCAGAAATCATTCAGTTTTTAGCATATTTTTAAATTTCTCCGTTTTCTTTCCTCTTTGACGTCGTTTTTCAGACGAAGTGAAGCTGCTGCAGATTTCAAACTTTTTTCCAAGTCTTGCATACTTGAAGTTTTATATGTGAATAAAAGCAAACTCTGAAGCAAAGAAGCTGCTGTCTTCTGCGTGTTTTTCAGCTCCACGTTTGGAACGGAGCACGGAAACTCGTCCGATCTGAGCCCGACCGGAACCGCTCAGGCTCGTGAGAGGTTTTAAATGGTGAATTTATAACAACAGAGGCTGAAATCTGATGTTTATATTCACAAAAACTAACAGCAGAAGTTTAGAATACGTCTCTGCCATGAAATAGTCCAAAGTTCCGTATTTCCTCGTCAAAGTTTAGTCTTCACAAAGTGAAGAAATTGACTGAAAATACCGAAATACTTCAGTCTGGACTGTCCAACTGGTGCTGCGGTTGAGTTGATCCTGATGTGGACTCACAGCAGAGCTTCTCCTCCCACAGAAAACAAAACATCACCTCAATGAACACATCTGGCTTCAAATCACCTGCTGCTGAACCAGCCTCATGGCTGGGTGAGTCCATTTACTCACACTCACATTTTTCAACCAAAAAGAAGCTAAATATCTTTGAATATTTAATGCGTAAAGACATTAAAATATGTTAAGATGGGCTTCACTGAAGGATGATGGAGATTTATCAATATATTTTCCAATTCTACTGTTGTCCTAAAGACTTTATTAGCCTTTAGGCCAAAGAATTGGCAGATGTTTCTATGATAAAAGTCGTTCCCTCATGGTGGAATCTGAGGCTTTTAGCACCTTTGGAAAGAACAAATAAGCAGAACATGAGTTAAGACTATAATGCCACACATTGTGGCCCCTCAGGAGCAGGGATGCAACAGTTCAGGGATAAGAAATCCCAACAGATCTGCTAATAATCGGATTATTTAGCGTCAAACACAATGGAAACCTTTGCTTTTGGTTGTACCTCAGCTCTGAGGTCCTGAGCAGGGATAAATTAAGCAAGGACGAGTATCGAGAACAGGCCCAGAGACCTTCAGCATCAGGGGATCAATCAAATGAGTTGGGCCTCTTACAGATGTGTCCTGGGGGTCCTTTGCCTCATAATGTGACCCCAAACGTCATATTTGTTTTAGTCCTTCTGTGTATTTTTTCATTCATTCTGTATTAGTTTGTCAGTTTTATGGCTCTTAAGGCAGTTTTGCATCTTTGTACACATTTTTTGTCGCTTTTTGCATCTTTTTGTCTATTTATTTGTGCAACTTTAAGGCAATTCTTCATTTCAGAGAAATCTGGGTGTTGTCATGGACTCGGCTACTATATCAAGTCCGTTGTAAAGTCAGCCGACTATCACCTAGAGAATAATTAAATAACTATTGTGTCGGAGTGATTTAGAAAAGCTGCTCCATGCATTTATCTCCTGAGAGTATTTTCTGGTCTGCTTAAAAGCTGATTCAGACGCTGCTGCTCGGGTCGAGTAAAATGCAGCTTTTAATAAAGCTTTGAATGGTTCAATCTCAGCTCTTCTGCTACATTACGAACCTTTTTCGACCTCTCAGGTCGCCAGGAAGCTCTTTTCAGTTTTTATGCACCACAGATGTGGAAAACAGATAAATGCAGATCTGCATCAACTAAAACCTTAACTTTCCTGTACGCCACTGCTTTTACTTTGCTGTTTGCTGATTTAATTTGATCAATAACTTTCACTAACTTATTTCTTGTTTTGTTGTCATGCTTTGTGTTCTGTTGAATTGTGCTTTATAAATAAATGTGCCTTGCTTAACTGTCATATTTGATCTCTGTGGTCTCTTTGTGGTTATTTTGAGTCTATATGCATTCAAATTATCTCTCACTGCCATCTAACCAAGATCTAGGACCTTCAGATGAGTTTTCTGTTTTAATGTTTCTTTTTCTGTGGTCATATTGAATCTCTGTGTTGTTTTGAGTCATTTTGTGACTATCAGCTAATCTCTATGGCTCTTAAGTAAACAGTACCAGTCTCTTACTACTGTACAGGTGCTCTCTTCAAGGGGCCTTCTGACCTCAGGGGCCCTACAAACAGAGCTCCACGAGCCTTTCAGTTGCACATAAAGCTGGTAAACAACATACTATCAAAAGCGGTGGAGTCAGTGTATGAAACTTTTGGCTTGTCATTTCATCAACTTCCCCGAGAGCCTGTCTGAAACTTGAATAACTTGTGTGCGACTCACTTCCTCGACATTTTGTGCGCTGTGCACACACACGGGTCTACCTCCGCGCTGATTGGACGGCTGGACGACCGGGGCGGGTCATCAGTTACACCATGCATGCTGTGATTGGCCGCGGCTTGATTAGTGGGAAGTGCCCGTACGCCGGTGTCTCCCTGGTTGCGCAAGACGCCATTTTGGAGTGACAGTGAAAGATAACGGAAAGATCAAGAAGCTGTCTTTCTAAAGGTAATAACCCACCGAAACGCACTTATTTTTGTCATTTAATGTTACACTGTGTGTGAGGGTTGTCGCTCTGTTGAAACAGCTCGATTTAACTGAAGTTTAACATTACGTCACGGTGTTCTCTTCGTGCTGTGACGCGGCATTTAGCTAACCGCAGCTAGCTCGCGACAACAGTTCCTGTAACGGAAGATCGGAGAGCTGTCACTGCGGGTTTTACACTGAATTGGGCTTCGGTTCTGCCAACGATTGTCATAGTATGCCAGTATTCGAAGTCTTCATAAAGTGTCGACATGTGTTGCAAACAGCGCTTCTCTGTATATCGTTAACGAATCGTGTTACCTGTTAGCAGCTAGTTAACCGAGGCTAGTAGGCTAACCAGCTAGCCGAAGCATCCGCCCTTAGTAAGGCTAAGAGTAATTAGCTTCTAGTGATGGTAGCAGCTAAAACCAACAGGCTTTTCCCGTTTTTTATGTTGCAAAGAGCAGCTTTAATGATGGCCGGATTGACGGCCTCCGTCTGGAGTCGAGGTGTTGTTGGCTAACATTATCCCTGCCGCTAATGCAGAGTTTACCGGCTGGAACAGGCCTTTCTTATCGAGTGATCAGTTGGCTGTTCAGCTTATCCGGCTGAACGAGGTAGCTGCCTCAGGACACATAGTTCTCAGGTGCTCAGTCAAGTCCAAGATTGATCAATAATTAATAGGAAGTAACAGTTAGGTTATATAAAAGTCAATACAGGGGAACCCACCGGGTATTTAGATGTGGATGGTTTGGAATATGTGGCAATGTTAAGGCTTGAACCAAATCCTGTACGTTAGGACTGCACAAAATATCTCTTTAAAGGCGAAATGTCGATGTGCGCATGTGCAGTGATCGCATCACAGGTCATGCAGTGTCCAGTAAGATAAATTTACTTTAAAAAAAGCTTTTCTGCAGCATGACTGAGAAGGAAACCTTGAATTGTCCTCATTGTGCATGACTAATTCAGACGTCTGTCTGTTGTAACGTGTTCCCATTGATATAAAAGCTCATGGATGCACTTTTGTTGCTGAACAGTGATGTCCACTCAAAGGATCTGTTGCTCTGTAACTATAACTTTTGGTTTTATTTGAGTGCGATGCCAGATCTGAACGGCATCTGAAGAAATTAAAATCAAACAAAGTAGGTCGCTGAATTAATTCTACGTTGGTAGGAGAACGAATGGGAATACAGTGGGGTGTGGGAACTTTTTAAAACCCAATTAAATCCACACCTGCCTTTATTTTTGTGGCTTTAGGGCAGCCGAACAGCACTGAAGTCATTTTATTTCTCTTTATATATATTTTAATGTAATTTTATCATTGATGCAGCTGCAATTCCCCCCAAAATCCCCAAGTGGAACTAAGTGTAGTTTGTCCAGTATTTCTTAGTATTTTTAGTGCCGGAAGTAAAACACAGGAGCTCATTTATTTATTGTCCCGAGTGTTTAACCATTAGCTTAAGCAAACATGCCACTTGTGCTTGTACGTGCACTGTTCATTGTGCCTTTTTTGGTGCACCATGAACCTGCCTCAGGTTCAACTGAATGTGGTGGTTGATTCTCGGTTTCCTTGAAGATCCAGTTATTCCTATTTCCTTCTTTTGGCTCCTGACGCGTGTTACCTTTAACCAACACTCTGCCGAGTTTCACTCTGTAACCGTTTCCTTCTCTTTTACAGCTTTGTCACCATGGGGAATGTATTTGCAAGCTTATTCAAGGGCCTGTTTGGCAAAAAAGAGATGAGAATTCTAATGGTTGGGCTCGATGCTGCTGGAAAAACAACTATCCTATATAAACTGAAGCTTGGAGAGATAGTCACCACCATTCCCACCATCGGTATGGACGCATTTGTGTATTAATCAAATGAGTTTTTAATGCCCGAGTGTTGGATTTGTTCTGTAATATTTCTAGTTTTTAGAAAAATAAGAGTTTTTACAGGAACTCTGTCAAAGCAAATGGTTTCAAATGAGGATTAGTTGTTAGAAAACAAGTGCAGAGACATGAAAACAGACCAGATAGTCGATGCCATTGTTTAGTTCTTCCCTTTTTTTGTGCTGAATCCATTAACAAAGGCATCCAAGATCAATTCCTAGCTCGTGTGTCTTCTCAGGTAACAGGTTTAAAAGATAAAGAGAGTTTAAAAGATGCTGAATTTGTAATTGTAGAAGTGTGAAACGGCATAATTAAACGGCTTCACGTGCAGCAGGTTGACTCCAATCGTTTTGTGCCATTTACTGAGCAGCTTTTCTCTTCTTCTTCTGCAGGTTTTAATGTTGAAACGGTAGAATACAAGAACATCAGCTTCACAGTGTGGGATGTGGGCGGTCAGGACAAAATCAGGCCGCTGTGGCGCCACTACTTCCAGAACACTCAAGGTGAGGGGTGTCGGTGTACATTACTGCCCATAGGTGGCCACATTGGTGCATAAAAGATGATCTTAAAGCCAGAGAATGACTCGCCAATGAGTCACACACCATTGTTCAATTCTCAAAGGGCGTATTGTGTGACTCCTCCTTTCCTGAAATGTATTTTCAATGAAGACAACTGGTTTCTGCTCCCGGCCCATGATGCAAGCTGCCTGCACAGCAGCACATGAAGATGTGTAGTTTCCTGTTAGTTAGCAGCCTCTTTATCTGCTGGGACACGATCACCAGCCCAGTGATGTCACACCAGCATGTGCTGCTTTCGTTTCACGCAGTCAGTGTGGATCTTTGGATGAGAGCACCGCCTAAAAAGCACCTGTTTTCACTCATTTTACCAGTTAAATGTGCTCACAATCTGGTGCAATCAGCCTCTGGAAACCTTCTCCTTCTGTGTTCTTCAGTCTGACCTCGTTGGCATTTTTTCCACCTTTTTTTAAACTAAAAAATGCTTTGTTTGTGTTTTTTCTGAGCAGTTTCCTTTGTTGAATGCTGTAAATAACTCGCAGGTGTTAATGTTACGTCCCGGCTGCCTGTCAGACGCGCTCACAGCGGCGTTTTCTATCCCAATCTGCTTCACGTTTTACCTCCAAACTGCAGCCACATCATTTACTTCAGGGTTTAAACCTGCAGCTGAAACATGGAGCTTTTCCTCAGGAACACGGATGTTTCAGCTTGAAAAGCATTAAAGGAGGATCTGCTGGGGTCATCGAGGTGTTTTCTATTCGCAGGGCTTATTTTTGTGGTGGACAGCAACGACAGGGAGAGGGTGAATGAGGCGAGGGAGGAGCTGTCCAGAATGCTCGCCGAGGACGAGCTCAGAGACGCCGTGCTGCTCGTTTTTGCAAACAAACAGGTGAGATCTCAACTCTGATCTGTGAACTTTAGCTTTACTACAATAAAATTTATTGTTTATTACAAAACAATAAAACACAGCAAAATTGAATAAAATCATATAAAAGTGTCACCATACTACTGGGTATTAAAATCCATCTGAAATAAGTAGGTTTGTAGCCTAGAAGAGAGAAAAAGTCGTTATAAATGAATAAAGAAACAAACAGGTGAGATCTCAACTCTGAACTGTGAGCTTTACCTTTACTTTAGAAAGAACACGAACATGAGATGGAAGCAGTGCTTAAATGTAATTTATTTATTTATTTATACAGCCCTTTACAACAATCCATCCAAAGTGCTTTACAGCAGATAATAAATTAAGAAAAGAATAAGTATAAAACAATAAAATAACAGTAAAGGCAATAAAACACAGCAAAATTGAATAAGATGATATAAAAGTGTCACCATAATTAAAATCCACCTGAAATAAGTAGGTTTTTAGCCTAGAAGAGAGAAACAGGTGAGATCTAAACTCTGATCTGGGAGCTTTACCTTTACTTTAGAAAGAACATGAACATGAGATGGAAGCAGTGTTTAAATGTAATTTATTTATACAGCACTTTACAACAATCCATCTAAAGTGCTTTAGAGCAGATAATAAATAAAGAAAAGAATAAGTACAAAACAATAAAATAACAGCAAAATTGAATGAAATCATATAAAAGTGTCACCATAATTAAAATCATCTGAAATGAGTAGGTTTGTAGCCTAGAAGAGAGAAAGAGTCGTTATAAATGAATAAAGAGAGAAAGAGGTGAGATCTAAACTCTGAACTGGGAGCTTTACCTTTACTTTAGAAAGAACATGAGATGGAAGCAGTGTTTAAATGTAATTTATTTATACAACCCTGTACAACAATCCATTTCACCAAAGTGCTTTAGAGCAGATAATAGATAAAGAGAAGAAAAAATGCAAAACAGTAAAATAACAGCAAAATTGAATAAGATAATATAAAAGTGTCACCATACTACTGGGTATTAAAATCCATCTGAAATAAGTAGGTTTGTAGCCTAGAAGAGAGAAAGAGTCGTTATAAATGAATAAAGAGAGAAACAGGTGAGATCTAAACTCTGATCTGTGAGCTTTACCTTTACTTTAGAAAGAACATGAGATGGAAGCAGTGCTTAAAGAGGCGGTTACAGATGAGTAAAGAGAGCTGAAGCTGCGTCTTCTCCCCACAGGATCTCCCCAACGCCATGAACGCCGCAGAGATCACAGACAAGCTGGGGCTGCACGCCCTGCGCCAGCGCAGCTGGTACATCCAGGCCACCTGCGCCACCAGCGGGGACGGCCTGTACGAGGGCCTGGACTGGCTCTCCAACCAGCTGAAGAACCAGAAATGATCCATTCCACCACTTTGGCTTTTTGTTTGTTGTTTATTTTTATTTTTTTCTGTTTCAACACAGCGGCAGCACCGGACCCAGCCCCCCCCCTGTCTCTCTCTCTGCTTCCCATCCATTCCCTGGCCCTGCTTTCTCCCCCCATCAGTACCCTCGGGGCTCTCGCCTGTGCTGCTTGTGTGTGCGCGGGCGTGTGTGCGTGTGAATGTGTGCGTGTGTGTGGGTGTGAAGGCGTCTCGGTGTGTGTTGGCTGGGATTGGGAGTAACCCTGGCGTGCCTTTTACACACCTGTGGAATCCGCAGTCTGGTTTTCAAGGCCCTTCTCCATCCACCAAACTCAGCCTCTGCCCCCCCCACTCCCAGTCTTGCACGGCCCCCTTCGCCCCACCCTTACTCTCCAGAGGAAGCATGGTTTTCACACGGCAAAGAAAGAGCAAGGGTGCAAGCTCCCCCCCCCTCCTCCTTTAGTACATATCTATGTAAACCAGATGTTCACCCGGTGTAGACTGAATGCTAGATGTTCATTTTAACCTCAAACCCACCTGTAAGAGATTCAGTAAACTGCTTCTTAACCTGTATCAGGTCAAAGCAACTCAAAAAACAGAAAAAGCTGAAAAAGGAAAAAAAAAACAAGCCCATCCTCGGTCGTTCTGGTGTCATTTGAAAATCATGCTGTTTGTTTTATTATTATTATTATATTGGAATATAGCAGATTATTCTTAGCAATGGTTCTCCAGTGAACACTACCTTTCTCCCCACCACTAAGTGAGACCGTGAAGCACAAGGCAAGCCAACAATCGTCAGGAAGTGAAATTAAAACTAGCATCTGCCAGTTCTCGTCTTTTCAGGTCTTTTTGGTAGCTGGCCTTTAATTCCCAGGATTAAATTGGATTTATTGAGACGAGCTTCGGTGAAACGAATCATTCTGACAGCTGGTCAACCAGGCGCCCCGAAGCTTTCACAAGCTTCACATGTGGGTTGGTTGTTTTTCTCTAACTAGTTCTAGCGTTTCTACTTGTTCTGTGGCTGCTGAACCAAATGCATCCGAGCAGCGAGACAAATCTGAGCGTCTCCGAGGGCCTGAACTGATGTTGACGAGTTTTATTGTTTTGTTTCTTTGGGTTTTTCTCACCAACGGTTGGCAGATCGACTTTGAAATCTCAGCGGTTTAGTTTTGGGACGAAGGATCGGCACCGAATAATGAAGGCTCCTAAGCTGTGAACAGTCCAGACGTCTGGGTGTTTGCGGGCTACTACTTCTCAGTGTGGCGCTGCGGACTTGGTGGTAGACCTGTTGGGGGGGGGTGTAGTTACCTGGTGGTGAGACTCAGCAGGCGTCCTCAGTGTTGAACCTGGGGGGTTAAAGCTGGCACTTCTGTCAAGAATGATTGTAAATCTGTAAGTTCCCCTGTAAACTGTTTCTGTGGGGATTTCCTGAACACATTAATAAACATGATTTGATCCAACAGCCGCCGGAGCGACGTCTTATTTGGGTCGGAACTGAGCCGCCCGAGTCAGAACTGAGCCGCTCGGGTCAGAACCGAGCCGCCCGGGTCAGAACTGAGCCGCTCGGGTCAGAACCGAGCCGCCCGGGTCGGAACCGAGCCGCTCGGGTCAGAACTGAGCCGCTCGGGTCGGAACTGAGCTCCTTGGGTCAGAACTGAGCTGCTCGGGTTTACGTCATTATAAAATGGTAAATGCTGCAATAACAGATCCTCTCAAACTGTTTCCAGTCGCATCGTTACTTCATTCTTGGTCCAATATCAGTGTAATATTTGAATTAAAAATGGAAATCGGGCCCAAAATGTAGGAATTTATATTAAAAAAAGGTAAATACAGCGATAAATCCTCTCAAACTGTTTCCAGTCGCATCCATTTCTCTTCAAAACCTTAAAGTTATTTATTCTTGGTCCAATATCAGTGTAATATTTGAATTAAAAATGTGAATTGGTCCCAAAATGTAGGAATTTATACGAAAAAAAGGTAAATAAATGGTAGTCACATCCATTTCTCTTCAAAACCTTAAAGTTACTTCATTCTTGGTCCAATATCAGTGTAATATTTGAATTAAAAATGTGAATTGGGCCCAAAATGTAGGAATTTATACTAAAAAAAGGTAAATACAGCGATAAATCCTCTCAAACTGTTTCCAGTCGCATCCATTTCTCTTTAAAACCTTAAAATTACTTCATTCTTTGTCCAATATCAGTGTAATATTTGAATTAAAAATAAAAATCGGTCCACAAATGTAGGAATTTATACTCAAAAATGGTAAATAAATGGTAGTCACATCCATTTCTCTTTAAAACCTTAAAGTTATTTATTCTTGGTCCAATATCAGTGTAATATTTTAATTAAAAATGGAAATCAGTCCCAAAATGTAGGAATTTATACTCAAAAATGGTAAATGCAGCTACAGAAGTTCTTAAATGGGTTTTAAATTCAACTTGAACCCACTATAAAACCCTAAAGTGTGCCATTAAAATGAGTTTCTGAGTATTTCTTCTTCTTGAGCTGCAGGCAGCAACGCAGGAACACTTTGTAACATCTAACGGTTATTTTAAGGGACTCATTTCTTGGTTCTACAGCCAGTAAATGTGTAACTTGGACTAAGCTGCAGGCTAAACTTAAACCGAAGGTGAGGACAGAAAAACGAGCTGCTCACCTGTTCATGTCCGCATTCAACCACCAGGTGGCGACAAATGGCCACTTTTCGGGAAACCGGCCCACTTCTGAAACCTTCCTGCATGAAATGAACACATTTTAGGTTTAAAACGAGCACCAATGAGTCAAACTCAGGGTTATTTTATGAATTTGTACTGGAGCCAGTTGCTTATCTGATAACGAAGTGTAGAACAGTATCGCTTTGTGATTAATGTAAAAAATGTTATGTACAGGAGTAACAAATTCAACCTAAAGCTGATGAGAGAGCTCTTAGAAATATTTGTGTTCGTCTCACACTTGTATTTGAATGAAAAATGTCGCTCTGATACATTAGAAGTGTCTTTTTATGTTTTAAAGGTAATGAAATGACAGCAGAGAGATGAATTAATGTCTTTGGAGGAATAAAACAGGTGGAAAATGACAGCATGGAGATGAATATGATCACCAAGAGACGACAAGAACACAGGAAGATGGAAAACGGCTTAAAAGAGAGAGAAACACCCTGAAAAAAATCAATATCAAATATTAATGATGAGTCACCGTATCTCCATTGAATGTTAATCATTTTAATGGGATGCAGGGAACTCTCCCTGAAGAAAAATGTCCAGTTTGGAGGAAAATAAGCAGCTTCTGCTCACATCTTTCACCGTTTTGGTCGCACAGACCTGTGCAAAACATCAACAGTCAGAAAGAAATGCATGAAATATAAACGCTAAGTGATGCAAAATGATTCAAAGTACATGCCAGCACTACAAAGAGACAGAAAACAACTAAAAAAAGAGCTTAAAAGGACATGGCATGCTGAGAAGTGATGAGAAAATAATGCAAGAAGGACCAGAAATGAATGGAAAATGACAGTAATGCAAAAAACAGCTAAATTTAGCACAAAAATGATGTAAAATACCGATTAAAAAAAGCACCATGGGCCAATACTGATGTGTAAGAACTGCAGGTTGAAAAAGAGACAAAAAATAAGAGAAATTAAACTATAACAAATGAAACAAAATGGCTCCAAAGTGAGAGACGAGCGGCCGAATTACTGGAAAAGAGCAACAGAAACCAGCAGGACGCACGCGGCGCTCCTCCGTTTACGTTCACGTGAAAAATAATATGAAAGAAGTCGTCGAGAGGACAGAAAAGCGGGTGTTTCAGGAAGGGAAGTTTGCACCGGGAAAGGGGGCGGGGCTTAGCGCGCACACCTGACGGACAGACTCCTCCCTCCCTCCCGTCTGCGCGCGGACAGTTGTTGATTCTCTGGCGTCGCTGCGCGTCCCGCTCTGTTAGCTGCACGTTTGAGGAGAAACAAGAAGTCTGCAGCGAAGGAGGAAACGAACACGATGGCTGACAGCTGAAACCCGCCGAGTGACGACACATTGAGTTCCAGGTGAGTCCTCTGACGCTCCGGCAGGTGCGGGCCGGCGTGCGCGGTCTAATGTGGAGGAACGAAGCCTCCCGAGAGCGTGCTGACCTGGACTAAGGCTTCAAAACCTCGGTCCTCACCTGTATCTGCTTTTGTTTTGGGTTTTGACTCATTAATCCATCATTTACTGACAGAAACCTCCGGATTGAAGCGGTTTAATGGCACTAATTGACGGCAGCGCTGTTATTTCAGAGGTCAAGCAGCACGCGGGGTCTGTGTTAACCTCCCAGACAACAAGTTTCCTCCCAGCAGGTCTCATGTTCCAGGAGGAACCTTTTTACTCCGCTGTTTCACTGAAGCAGGGTTTGTTTGGAGTGAAAAAGGCCTCATTAAGCTTAAATTAAAGACTTCTGAACCATTTCTGCTTCTCAGCCATGAAGATTTGTAGCTTTTTTCCTTCTTCATATCAGTAGAAATGAGATGCTTTTTCATATTTGTTCCACGGAACAAAGACATGATGTTGTAGATGGTTGATAGCATGAAATCTGATGGTGTAAACCGGCTCTACGATCCTCTCTCCGGGCTTAAATCTGACCCCGAACAGTTGGGTTTTTTCCCACTAACTTTATTATAAGCGAACACACTAAAGTCGGCTTTAGAAAGCAGAAGGAAGGGAATATGAATTCATTACCACTCTGATACTTCCACTTGAATGTTATCGTGTTATTTCCCCTTTCAGTGGTTGAAGAAAAGGGAATATTTCCCTCTGAGGGGTTGAGTTAAGCTGCAGTTAAAGCTCAGCTTGGCCCTTCATTGGACCACCGTCCTGGGAACGATGCGCGTGCACGGGCGCGGGATCGCGTCATTTACTATGAAGAATGTCAGAAACCGTTCCGCTGAGATCAGGATACACGTAAGAAGCTGGATTCACTGCACAGGTGTTGTCTTTAAGTTACTCAGTGGTGGTTTTGTTCGATGAGGCTTTGGTTATAAAATCAGGATTTTATTAGAGCAGAGCGACAGTCTGGAAGTGCTTTAAGTGACTAAGTTTACACGTTTGTTTGTTGATTATAGTTAAAGGGGAACTCCGGTATTTTTAAACCTTATTTCTGGCATGAAATACGTTCATCTACTCACTGAGAACAGTTTGGTGAAAGTCGGCGTCCTTCAGAAGATATTTAGATAACTGGAGATCCATATAACGGAGTGAACGGGGCTTAGAGGATGCAGCCTCTAAATAAGGCATTATCTGTCTTTATTTCACCAATACTTTAAGAAGAATGAATGAATGAACGTGTGCTATAGCTCTGTTAGCTCATAGCTGCTGTGTTGTTGTTATTGGCGGCTATAGGAGAGCTAACGGAGGGATTTCTACACAGGCACTCTACTGGGACCACTTCATCCACACGCCCCCCTGCAGCACAGTTTATTCACTCCGTGCTCTGTGACAGTCGGCTAACTTCACACAGAGTTTGCTGCTGATAGTTTTGTGCAACATGGCAGGATATTTATCAGATTTTGACGACGTAGACGACGACTTTGAGTAAGATGGACGTTCTTACCGGAGTGAATGAGCTGTGCTGCAGCGGTGGGCGTCGATGACATCATCCCAGTAGACGAGTGTGTAGAAAGCCCCTATAAGCCCCCCGATAGCCGCCAATAACAACAACACAGCAGCTATGAGCTAACAGAGCTATAGTACACGTTCATTCATTCATTCTTCTTAAAGTATTGGTGAAATAAAGACAGATAATGCCTCATTTAGAGGCTGCATCCTCTAAGCCCCGTTCACTCCGTTATATGGAGCTCGAGGAATCTAAATATCTTCTGAAGGACGCCGACTTTCACCAAACTGTTCTCAGTGAGTAGATGAACGTATTTCATGCCAGAAATTAAAGGAGTTCCCCTTTAAAATCAAAGGTGGTTTGGCTCCTCGTCTGTCCCCCCTGGCCTGGGACCCCTCAGGGGCAGCTGGGTGAGGGATGTCTGGGTTTCCCTCCTGGACCTGTTGCCTCTGGTGATGATGGATGGAAAAAAAGTTTTGTATCATATAAATGCCTCAAGGAAACGATCCTGTGGATCTCAACAGCTGCAACATTCAGTTGATTAAGTGTGAAGAGTCGCTTCTTTATCTCTTGTTGTTCAATGTTTCTTTTCCCCCAAAAATAGGTGAAGATGTCACCTTTGCTTTGCTTTTCTTCCTCACTAATCCAGACATGATAGACGGATGCATTGTGTTGGCTGGTGTTCTCTTCTTTCCATACACCTGTTCACACACTTTCAGACCACTTTCAGACCGCTGCATGCTGGGTGTTTGAACAGATGTGGTGCTGATGGGACAGACTGACAGCCCCCCCCCCGCCCCATCGTCTGATCAAAGCTCTGCGTCTGTCTCTGGGCCTGCAGACAGCCTCATGCATGAGCTGCATGGCAGCAAAAAGGCAGCAAAAAGGCAGCATTAAGGCAGCAAAAAGGCAGCAAAAAGGCAGCAAAAAGGCAGCATTAAGGCAGCAAAAAGGCAGCATTAAGGCAGCAAAAAGGTAGCAAAAAGACAGCAAAAAGACAGCAAAAAGGCAGCAAAAAGGCAGCATAAAGGCAGCAAAAAGGCAGCAAAAAGGCAGCATTAAGGCAGCAAAAAGGCAGCATTAAGGCAGCAAAGAGGCAGCAAAGAGGCTGTAAAAAGGCAGCATAAAGGCAGCAAAAAGGCAGCAAATAGGCAGCATTAAGGCAGCATTAAGGCAGCAAAAAGGTAGCAAAAAGGTAGCAAAAAGACAGCAAAAAGACAGCAAAAAGGCAGCAAAAAGGCAGCAAAAAGGCAGCATAAAGGCAGCAAAAAGGCAGCATTAAGGCAGCAAAAAGGCAGCAAAAAGGCAGCATTAAGGCAGCAAAGAGGCAGCATAAAGGCAGCAAAAAGGCAGCAAATAGGCAGCATTAAGGCAGCAAAAAGGCAGCAAACACAGGCTTCGGCCATTTAACCAGGCCTCAGTTTGGTGTGTGGGGAGACGCTTCGTGGCTGCAGGTCTTGTTTTGCAGCCTGTTTTTGGTAATTCAGGTTCAGATTAGTTGTTGGTTCGCTGCCACGAGTCTATTTTGAGCACGGAAAATACATCCCACCCATGGCATTGTTCTTCTGCTGTTGTTTTGTTCACAAACGCCCTTTTTTTTGACTGGCAGCTTTGTGAATGATCTGAATTCTCATGGAGACGTTAAGTCAGTGAATGTCTTCATTAGAGCTGCAGCAAATCAGCATTTTAACACCAAGCTGTGGGCAATTTTCTGCAAAACCTGCCAGATTTATCAGCATTATGATAAAAAGTTATTTAGCTCGCGTTGCCTCAGGCTCGAAGGAGAAGAATCCGAATGTCTTTGCAGTTTAACCTGCAAACAGATATTATTCTACTGCTATTTTAATTGCTGTTAAAGTTGAATAAAACAGGAAAAAGACCACAGGTCACAGGCTATTTATAATCAAATTTTTATTAGTTTATCAGAAACCTTTTATTTTGTTTTATTATAGGTTATAATTTAAATAAATCTAATCTTTTAACTGACAGATGAATAAAAACAGAGTTTGATTTGCTGTCAAAGACCAAATTAAATCATCTCATTTACACTTTCTGCATCTTCTTTCTCGTGTTCTGGAAACAATTTCCACCAAATGAGAGCGTGTTTTGCTGCAGATTGAAACAATATCTTTAATTTGACATTTTCTGTGTATTTTGGACTAGACATGAGGAATGGAAATGTTTTTTTTAAGGTTTTTAAGTAGAAGCTAGTTTCCAGAAAGAAGGCCGTGACGATACATCTGTGCCTGCATCCACTGATATGAAACCTGTTTTTCTTGCAGATAACAATAAGAAAAAGCTTCTCGGTGTAATTTAGGAATGGTTCCAGAACCTGGTCTGTCCCAGTTTTAACTCGGTTGTTCACGATCCTCTCAGTGCTGGTTGTTTGTTTCAGAGTTTGTTTCTGCTCAGTTAGTTGGAAGCACATTTCTGCTCTCTAATCTTTCGCGTATTCCCTCTTATGAGCTGGTTTGCATGTAAACATTCTTGATACTGTGATTGTAAAATGTAGACAGCGTTGTTTGCTTTAGATTAGGGCTGTCAAACAGGTTAAAATCGTGATTAATCGCATTTTTTCATAGTTAACTCGCGATTAATCTATATTAAAAACATAGAGTTAGAATCAAATAAACACAAAGAAAAATGTCTTTTATCTTTTATTTCTTCTTTCAAATAAAAAAAAGTGCTTTGTAGACCCACTCGACATGTCTATTTAAAAAACACGGCACATAAAATGCCACAATAATGTGGTCTTAAAGCTGAAGACGTAGCAGCCAACAAACAGAACGGGGCCTTTAACAGGACAGTTAAATGAATGACAAACTGCAGTCATTAGACTCATCAGATTCTGAACTCTTAGTGGCTTTTCTCCTACTTATTGAACTAATTGCTCAGGCCGCGATTAATCGCGATCAAAAAAATTAACTCATTAAATTAACTCATGCAATTAATTTTAATTAATCGCATCTCGATTAACTCGTTAGCTATGACAGCCCTGCTTTCTGCTGTAAATGAGCTTTTTGAGCTCGTTAAATATCCAGTGAAGTTCTAGACATGAAGATGTGGAATTGGCATGTATTGCTTTAAAAAATCTTATTTGGAAAGCTCTTGGTGAAGCAAAATGGCTGTTGTGAGTCCTGTGTGCGTTTTTTTAGGTTAAAATATAAGTTTATCCTTCAAGACGTAGTGGCAAGAAATGTCAAAGACAAAGAGAGTCACCAGCCTCAGAAATTACAAGCTAACAGCAGCTAATTCGAGCCCAGAGGTCAAAAAGCTGCTAAAAAACACTTGTGAGGAAAAGCAACACACTGAAAAACACAAAGAATGGACATCAGACCAGTGGAAAACTGTGCTTTGGGCTCTACATGCCTGGTTCCCACCATGAAGCGCGGAGGAGGCGGTGTGATGGTGTGGGGGTGCTTAGCTGTTAACACTGTAGGGGATTTATTCAAAATTTCAGGAGCACTGAACCAGCATCTTCCACAGCATCCTGCAGCGACCATCATTTATTTTTCAACGGGACAATGACCCCAAACGCACCTCCAGGCTGTGTAAGAGCTGTCTGACCCGGGAGGAGACTGATGGAGTGCTGCGTCACCTGCCCTGGCCTCCAGTCACCTGCCCTGGCCTCCGGTCACCTGCCCTGGCCTCCGGTCACATGACCTGGACTCCGGTCACCTGCCCTGGCCTCCGGTCACCTGCCCTGGCCTCCGGTCACATGCCCTGGCCTCCGGTCACCTGCCCTGGCCTCCAGTCACCTGCCCTGGCCTCCAGTCACCTGCCCTGGCCTCCAGTCACATGCCCTGGCCTCCGGTCACCTGCCCTGGCCTCCGGTCACCTGCCCTGGCCTCCGGTCACCTGCCCTGGCCTCCGGTCACATGACCTGGACTCCGGTCACCTGCCCTGGCCTCCGGTCACCTGCCCTGGCCTCCGGTCACCTGCCCTGGCCTCCAGTCACATGCCCTGGCCTCCGGTCACCTGCCCTGGCCTCCAGTCACCTGCCCTGGCCTCCAGTCACATGCCCTGGCCTCCAGTCACATGCCCTGGCCTCCGGTCACCTGCCCTGGCCTCCGGTCACCTGCCCTGGCCTCCGGTCACCTGCCCTGGCCTCCAGTCACCGGCCCTGGCCTCCAGTCACCTGCCCTGGCCTCCAGTCACCTGCCCTGGCCTCCGGTCACCTGCCCTGGCCTCCGGTCACCGGCCCTGGCCTCCGGTCACCTGCCCTGGCCTCCAGTCACCGGCCCTGGCCTCCAGTCACCGGCCCTGGCCTCCAGTCACCTGCCCTGGCCTCCAGTCACCGGCCCTGGCCTCCAGTCACCTGCCCTGGCCTCCGGTCACCGGCCCTGGCCTCCGGTCACCTGCCCTGGCCTCCGGTCACCTGCCCTGGCCTCCGGTCACCTGCCCTGGCCTCCGGTCACCTGCCCTGGCCTCCGGTCACCTGCCCTGGCCTCCGGTCACCTGCCCTGGCCTCCAGTCACCGGCCCTGGCCTCCAGTCACCTGCCCTGGCCTCCGGTCACCTGCCCTGGCCTCCGGTCACCTGCCCTGGACTCCGGTCACCTGCCCTGGCCTCCGGTCACCGGCCCTGGCCTCCGGTCACCTGCCCTGGCCTCCGGTCACCTGCCCTGGCCTCCGGTCACCTGCCCTGGCCTCCGGTCACCTGCCCTGGCCTCCGGTCACCTGCCCTGGCCTCCGGTCACCTGCCCTGGCCTCCGGTCACCTGACCTAAACCCAATGAGACGGACCGCAGAGTCAGCATCTCTGGGAACTCCTTCAGGACTGTTGGAAAACCACTTCAGGACCTCATGAAGCTCATCGAGAGAATGCCAAGAGTGAACAAAGCAAAGAGTGAAACGTATTCAGAGCTATTTCACCCTTTTTTATTCACTGCATAATTCCATATGAGCTCATTCACACTTTCGATGCCTTCAGTGAGAATTTAACATGTAAATCGGCATGAAAATAAAGAAAAAACAAGCTTTTGTCCAAACTTTTCACCCTTTATTTGGTTGGAGGTGGTTTTTCCCTCTTTAAAAGCTTTTTTTCCCCCATTCATAAAACAGGGATAAGGAATAAGTGAACGCTGCTTTTAACGTGTTTAGTTTTTACTTCCAAACATGAAATCACTTTATTCTGCAGTAAAACCTCAACATAAATCACCAAAAACAGGAATAATCCATCATTTTAATGTCTTTAATAAGATTCAGCTGATAAAGGGTGCTCCTAGGCTCTCTTATGATGTAATTAATCCATTTTAATAGTGAATTTGTGACCAGAGTTTCTGCCACGTTCAATAAATCCGTGTTCCCTCGGCTTCTGAACATTTTGTGCAAACATCCGGTATGTTTCTGTCGTACCTATTGAGTTTCACGGGTGTCACATATACCTGAATTAGCCTTTTGTACTTGGTTAATATGAGATGTGTATTAATGGATTTAGAGGGAGCTTTGGCGCCGGCTACTTTCCAAACAGCGTCTCAGGTGTCAAAGTTCAGTTTATGTTTTCTGAAGATGTCGGAGTACGGTAAAAGCTGCAGATATTTCAGGAAATGTTAAACCTCAAAGCGTTTAAAGGACGACATGTTCAAGGACAGAAACAATGCCTTTGTTTTGATCCTCCGGAGCCGTTCGTGCTGTTAAATCAGGACACGCCCGCTGCAGAGGAGCACTCTCAGAGAAAAGTCAGCTGTAGTTTTCACCTGGAGCTCAGAACAGCAGCTCCAACAGGCAGGAGGGTCTTTGCTTCGAGGCCTAACAACTTAAAACCCCTCGTTCCCCCCCAGGTAACATGATGGAGGTGGAAGGTCCCTGGGCAGAAGTGTTTGATGGCTCAGAGAGGAAGGAGGCGTCCTCGGGAGAGGAGGCGTTGTTGGGGAGCTCCACTCTGACCCTGGCTCCTCTGGCGGATGATTCGCCGTCCATCCGCCGCTCCCAGCCCATCCTGATCACCTCAAACAGGTACGACAACACTCAGACGGGTTACTCATCGTGGCGGATTCATTCTGAGAGTGGCTATGAGTCATGAGACTGGAGGAGGAGAAGGATGTTGACTCGAGTCGGTGACTAAACGGCAGGCCAGAAGTCCCGATGCTCGCGGCCTTAAAGGCTCTGGGAGCTGTCGGTGGGTAGGTTTGCTTAGTGTGAGCCTCGAGTTGACAGAGACATGGAGGCAAAGCTTTGTTTTCTTGTCATTACTTAACGGTATTAAGGCTATAATTACACATTACCTAACAACTCGTGACTTTCTTCCTGAGAGCAGCTCGGTCGAGTGAAGCAACTCCAGGAAGCTTTTAATGTTGTGAAACTTGTTCAAGTTGAAGCTTAAAGTGTTGAATGTAATGAATGTTTTTTATGTCTTTAAATGGACCAAAACTAATGCTAACTCTGAGCTTCAAACCCCGCTGGTTCCTCCTTTGCTCCCAATGAGTCCACGGATCATTCTTACCATCATTCTTACCTGTAAAAGCTAGTTTTAGTGCTTCTTTTGGTCGGTAAACGCCTCAGATGAACCCATTGTACCTCAAACAGTCGACGGACACAGTTGGAGGTCGGGGTGGGCGATATGACGATATAAATCGTGAAGGATTGCAATGTGAAGACGATTCGTAACGATCTGATCTGTTTTTATATTTCGTGAGGTAAAGTAGGTGCTGTTATCTTTCAGAGCAGTGACATGACTTCAGTTTGATAATTAAATAGGGTTTAAATTACATAGATATTGCTCTAAAAAGCCCTTCTCCAGGTTAACTTAGGGTTGGGCGATATAAATCGTGAAGGATTGCAACGTGAAGACGATCCGTAACGATCTGTCAAACTGCAGAGATGAGGTGATAACAGTTTCTCTGGTGTTGTTGTGCAGTTAAACCCTCATAGTTTTAAGACTGACAGTTAAATAAGCAGATTTACAGCTGCTTGCATCCATGACGGCTCATATTTTCCCTCACAAGAGCCATTTTGTTGGGGGCATTTTGCCCCTGGTACTGTCTCACAAGGCAAATTGGTTCTGGGTGAGTAATAAGAAGCTTGGATTAGGTAGACCAGGGCCTCACACCGGAGAAGTTAAAGCTTAAAGTGTTGAATGTAATGAATGTTTTTTATGTCTTTAAATAGACCAAAACTTCTGCTAACTCTGAGCTTCAAACCCGGCTGGTTCCCGATGAGTCCACGGATCATTTTTACCATCATTCTTACCTGTAAAAGCTAGTTTTAGTGCTTCTTTTGGTCGGTAAACGCCTCAGATGAACCCATTGTACCTCAAACAGTCAACGGACACAGTTGGAGGTCGGGGTGGGCGATGTGACGATATTAAATCGTGAAGGATTTAACGATCTGTAACCATCTGTCAAGTAGTTCAAGTTGATGAAAAAGTTGGATGTTTTTATATTTCGTGAGGTAAAGTAGGTGCTGTTATCTTTCAGAGCAGTGAAATGACTTCAGTTTGATAATTAAATAGGGTTTAAATTACATAGATATTGCTCTAAAAAGCCCTTCTCCAGGTTAACTTAGAGGTGGACGATATAAATCGTGAAGGATTGCAACGTGAAGACGATCCGTAACGATCTGTCAAACTGCAGAGATGAGGCGATAACAGTTTCTCTGGTGTTGTTGTGCAGTTAAACCCTCATAGTTATAAGACTGACAGTTAAATAAGCAGATTTACAGCTGCTTGCATCCATGACGGCTCATATTTTCCCTCACAAGAGCCATTTTGTTGGGGGCATTTTGCCCCTGGTACTGTCTCACAAGGCAAATTGGTTCTGGGTGAGTAATAAGAAGCTTGGATCAGGTAGACCAGGGCCTCACACCGGAGCCAGGCCCAGCGGAGAGGCTTGGTGGTCGGACCGGAAAGAACACGAAAAGCAGCTGGAGCTGGAGATCGTGGCGGTCTGATCTGGCTGGAAAGTCACTTCCCTGGTGGGGAAGCAGCCTGAGCTCGTGCAGGAGGTTGAGAGTTGCCCGGTTAGATGGAGTTGGGCTCATTTCGACGCACAGCAGAGGTTCTGGAGCCAGTCTCCTCCAGTGGGGCTGGACTTTATTCCACCCTGCAGTTTCCCTGGTTCAGAGGTTGGAGTTTATCCTCGGTGGCCAGTAGGGGGTGTGGGGGGGGTTGAGTTCAGAGTACGAAACCTTCTTAGAGTTTCTGGGTGGGCTGCTGGAAGGTACGGCGCCTGGGAACTCAGTCCATCCATCCATCCACCCGTCCATCCATCCATCCATCCACCCACCAGTCCATCCATCCATCCACCCACCAGTCCATCCATCCATCCACCCACCAGTCCACCCATCCATCCACCCGTCCATCCATCCATCCACCCACCCACCAGTCCATCCATCCACCTGTCCATCCATCGATCCATCGATCCATCCATCCATCCATCCACCAGTCCATCCATCCACCCACCAGTCCATCCATCCATCCACCCGTCCACCCATCCATCCACCCGTCCATCCATCCATCCATCCACCCACCAGTCCACCCATCCATCCACCCACCAGTCCATCCATCCACCCACCAGTCCACCCATCCATCCACCCGTCCATCCATCCATCCATCCACCCACCAGTCCACCCATCCATCCACCCACCAGTCCATCCATCCACCTGTCCATCCATCCATCCATCCATCCATCCATCCATCCATCCACCAGTCCATCCATCCATCCACCCACCAGTCCACCCATCCATCCACCCGTCCATCCATCCATCCACCCACCCACCAGTCCATCCATCCATCCACCCACCAGTCCATCCATCCACCTGTCCATCCATCGATCCATCCATCCATCCATCCATCCATCCACCCACCAGTCCATCCGTCCATCCATCCATCCATCCACCCACCAGTCCATCCATCCATCCATCCACCCACCAGTCCATCCATCCATCCATCCATCCATCCATCCACCAGTCCATCCATCCATCCACCCACCAATCCATCCATCCATCCATCCATCCACCCACCAGTCCATCCATCCATCCATCCATCCACCCACCAGTCCATCCATCCACCCACCAGTCCATCCATCCATCCACCCACCCACCAGTCCATCCATCCATCCACCCACCAGTCCATCCATCCATCGATCCATCCATCCATCCATCCACCCACCAGTCCATCCATCCATCCATCCATCCATCCATCCATCCATCCATCCACCCACCAGTCCATCCATCCATCCACCCACCAGTCCATCCATCCATCGATCCATCCATCCATCCATCCACCCACCAGTCCATCCATCCATCGATCCATCCATCCATCCATCCACCCACCAGTCCATCCATCCATCCACCCACCAGTCCATCCATCCATCCACCAGTCCATCCATCCATCCATCCACCCACCAGTCCATCCGTCCATCCATCCATCCGTCCATCCATCCATCCGTCCATCCATCCATCCGTCCATCCATCCATCCGTCCATCCATCCATCCGTCCATCCATCCATCCGTCCATCCATCCATCCACCAGTCCATCCATCCATCCACCCACCAGTCCATCCATCCATCCATCCACCCACCAGTCCATCCATCCATCCACCCACCAGTCCATCCATCCATCCACCCACCAGTCCATCCATCCATCCACCCGTCCATCCATCCATCCATCCATCCATCCATCCACCCACCAGTCCATCCATCCATCCACCCACCAGTCCATCCGTCCATCCATCCATCCGTCCATCCATCCATCCATCCACCCACCAGTCCATCCATCCATCCATCCATCCATCCATCCACCAGTCCATCCATCCATCCACCCACCAGTCCATCCACCCATCATCCATCCACCCACCAGTCCACCCATCCACCCATCATCCATCACAGGGCCAACACAGAGACAGACAACATACACACTCACTTCGAGGGCCAACACAGAACCACCATTGAACCCAACATGCATGTTTTTAGTCTGGAGGAAGCTGAGCATGCACTGGGAGAACTGAGATTTGAACCAGCAACCTTCTTACTGTTCTAACCAATGCAGCCACAGAGATACCAGTTAGTTATTTATCCCTTCCCATTCAACCCAAATGCTTCATATCCCAGAGTTAGTCAGAGTCGGACATTAATTCCCTGAAAATATCAGGTTTGTTGTGTCCACTTCGTCTCAGCTGGTGCGATCAAGATTGTTTGCTTTGAACATCTCTTGTAATTCAGAAAAATCAACTGTCTCCACTTCTTGGAGCTTGTGGAAATACGTCATGTTCTCCACTAAGAAGATAACAACTTTTAATCCACAAACTATTTGCTTTGGATCATTTAGGCAGAGAAACAACAAAGAATTCCTCGTTTGTTTCCTACAAACTTGGCGAATGACGCTGAATCAGGACAACCTTTTATTTCTTTCCTTTCCAAACTTTTTCCACCCAGCTGCTGGTGAACATCTGTCCCCGTTGTCCAGCTTTACTTTCAGTCTGTCAGTCTGAAAGCTTTATAATTCAGAAGGGAATCTGGCCTCTAACCCAGCATTAGGCTGGCGTACTTTTGCACATTCAAGGCCGGATGGTCGAAAGTTAACGCATTTAGAGAGTGTTACCCTCTCTTATCCCTTTCTGCACTTCACCGCTCTTCTCTGAGACTGTTTTTCACAACTTCTCACAGCTATCTCATTGATTTCTCTGACTTTTTCCAGGACGAAGGGCAGCGGGTCGTTCTCGTCGTGCTCTGTTCCCGCCATACCGAACCCCTTTCCAGAGCTGTGCAGCCCTGCCAAGTCTCCGGTGCTCCTCAGCTCCCTTCCACCACAGTCTAGTGAAAAACATGTAAGTCTTGGTGGCGAGCAGCTGCTCCTGCGTCTGAACACGTTTTGATGAATTCTCACTCGAGTGTTGCAGTCGAAACGGTGTCAAATCCACAGTAAAAAGTTCAGTAAGTGAATCGGAGACATTGAACAGGTGCCAGGGTGATAGTAGCCTTTTTTTTTTTACTTCCTGCTGAAAGATTCAATCAGATTGTGAAGGACTGGAAGCCAACACACGAGGAAAGTGTGGGAAGTGTTCAGTTTTTGCAGCAATGCAGCCAAATTTACGCGGATCCAGCTCTGAAAATCGAGCCTGCAGATGCATTTTGTTCCTGTTTGAGGTTGTTTTTAAAGGCTGGGTGCCAAAGACAAGTCAGAGGGCTGAAGTAACACCTTGTTAGTTTCGGTCTTTCTGTGGGATTATTGTCAGTGAGAAAGATGTCGGCTAACACCAGGCTGATCCTTTAAGGGGTGTGTGTTTGGACTGAGGTTTAGCAGCTACTGTGTGAATCCCATCCCACCTGCTCGGCTCTGCAGGGTCAGACAGGTGCCATCAGCAAGTGGATCTTCTGGATGTGTTTGGGCTTGTTTGGCAGCAGCGCAGGTGAAGGCTGTTGGTAGCTGTGACTGACGGCAGGGTTGTGTTGTCATGTCTCATTTTGAAACGCTGCCAGAGTCAACATGTCTGTAATTACATCTGCATGTCAGCCTGCTGCTCTGGCCTCGGGCTGCGTTGTGAATAACGAGTAAAGGTGAACGGGCCAAGACGCAATTTGTATCACAGTATCGGCGTCACCTTTTCTCGTCCCTGAGCGCGTTGCACGGATCCCTTATTAGCTGTTTCCGTTTATTTTTGTATATTTTTGACGTTGTTAGCAGAGATGTCAAGTCAAGATCATGCCGAGGACTCGGATTGCTCAGCGTGGGCAAGTTTCTTAGGCATGAGGGAGAAAATGGGCATGAAAAGCAAAGATGATGAATAAATATGAAGCACTGAAGCTGACTATATGAGTTCAGTAACAGTTAAACTTCCAACTTCCACATTTTGAAGCCTTTTATTTGAACAATTTGATGGAAACTAACGAGGAAAGTTCCCCAGTTTTCCAAAACTTTTTGAAGGAAGGGTGGAAACAGGTTTAGTTTTCTTTGTCTTCTGCCTAAAACCGTTTAATTATCCTCTGTTCCAGCCGTGCAGGACGACCTGGGGTCAGATGCACGATGCAGCTTTTCTCCCACGCAGACTGGTATTTATGAAGGAGGAATGTGCACGTCTCACGCATTCTTCAGCCCATGTGTACACTTGTTTTGTAACCTGGAAACGGGAAGGAAGAAGTGACATAATTCAGCTCGAAAAGGAGAATATAACTGAGTTTATATCCTCGTTTTCATGGTTTATTTTAATTTAAATGCGCTTCTTTGAACAACTGCAGCCGAGTTCTTTAGTGAGACTCATCAGTGAAATAGCACCAGTGCAGCCGGGGAAAAGGGAAAGAGCTGCAGACTGCGTGAGAAACCAGCTCCATGCTTCCACGCTTCAGTCCAGACTATAACTGCTGAAACAGCCACATGACGACACACCTGGCGAACCGAGGAGAACGGAGGGAAGTCGCCTCCCTCTTCATGAATCTGACCCGTTCTTCTTATTCTTTGGTTTTTGTCGAGCATCTTTGGCTCGCAGGCTGCATGTTCCTGTGTGCGGTATCAAAGGATGCGCTCCACTTAAGGCTGAAGACACCCAGCCTCGTTGATTCCAGCTGATCCTGTTACTTTACCGCTCGGTACTGAAGACGCCAGAACACCTGCCCAGAGAGACGCTCCTTTGAGTCTTTTATGACTCTGCAGAGTTGCTGTGTGGGACGGCCTTTTTATCCCTGCCGTCACAAATCGAGATGATGTCTGAAAAGCTAAAAGTGCAGAACAGACAGATTTCTAAGAGTTGGCTGATATCAAAAAGCAGGGGGAGGCTCGGGTGTTTGATGTTAAATAAATGCAATTTCAGCGCTGTGTTTTAGTTTGATGGAAAGATTCTGATTTATCCAAACTGATCCCTACGCTGTAGGGCTGGGCCTGGACTGTCAGAGAGGAGGATGTTGGACAGCAACAGACTCGTTCCACCACAGGAAACCATTTCTTCCTGAAGATATCAAGCTTTACACCCCCCCCTGACCATTAACTGTGCAGTAATGAGCTCATAAGTTATTATGGACACCCACATAAGAGTATTTCTCTTCTTAATTCAATTAATGTTGCTTTTATATCTCTAATGCACGGTAGAGGTAACATCCATCTATTTTCTGTACCCGCTTATTCCAGCTTAGGGTCGCGGGGGGGGGGGGGCTGTAGCCTATCCCAGCTGTCATTGGGCGAAAGGTGGGGTAACACCCTGGGCGGGTCGCCAGTCCATCACGGGGCCACACAGAGACAAACAACCCTCCAAACTCACTCCAAACTCACCCCTCGGACAATGTTTTTGGGTGTGGGAGGAAGCCGCAGTTCCCGGAGAGGACCCTTGTTGGGGGGGGGGGGCATGCATATGAGTAGTTTATCAGACATGTGTGAGGTGTGTCCTGCTCCTGCATAGTTTAAGTTCTTCATCCATCAAAACAATCGGCTCATTCGTGAGATTTATGCTGTGACCTTTGACCTTTCCGCCTTTTTAAAGTTTTTTTTTTTTACATTTTAAAAAGCTTTAAAATGACTTGATTTGTTGCACCGTGACTGAGTGTAAATGCGTGGTTGGTGACCTCACATAGCAGAGTAAGCACAGCTGTTCAGCGGGTGCCGGAGGGCTCCCTTTGATTCACGGCCCGGGCCCTCTGCTGTGTGTCATCTCCCCATAAAAGCCATAATTCACAAGAATGAGCTGAATGTTTCCATGTTTAAACGGCGTGAACTATGTAGAAGGCTTTCAAAAAACATAGAAAATACGTGTCATTGTCAATGAAAGTCACTGCCATGCATGGAGCAGCACATCCAGTCGTGTTACTGCCACTAAAAGTGGCTAAAAGTGGCCTTTGCTGGTGTTAAAAAGCTAATTCTGAGCTTTCATTCACTCCGCTGTGTCAGGAACAGCATCTTCTACCTGAAGAACCTTCTGCTCCTGAGTTCTGAGCAGAGCAGCGACTGAATCTGATGAACTTAACTGTCTCAGTGCCCCTGCAGACTCTGATCTTCTTTCCTTCACAAATCAACCTGCAACGAATCAGATTTATCTGGCAAATGGAAGCTTGTGGCCTCATCATTCAGAGGTCCCACAGCAGAGCAGAACTTCATGGCTGCAGCTTTTGTACCCTTTTTTAAATGAGAAGGTTTTCACGGTTCGACCTCTGACCTCTGACCTCAGAGCCAGGCCCCCGCACCGTGCAGCAGTGTTGGGCCTCGCTGCTGCTGTTGGTGCTGCATCCGGTGGAAGAAAAGAAGCTGATTAACGTGGAAAAACACCTGAACAACAGTCTGTGCTTGGCGGTTTCTAATCTCTGCCGTTGTCCTGGGCACAGCTCTGACAAAGTGAGGTGAGTCAGCGTGGTCTGAGAATGTTCCTCACCCATAATCCTCTCTGGGCGATGCGTAGCTCTTATTCCTCCTGACACTCGCCCAACCAGTCGGGACTCACTGACAGACCGCTGCAGGTTCCCGGTCGGGCAGGTTTGTCGTCTTTCGCTCTGATGCAGACATCGTGTCAGACAAACATCCTGACCGTTGAATAACCTGCACTCGGTTCACCCTCCTGCACAAGCATGGCTGCTTCTCCAGTCTGTGCCCAAACAGTTTCGTGTTTCTTTGAAACGTTCCAGCCTTCTCTTTTAGGTTTTATGGCCTGTTGACAGAGATGAACTATCTGTTAAGTGTACCGTGGGGGTGGAATGTAACCGACTGCCTTCACGTTCAATTTACTTTCATTTCACGCCACTTATTTTCTGGGAGGACCCACAGATGCAGTCGACCTCGCTACAGATTCACCTTAAAACCTCCAGCCGCTGGAGTCCACCTCAGTCTGCCTTAAGTCCACAAACGGGCCGGTTCCTGGTCTGGTTCTGCTCCGTAGAGAGAGAAATCTGTAAATCCTCTTCTGTCTTTCTGTGAGGAGCATCGTTTTTGTACAGTTTCGGGATTTTCTCGCAGTCTTTGTCCATCTTTGCTCCTAAAAGCTTTGAGTGGATTCTGATTTTGTACTAAATGACTTTATTGATCTAAAAATCTTTGGTCAAAGTTTGGTCTGTTTGTTTTTCTCGTTGGTGTAAGATTAAGATTAAGACTTTATTGTCATGTAGATACATGCATCCATCATCTGGGGGTCGGGGGCAGCAGCTTGAACAGAGAAACCCAGACGTCTCTGTCCCCGGCCACTTCCTCCAGCTCTTCCAGGGGGACCCCGAGGCGTTCCCAGGCCAGCAGAGAGACATATTCTGGGTCTCCCCCGGGGTCTTCCCCAGTGGGACGGGCCCAGAACACCTCCCCAGGGAGGCGTCCAGGGGGCATCCTAACCAGATGCCCGAGCCAGGTCTCCTCTCGATGTGGAGGAGCAGCGGCTCTACTCCGAGCCCCTCCCAGATGACCGAGCTCCTCCCCCTTTCTCTAACCGGGGGCTCACGACGCTCACAACCCGCCGCTTGTACTTCTTCTGCCGCCGGAAGCTGCCAAAGGGGCGGGGCTTATATGTATAGCAACTAGCATATATATATAATAATCCATCCATGCATCGGTTCCCTCTTTCACCATGGATCGTACTCTGGGCAGCCTTCTTTGTGTTTCTTTGTGTTTGCGCTCTGCCGTTTTCTGCCGTTTTCCGCCTTTTTCCCGCCTTCGGTATCCAGATCGGCCCTAATTGGCTGTCGTCGCGTAGCGTCACTGTTCATTTACATAAAGTTGAGCCTTTCTCAACTCTTGAAGCTCACAACGCCGGCCGCTCATCGACGCCAGCTTACATTGAAAATGAACGGCAGCTTGCCGCTCACGCCTCTTCTGGTGTGAGCCCCCGGTTAGGGGGGAGCCCAGATAGGAGGAAGCCCATTTCGGCCGCTTGTATCCGCGATCTCGTTCTTTCGGTCTCTACCCACAGCTCCTGACCATCGGTGAGGATAGAGACGTAGATTGGCCGGTAAATCGAGAGCTTCACCTTCTGGCTCGGCTCCTTCTTCACCACGACGGGCCGATGCAGAGTGACTGCCACCCCCCCAGCTGTCAGTTCACCAATCGTTTTTTGAGCAGTGAGAGTGGGAATCAAACCGAATCTTGGAAGATACTCCAGCAGCGCATCTGCAGCACAGATGGATGAAAATGACTTTTAAGGTTGTTCAGTTATTAGGAATCAGTGAAATAAGTGAATATTATGCTGTTTTAGAGCTGTAGTTTGACTTTTGGGTTTGGATGTTTGTCCCATCAGGGCTTTAAGGAAAGGAAGTGCAGCAGATGCTGGACAGTAAACCCTGGATCCTGCTCCGGAACAATGACATGATGCAGAGTTTCAGGCACTTTGCTGATATCAGATCAGTGTTTGCTGGGTTTAAGCCTCCATCTCTCGTTGATTTGTTTGTTTGTTTTAGAAATACAGACGTCGTGAAA
This sequence comes from Leuresthes tenuis, assembly GCF_036924035.1. NCBI lineage: Eukaryota > Metazoa > Chordata > Actinopteri > Atheriniformes > Atherinopsidae > Leuresthes > Leuresthes tenuis. The sequence continues at coordinate 3,520,631 of NW_027325374.1, forward strand.
CTTGGTGGAGAGTTTGAACGCAGGCGATGGGGTCAAAATGTTGGGATAAAACTGTGAAAAGCAGCTCTGGGTGTTCCAGCTCAAGCTCAGCAGCCTGTCTGTGAGGAGTGAAACTGCATCATCAGCTCAGAATCTGTTGGAGGATTTTTGGCCTCCAAGTAACTTGGAAGTTGAACAGGCTCAGACTTGCTAACAGCATGTTCTGCCTCCTCAAGAATACCAACTTCTGCCCTCTGACAGGCTATTTTAAGCTGTTTTAACAAGTCCGCCCAGCCCTGCTCGTTGATTGGCTCTTTTCTGTTCCTTAGCTTTGTTGTATTTGCCTGAATTGGTGTTTTTGGGCTCGTTTCACCCATGAATCACCCTCTAGCTCATAAGAAAAACACTACATGGACAAGTTTAAGTTAAAAGCTTGATTTCAATCACAGGAAATGAGTGTTTTGTCACCAAGTAAAGGATGTGAATGTTTCCTCAGCTGATAAAGGTGAACGGAGAAGACAGCCACAGCAGGTCGGTGTGGGTTTCCCGCCGAGCAACGGCCCGGGAGGTGTGTCACATGTTGGTCCAGACGGCTCACTGCAGCGATCAGGAAAACTGGGCTCTCCTTGAGCACCATCCCGCGCTGGGCCTGGGTAAAACCGTGCAGCCCAATGAACCAGAATCGCATATGAAGGTAAAATAAGCTGCTTTTAACACCTTTATCCTGCCTCCTCAGAGAGATGTCTGGAGGATCACGAGGTTGTGCTGGACGTTCAGGCCACCTGGTCCCTAAAGGGCGACACGAGACTCGTCTTCTGCAAAAACTATGCCAAGTATGAGTTCTTCAGGAAGCCAGTGGTACGCAGACTCATGCACCTGAAACAATGCAGTCCATAAAACACTCATTAAACCCCCAAGCTGCAGGATCGTGGAGGATTTTCAGTTTTTATGACACGGGCTGGTTCAGGCGAGGCCTGACGTCACCAGGGTTCCTAATCCTGAGTGATTGGCAGGTTGCGTGCTGCTGCAGACACGCTGACTTAATGCCTCAGATACTTCATTATGTCGGCTGCGGTCCGCCGCCTGCTCTTTAAGCGATAGTTCACACTTGAAACTGGTTTTGAAGGAACCGCCCACATGCCCTGCTGCTGTTTCTGTAAAAGTGTGCCCACACTGCCTCCAGAAGGCCCAGAAATGCCTCTGATCATGGATCAGATGAGTAAAAACATGCTTAATGTGTCATTTTTATCAGAAAAACGGGAAAGACGCGACAACTTTTAGCTGTTTTAAATACAATTTTTCTGAAAATCCATCAACTGTCGGAGTAATTTGTTGGGATTTTATTGAAGTTTTAAAGCTGAAATGTCCATAATGTATGTATTTATTTCTAAAATAAGCCCACTTCCATCAATCTGAACCCTCAGCATTTAAACTCTTTTACATCCATTTTCATCAGTATAAATGAGCAGTGAGTTTGGTGCCTTCAGGGGAGTGACAGAAAGTATGGAAAAGACAGAATTACTGTCTCCCACCAGCTTTTATTTTCTTTGTCTGTTCATCACCCATTTACTAAAGTTTTGGACTAAATCAGTTACAGTTTGTATCTAAAACTGATGAATATTCAGCTTATTTGCTTGAAAAATGTGTTAAATCTATAAATCTATGTCGAAATCATGTAGAAATCTATATATCTATCTGTATAAATGCATGTCTTTAATGATAATTTCTACCGTAGCGATGTAATTTCCCACGCTGGAGTAATGACTTGAACTGAACTGAAAGCATAAATCAATCAGAATCTTTGCTGATTGAATGTTTTTGATGGAGGATTAAAGTTTAGTTTACATTACCAGAGATTACAATAAAAAAGAAACACATTTAATCTGTTCACGTTAGCATTAACAAGCAAATAAGATGCGGCCAATCAAATATCAGGCTTCAGCAGCTCTCACATTACAGCCTGCTCTGTCCTGTAGGCAGATTAGTAGGTTACCCATTAACAAGTTGAACCAACAAACCCTCCTTACCGAGTACATTTCCTCATACTTTGACTTTGCTTTAATAACACGAAACATTTGAAACTCAACCGTTGCTAATCAGCTGATTCAGTAGGAATTTGTTGAAAATTAGCAGATTATTACAGCAGGATATGATTTCTGTCACAATAATTCTAAATAGTGACCAGAAAATGTTGCTATGATTGATTTTTATAGTTCCTTTTAGTCTCTGCTGGTTATCAACCCTCCATCCACTCTTTGGAAGGTGTAACAATTAAACACATGTCGAGTTAGATTCTCTGTGGTCTTAAAAGAATGTAAAAAATCTGCATGTAAGCACAAATGGAACAGAAACAGATGACTCCCTCTGCGGATGTTTGGAAATCTGACACCTGTCGGGTCACTTTGCATGACTCTCAAGGCCTCTCTGAACATTTTAGTCATAATTTTTACCTTCATTACATCTGAAATGATGGAGAATTAATCCTAAAAGTTGTTTCAGCACCTGGAACTCAATTATTCTCAAACTTTTATCTAAAATACCCACATTTGTTTAGTACAAATATGCACAAACCTTGTGTTTTAATGTCAAATATATGGTGTTCCTTTGTTACAACCCACCCTACTACTGGGGAAAGCTGTAACACTTAGAGAAATGAAGCAAAGACAGAGGCCACACCGTAGAATAGGGTTGAAAAATAGATAGAATAAAAGTCCATAAGTCAAACACTCATCACATCAGCAGACACACCTCTCTTTATTTTCCACTGCCTAGGTATGCTTAAAATGAATAAAATCAAGAAATATTGTCAGTTTTCTGTTTTTAAAAAAAAGAAAGAAAGAAAAGGCTAAAATAGCTATAGCTAACTGTAGTAGCATAGCGGTTTGAAATTAGCAGGAAACATGCATCACATTGATTCTGCCCAACCTTCTGTTTAAATTAATGTAAGTATTACACATATTATCTCAAAATTTGTTTTTACTGAATAAAATCAAGAAATATTTTCAGTTTTTCTGTTTAAAAAAAAAAAAAAAAAAAAAAGGGTAACTAGCTAAAATAGCTATAGCTAACTGTATTAGCATAGCGGTTTGAAATAAGCAGGGGAAACATGCATCACATTGATTCTGCCCAACCAACTACAGTTTAAATTACTGTAAGTATTACACATATTATCTCAAAATTAGTTTTTACTGAATAAAATCAAGAAATATTGTCAGTTTTCTGTTTTTAAAAAAATAGCTAAAATAGCTATAGCTAACTGTATTAGCATAGTGGTTTGAAATTAGCAGGGGAAACATGCATCACATTGATTCTGCCCAACTACAGTTTAAATTACTGTAAGTATTACACAGAGTTTGGTGTTGCTTTCTTATCTCAAAATTTGTTTTTACTGAATAAAATCAAGAAATATTGTCACTTTTCTGTTTATAAAAAAAAAAAAGGCTAACTAGCTAAAATAGCTATAGCTAACTGTATTAGCATAGTAGTTTGAAATGACGTGTAAGAACCCATGAGTCGGATGAAACGATCATCTGACTCATGATAATCGTGGCTGAGCAGTTTGATGTGGTGATGGCAGCAGAAACTCAGTCTTTCGTTTCATAAACTACTTTAGTTTCGTGATTGTCCCGTTTTTTTTCCTCTCGCAGCTTTTCTTCCCCGAGTGCATGATCTCCGACAGCGCTGACGTCAGCAAGGGGATGACGTCATCGGAGCTCATTCAGGTGATCGAGAAGCTGATTTACGAGCATCAACGCACAAGAAAAGCCTTTTTAAAATGTATTTTAAGGCGTCCAACAGCAACATTTCTGCTACCAAGTAGATTCAAGGAGATATTTCACAGAACCAAGTCTCATTGTTTCAGAATGAATCCAAAACACATAGAAATGCAACACATCCTCACATTTCAAAGGCTTAAAAAGTAGCCATCATTAAAATAATTTAGTGTTTATCTGCAGCAAAGCACCGGCTGATTGAACGTGTTCCGACGCCATAACTGTGACGAAAAGTGTCGATTTACAATTTAGTAAAATGAGTTTAAACTGTCCAGTTGTGAAGTAAAGCAGCGGATTATTTCAGTGACAAAGGAGTGAACCCCGTTTGCTCTGCAGAACCTGCTGAGATCGGGCACCTGTCCTGAGATCCAGGGCTTCTTACATCTGAAAGAACCCAGTCGAAAATCCTGGAAGAAGGTCTACTTCTTCCTCCGACGCTCCGGCCTCTACAGCTCCACCAAAGGCTCGTCCAAGGTCAGCTAGTCCGGTTTCTTTTCAATCCGTCTCACAGAACCTCCCAGTTTGCCTTCAACCTGTTTGTATCTTGTGTTTTGGGACCAGGAGCCTCGGCACCTGCAGTGCGTGGCGGATTTGGAGGATTTGAACCTCTACACTGTGGTGAACAGCCGTAAACTGTATGGAGCGCCGACAGACTTCACGTTCTGCATCAAGGTAAGCAAGAATGCTCCCAGAACAGTAGGTTTCTGCACCCATTTACCAAAGTCTCTGTGGTTTGGTGGCCTGTCAGAACTCCGGTATTTTTAAACCTTATTTCTGGCATGAAATACGTTCATCTACCCACTGAGAACAGTTTGGTGAAAGTCGGCGTCCTTCTGAAGATATTTAGATAACTGGAGATCCATATAACGGAGTGAACGGGGCTTAGAGGATGCAGCCTCTAAATAAGGCATTATCTGTCTTTATTTCACCAATACTTTAAGAAGAATGAATGAAACTGTGCTGCAGGGGGCCGTGTGGATGAAGTGGTCCCAGTAGAGTGCCTGTGTAGAAATCCCTCCGTTAGCTCTCCTATAGCTGCAAGTAGCCACATAACAGCAGCTATGAGCTAACAGAGCTATAGCACACGTTCATTCATTCATTCTTCTTAAAGTATTGGTGAAATAAAGACAGATAATGCCTTATTTAGAGGCTCTAAGCCCCGTTCACTCAGTTATATGGATCTTGAGGAATCTAAATATCCGGAGTTCCCCTTTAATTAAAACCTTGGTCCTACAATTAGCTACAATTAGCAGCCTTGGCCTCCTTTAATCAGCTCTTAAAGCGAGAGAAAGCTACAGGAAGGTGACAGTTTTTTCCTTCAGCCTCCGAAATAACAGGTAACAGGATCAACTTCCAGCCCCAAAGACAAAGAAAACGGTTTCTCTTGTGCACAGAGAGGAGAAAAGAACTGCTTTGCAGCTGCTGAAGGCAAAAGTGAAAGATCCTCGGACAGATTTAGCAGGCTGCATCTCCCCGGATATTCCCAGAGATGAAAGTAAACCCTGAAGAAGAGCTCGAAACATGTTCCTCTCGTTGAGTTTCCCACCTTGGAGTTTGTCTCCAGTCATCCAGACGACTTCTTCTGCTGAACTACTTTAGTTTGTTCGCTTTAAACCCGCCAAAGGAAACATGTCTGATGCACACTGTACACATTTGTTTTTACAGTTTTTTAAAGGTTTCTGAGTGAATGGAAACCAAGAACCGAGCAAGAGAAAACAAAAAGTTAGTTTCCTTTAGATTTTGAACAGATACCATCATAAATATCTGAAGAAAAACAACAACTTTTACTTCATGAGGTGCTCCCAAATACAGATTTAGTTTGATTAATTTAGCTGTTTCCTCTCTGTAAAAGATGAAATATAACAAAGATCCAGCATGAAACTCGCATAAATCCCAAGTTTGAAGGTAAAAGAAATGAAGATGAGGGCTTTTAAGCTGATTTAATGACTGTTCCTGGAATTGAATGCATCATTTACACCATTTATCACCAGATAACCACCAGTCAAACGCCTTTATTCCTTTTAGCCCAGAGTTAAGAGTGAGTGTACCACCTGAATGGAAACCAAGAACCGAGCAAGAGAAAACAAAAAGTTAATCCCAGTTTAGTTTCCTTTAGATTTTGAACAGAAACCATCATAAATATCTGAAGAAAAACAACTTTTACTTCATGAGGTGCTCACAAATACAGATTTAGTTTGATTTTCATACATTTTTATGTGAATTTAGCTGTTTCCTCTCTGTAAAAGATGAAATATAACAAAGATCCAGCATGAAACTCGCATAAATCCCAAGTTTGAAGGTAAAAGAAATGAAGATGAGGGCTTTTAAGCTGATTTAATGACGGTTATCTGGTGATAAATGGTGTAAATGATGCATTCAAAACCGCCTCCGTATGACCAGGAACAACCAGTCAAACGCCTTTATTCCTTTTAGCCCAGAGTTAAGGTGTGAGCTGTATTTATGTATTTGTGTGTTTGCACAGCCTTCCAGGAATCCCATCCGTGTTCAGGACCTGAAGCTTCTGTGTGCTGAGAACGAACAGACGCGCACCTGTTGGACGTCTGCTTTCAGATTGTTCAAGGTATTTGGTGTATGAGCTGCTCTGTGTCACGTAAAGCTGTGACTCTGCATCTTAGTCATAGTTTTGTTGACATTTGTGTGTGTGCTCAGTATGGGAAGCAGCTTCAGTACAACTACCAGCTGTCCAAGTCGACTCCACGAAGCCTGGAGGGCTCCAACCTCTCAGATGGCAAAGTGAGCTCATCAGACACCATGCAGCAAAGGGATTTCACATGTATTCATGCTGTTTGCTTCAACTGTGCGTGTGCTGGTGTGTGCAGTGTAAGTCGGAGGCCAGCCTGGTGGCCATGGACTTCTCCGGAAAAGCTGGAGGACGGGTCATCAAGAATCCGATGGAGGCCCAGTGTGCAGAGAGGGAGGAGGGACAGGCCTGGAGGGTGAGTTCAGTTTATCTTTATATCAGAATATGGGACTTTTATGATGCAATTTTGACAGTTAATCTGTTTGAAATGAATAACTGAAATGAGTTAAAGAGACGACACCCCTCCAGACACATCATTTGTTCCCATTTCTTTAGTTGCATCTATGGAAAACAGCAAAGATAACACAGTTTCCTTATATTTTCCTTCCAAGCAGCCAGATGTTCCTGTAATCCCTTAAAGTGGTCTGGAGCAATAGTTCTTCAGGCTTTCTGAAGGTCTTTCAAACTTTTTTTTGGACATCGGCTGCTTTTTCACTCATTTTCAGTCCTTAAGCCACTTAACTCTGACCTATGAACCACTAAAGCATAAAAAAGGCTCCTAACTCAAGGGATGAACCAGTGTTGTGTCGACACAGAACAGACAACTTAGCAAAGAAGCCATTTTAAACTGGATCTTTAGGCACTTTGTCACAAAGACACATCATTTGTTCCCATTTCTTTAGCTGCATCTATGAAAAACAGCAAAGAAAACACAGTTTGACAGACAGAAAATAGGATTTCTGCAGCAACAAGGTGATTCCCAAAGAGCTATTAGCTGAAAACTTGGCACATCTCAGCATGGTGTGCAGTGTGTCCTTAAAACATTTGAGGAAACTGGACAAGTGGAGGACAAAAGAAGAAGTGTCAGGCCTAAAAAACTATCTACAGCAGATGAACAGGATCTGAAAGTGATGTCCTTAAGAAAGAGGAAAAAATCCAGCTGTGACCTGACAGGACCTGAGAGATGCATCTGGACCTTCAGCTGATCCATCTACTGTTGGCCCAAGCCTCATCAGAAATGGTCTCCATGGAAGGGTGGCTGTCAAGAAGCCGTTCTTAAGGAAGGGAAACAGGGAGAAAAGGCTGAGCTGTGCCAAATGACACAAGAAGTGGACTGAAAATCAGTGGCAACAGGTCTTATGGAGGGATGAATCCTCCCCAGAGCCCGGACCTCAACATTATTGAAGCAGTGTGGGATCATCTGACAGAGAACGGAACAAAAGGCAGCCCACATCCAAAGAAGAGCTTTGGGATGTCCTTCAAGAAGCCTGGAGAACTATTCCTGAAGACTCCTTAAAGAAATGACAGAAAGCTGGTCTCAGAGGGTTCAGGCTGTGTTGGAGAATAAAGGAGCTCAGACCAGATATTCACTTTAAAGCTGCTCAGAACTGATAAAAACTCTGTTTTTAACCTCATAAACTGTGTTTAGATTAATGTTCGGACACATTCTCAGTAAATCACTGCAGCTGTTTCCTGTTTTCCTGGTAATATAGACATAAACGAGGGGCCGCAGTCACAGATCGAACTCTGTGAGACCCACTGAGACGATGTGATTGGCTGATTTTAGCTCATGTGAAGTTGGGTGATGAGCAACATGCAGCAGTTCGGTCTCTCTGTTGGTTTATATCCTTGTTTCAGGCTGTTGTTCTTCTTGGTATCTTATTCACAATAGTTGACTCTGTGCTTTCTTCAGATGGTGTAACACAAGGTGTGAAAACCTGCTCTCTGCTAACTGATATCTTCTGTTTCCTTGCCTTCTCCAACAGAGGAGAGAGGCCCTGAGGTGCAGTCTGCCCAACCTGAACTCCGCTGCCAGACCATCCTGTAAGTCCACACGGAGGGAGACGGGGGTCCTAATCCTGGGCTGTCTTTGTAAAACCAAAACTATCCTTTTTTTGTTTGTTTGTAGCCATCCACAAGACCCAGCCGTGGTTTCATGGTGGTGTGTCCAGAAAAGAGGCCGAGAGGCTGATCGAGAAGCAGGGGCTGGTGGACGGGTGAGTGGACGACATTTCACTCTATTAGTCTCATATTTACTGTTTTTTATGGGTTTATTTATTGGGAAATTGATGGGAAAAGCTCTTCAAAGTAATAAATTGTAATAATTATTACATATTATATAATGTTATTACATTTAAAGTAATAACTCTCAGGGCAGAACATGCAGAAACAGCGTGACACGGCATCCTTCAGAGCAGTGGTTCCCGACCAGTCTGGCTCCAGGACCCACCATCATTTGTTATAGACCCAGGAACATTTATAGCATCTCAAATGTCTTTAATGAAAACAGTGTGTCAATAGACACAAAATTCAAGTTGAACGATAAACAAAAGCAAACAAAAGAATGTGACGGTAGAGAGGAAAAATTGTCTTTAACACTCAAATGGCTGCTTTTTAATTCAAAATCAAAAACTGCGCCGAGGTTGTCCTCAATATAATAAAATCCATGTTTTATGCAGTCAGTGTCGTTCCTGCGTTTAGCCCTGATCACTCCCATAAGAAAACAAACCTTTTGGCTTTTCTTCTATCTAAGAAATGGCCGGAATTGATTAGCACCACAGGGCAGCGTCGCCACCTACTGGTTAGGAGTGTGAATTGCATGCATTCTGAGCCCTTCAAAATTAAATTCACCATTTATTTTTATTTTTCTGAACTTTTTTTTTCCAGCCAGAGTCTGGCGACCCATTGAAAACGGGTCCGAGACCCAAAAGTCAGTGAGAGGCTCAGATGTTTTACTCCAGTCCATGTATATATTTTATATATTAGATTGTTTGTACCCGTTTCTGCAGGATGTTCCTGATCCGCGACAGCCAGCAGCACGAGCAGTGCTTCGTCCTGTCCATGTGCTTCCAGCTGAAGACCAAACACTACCTGGTGATCCCAGTGAGTCCCCTTTGTTCTCTCTAACAGCCTCCATCTGTCTTTAAAAAGAAACCCAGCTGACTGCAGCTGTCCTCGTCTCCGCAGTGCGAGAAGGGAGGCAGGAAGTACTTCACCATAGACGACGGCGACACCCTGTTCATAGACCTGCTGCAGCTGGTGGAGTTTCACCAGATCAACAAAGGCATCCTGCCCGTGTGCCTGAAGCACCCCTGCGTCTGCGTGGCGCTGTGACCCCGGGCCGCCTCCACCCTGCTGACCGCATGGCGTTGCCCTGATGTCTGTGAGCTGAAGAAGAGCAGCGCTGCGATGGAGCAGTTAGGGTTTAAGATGGGAGGCGTGAGCCAGAGACGGAGCATTTCACCGGCCCCTCCTCTCTTTAGTAGCTTTAATAATATTCCACCACATGTGAGGCTGTTTTTTACTCTTAATTAATGAGCTGCAGTCCCCTTGGAGACGAGTTAATTAGCCAAGTTGGACAGGCTTTTAGCGCTTTGGGCATGTTTGGGTGAAAGACGGCGGTTAACTTTACTTTGATTCGGCGCCACGCTGCAGCCGTTGAGCCTCACGAGACGAACAGCAGCAGAACCTCAGTGAAGAAGTGACTGCCTGCGGCCACCAGAGGGCGCTCTGACTCTGGGTCTCTGCTCAGAAACGCATGGATTGACCCCAGGTTGCAATCATGTAGCATGTAAATTTTCTCTGATGCTTTGTACATAATTTTCTTACTTGCACCTCATGTTTTAAATGCAGCCAGCCTTAATTCATGCAACATTAAGAACTGATTCACTGCTATATTTGCACAGATTCTGGTGAACTCTGTTTAAAGCTGCAGCATTTTGTTGTTTTTTTGCGTCTAACATAACCCGGTTCTATGAGAGTGCATTTAAAGGAATGTTTTCTGTGCAAATTTCAATGATCCCAACTTTAACTTGTCAGAAAAACCATAAAATGTGGCTAAAGTAGAAATGTTGAGGGTTCAGGGTGTGCAGCTCTTCAAAAACCTTCCGAGAAACTGGAAATTATTGTTAAATATCCATCTGTAAATGAGCTCATCTCCACTTTCTTGTGTTTGGTGCATGTTTGCTTTTTATCAGTAAGGTCTGTAGCTTACATGTTTGCAGATGTTTTTTAAGGGTTTTGTCAGTTTTATTAAAATGTGCCTTTTTCAGACCTGGTTTACACTGAATAAATGATTTCATATCAAACACAGATTCACTCTAATGTCCACTGGTTCTTTACTTTAAGGTCAGTGAGAGGCTCAGATGTTTTACTGCATTTCACATGTTTATCCTGTTAGGACAGAACGTTTTCTGTGTTTTAGAAAAGCAAAAATGAGAAGAAAAAGACATAAAAACTGAGTAACTGTGTAAATAAAACTGTTGATGACCATTGCTCAGATATATTAGCTGATCTTTATGGGGGTCTGGCCCCTTATGTTGGGAACAATCGCATTAAACTATCCAGGATCTCTATAAAAGCAGGAGTTCTGTCAGTTTTCAGGTGTGTTTTAACACGATGCCAAGGAGGAAAGACACCAGCAATGATCTCAGAGAAGCAGCTGCTGCTGCCCATCAGTCTGGGAAGGGTTATAAGGCCATTTCCAAACTATCTGGAGTCCATCATTCTACAGAGAGAAAGATTATTCACAAGTGGAAAACATTCAGGACAGCTGTCAATCTTCCCAGGAGTGGACGTCCCAGCAAGTTCACCCCAAGGTGAAAAAGCCCAGAGCTACATCTCAGACTCTACAGGCCTCAGTTAGCATGTTAAAGGTTAAAGGTCACCCCAAGGTGAAAAAGCCCAGAGCTACATCTCAGACTCTACAGGCCTCAGTTAGCATGTTAAAGGTTAAAGGTCACCCCAAGGTGAAAAAGCCCAGAGCTACATCTCAGACTCTACAGGCCTCAGTTAGCATGTTAAAGGTTAAAGGTCACCCCAAGGTGAAAAAGCCCAGAGCTACATCTCAGACTCTACAGGCCTCAGTTAGCATGCTAAAGGTTAAAGGTCACCCCAATGTGAAAAAGCCCAGAGCTACATCTCAGACTCTCCAGGCCTCAGTTAGCATGTTAAAGGTTAAAGGTCATGGCAGCACAGTTAGAAAAAGACTGAACAAGGATGGCTTGTTTGGAAGGGCTGCAAGAGAAAGCCTCTTCTCTCTAAAAAGAACATGGCAGCACAGCTTCAGCTGATCATTATTTTGGCTTACAGATGTTTTAAAAGTTCAAAAGTTTAGGGTACAACTTAATAACTGTGTCAAAAATAATGAAAATTGTTTCAAGTTTCACTCCTCTTCAACCGAACTCTGCCGCAGTTCGGGGGAAACCTTTTCTGCCGCAGTTCGGGGGAAACCTTTTCTGCCGCAGTTCGGGGGAAACATTTTCTGCCGCAGTTTGGGGGAAACCTTTTCTGCCGCAGTTTGGGGGAAACCTTTTCTGCCGCAGTTCGGGGGAAACCTTTTCTGCCGCAGTTTGGGGGAAACCTTTTCTGCCGCAGTTCGGGGGAAACCTTTCTGCCGCAGTTTGGGGGAAACCTTTTCTGCCGCAGTTCGGGGGAAACCTTTTCTGCGCAGTTCGGGGGAAACCTTTTCTGCCGCAGTTCGGGGGAAACCTTTTCTGCCGCAGTTTGGGGGAAACCTTTTCTGCCGCAGTTCGGGGGGAAACCTTTTCTGCCGCAGTTCGGGGGAAACCTTTCTGCCGCAGTTTGGGGGAAACCTTTTCTGCCGCAGTTCGGGGGGAAACCTTTTCTGCCGCAGTTTGGGGGAAACCTTTTCTGCCGCAGTTCGGGGGAAACCTTTTCTGCCGCAGTTCGGGGGAAACCTTTTCTGCCGCAGTTCGGGGGAAACCTTTCTGCCGCAGTTTGGGGGAAACCTTTTCTGCCGCAGTTCGGGGGAAACCTTTTCTGCCGCAGTTCGGGGGAAACCTTTTCTGCCGCAGTTCGGGGGGAAACCTTTTCTGCCGCAGTTCGGGGGAAACCTTTTCTGCCGCAGTTCGGGGGAAACCTTTTCTGCCGCAGTTCGGGGGAAACCTTTTCTGCCGCAGTTCGGGGGGAAACCTTTCTGCCGCAGTTCGGGGGAAACCTTTTCTGCCGCAGTTTGGGGGGAAACCTTTTCTGCCGCAGTTCGGGGGGAAACCTTTTCTGCCGCAGTTCGGGGGAAACCTTTTCTGCCGCAGTTCGGGGGAAACCTTTTCTGCCGCAGTTTGGGGGGAAACCTTTTCTGCCGCAGTTCGGGGGAAACCTTTTCTGCCGCAGTTCGGGGGAAACCTTTTCTGCCGCAGTTCGGGGGAAACCTTTTCTGCCGCAGTTTGGGGGGAAACCTTTTCTGCCGCAGTTTGGGGGAAACCTTTTCTGCCGCAGTTCGGGGGAAACCTTTTCTGCCGCAGTTAGGGGGAAACCTTTTCTGCGGCAGTTTGGGGGAAACCTTTTCTGCCGCAGTTCGGGGGAAACCTTTCTGCCGCAGTTTGGGGGAAACCTTTTCTGATTAAAACGGGATTATCCTGAAACCTTTATCAGCCCAAACCTAAACCGTGTTTTTAAAAAAAGCAGCGGGTGGATGGAGCCACATGAAAGGCTGCCTCTGGGCCCTGGCTGCGGAAGCTGAAGAGCTGATTCCTCCGCTGACCCGCTCTCCGCTCTCCGCTCGCGCGTGTGTGCGCGGATAAATGCCAGCGTGCTCGGGCGACCCTTCCTCCGCGCCGCAGCCCCCGGGGAATGGGGTTGCCATGGCAACGAATTCTCCTCCGCTGGCCTAGATGGGCAGGTAGAAAAATTAGAGGATAAAAAAAGGAGTGAGGGTCAGGAAGGCTTATTTCAATGTGCCGCACAATTAGGACTCAATCCGTGCCAGAAAGGAGGGAAAACTGACTGGAAGAGATCATTTCTTAGCTTTCAGAGTCCCCAGTTTCTGCAAATGAATGCATTGTTTTAACGGGCTTAATCCTTAAAGGCTGTTTGGGGTTTAGTCCATCATTAGATACTGGACATTCAGTGGTTTTTATTTTTAAAACAGACACTTTAAGGATGTAAATTCAGAGTGAAAACATTTAATTTACATTTATATTAGCAAGAGTTTGGAGGCTGCTACAGATTCAGTCATTTATTCTTGTACATTACAGCCTTAATAAGCTAATAAATGGTCGTATAATTGGAATACATTGTTAGACAAATCAAAATGGATTTTCTGTACCTAACGTGAACTTAATGGATGAAACGCACCGAAGATGATGTCCGGAAGACTGGATTCGACGCACTTTAGAGGCTGTGCGTGCACGGTGCGTGAGTTCGTGCGACATTCTTCTACTTTTTTAACATTGTAGAATCGCTGCTTCCAAGAATATAGATCTTCCCTCATCACTTAGAACATTTAATCCACTGTTATTGGGTCATTTTTAAAGTGAGTCGGCGGCATTGGCGCTAACTGTAATCCCCAACTTCGCCACTAGATGTCAGTAATCACCACACACTCTTCTTTTAAGCCTTCATTTGCTTCTCATTGATGAAGTGTTCTGGTCCTGTCTTGTATTGAGGTTCCTGGGCCTGCAGAACTGACGGGAATGCTACTCAAACCCGCCCTGCAGGACCGCTAACTTGAACAAATCTAACGCACCCACTTAGCAGCGCAGGTGTGCGCCGATAACTGAGCACGTGGGCTCAAACTGACGCACTTTCAACTTTAAAGCGTGAAGAATAGTTCTTTTATTGAGCTGAAAGTGTCTTTACTCGGTAGATTTGAGCGTTTTGTGGTTTTTCTGTTGTTCTGTGGAAGAATTGGAGGAAAAGCGACTCAACGGTTAATGGTGAGTTAGTTAAGTGTTTGTTCTTTACTTTTAACTTTGCTTTTTTGTACTTATTATGTCAGTCACATTCAGTTAGTGTGCATATTTAAGGGTTCAGTGAATGGGGCTGTGTCATTGACTCAGAAATATGGAAATATTTGTTTGGTTTTTGTAATTCTTGGTTCCATTTTAATATATCTTAAATAAGATTTATTCTCCGTCAGTAGAATATGAAGTTAAGCGGTTTTCTTGACTAAAATGCAAAGTCAGGATGAAAAAAAGAGCATTTTCACGGCGGACATTTTGAGTTGTTGAGGCAGGAAATGCACAGGTGCGTTAATTAAGGCCCCTGAGAGCAGGTATGTCCACTTCCGGTCCCGGAGGGCCGTTGTTCTGCAGGTTTTAGACGTTTCCCTGCTTCCACACACCTGATTCAGATCATTAGCAGGCTGCTGCAGAACGTCTCAGTCTTTTAAAGGGATCCATTTCATCCGAATGAGCGCTGAGATATCGGTGCAGTCTGCAGTTCTATCAGCTTTAATTTCTGCTCTCTCTGTTTGATTTCTTGCTGCAGTAATTAAAATGAGCCCCGACAGCATGGCATGAGTTTCCAGACAGGTCATGTTTTCACCGCAGAGCAATTAGGTTTCTTCTCTTTGGGTCTGTTGGGGATTCCAGTTGGTTCAGAGTGTCGAAATTATGCAGAAATACATTAGAGTATGTGTGTTTCACTGGGCTTTACTTACATAGAACTATATCAAAGGTATAAATGCTGCCCAAAGTGCCTTAAAGAGCGAAAAGCAAAATGGAAAAAAGCAAAATGGAGAAAATTGGATGAAAGCAATGTGCAGGTCGCTGATGTTAGGAGCAATAAAAGCAAAATAAAGGGTTAAAAGTATCTTAAATGCCAAAGAGGGTAAAAGAAGGTGAAATGTAAAGGTTCTGCCTCCCATCCTTGTCCAAGAAGTTCTCAGAACCACGAGGAGTCCAGCTCTCCTGGAACAACTGCAGGGGAAACGGAGCGATTATTGGTATAAAACGTTGGTTATTTAAGCTGTTGTTGGGGAAACTCAAGAAGCTGATTTTCTTTTACTTAGAACATGTTTCGGAGTCCAAACCAAACTCCTGTGAATTAGCTTTTGATGCTTCTGGTTTCTTCAGGCTCTGCAGTTTGCTTTGACAGTTAAAAGATATGCAGCGATGCTGAGGTGGACTGTAAGGAAGGTCCTTGGTTAAAACAATGTTCCACTGAGTCCATATTAGCCTGGTATATGTGAGGGTGTCCTGGCCTTCACCCATTGGTCGCTGGTAAATCTTCTCCGACCTTGAGGAGGCAGGTGCAGCTGAATTTATGGCCGCCGTAAACCGTGAACAAACAGAGAAACAGCACAGAATGTCCATGTGTGCTACCGTTAGCATTAGCACGTCTGCTTCTTTGCTCCATGAAAGGGAAGCAAAACGTTCAGATGTTTCCCTAAAACCTGCCGTTGGCTGGCGATGGTTTGATGCCAAATCATTGGTCAACATGACGTCTTCCTGTTATGGCATCAGGACAGAAAGATGTTTGGTGCTCTAAACTTGTTGTTAACAACCCATAAATAAGTCCAGAGTGCACCAGAAAACCCTGAAGGGGCTTTTCTCTTTCTTGATGAGTTCAAAGTTCAACGTTGAACGCAGCTAAAATCAAAGAGGAGTCCAGTGATGATGTTAAATGGTGAGACTACTTTCTAAAACAGTTGCAACATATTTGCTGCTTTTTCCAGCACTATTGGAGCATATTTACAGGGTTTTTTTTAATGTGGGTAAATTCTCTGAATAATGGTGAATTTAAGGTTTTTTTTCCCTGTTGCAGGCAGTAATTACAGCTGCAGCCTCCCCCAGCGAGTGCATGTGTTCATGAGAGCGACAGGGAGAAGGAGGGCGATAATCGGAGCGTGTTGAACAGTGAACTCCGTATTCTCTGTAGACCTGAGTGTCGGTTTAAAGATTCTGATGTGAAGCACCAGGATTCGGCTCCAAATAGATGGAGCTGACTTCAGTTTCTGTGAAGCTGGTTTGTTACAGTTAGGTTTAGCATGTGCTAAAGTTAAAGGGGAACTCTGGTATTTTTAAACCTGGACCTTATTTCTGGCATGAAATACGTTCATCTACTCACCGAGAACAGTTTGGTGAAAGTCGGCGTCCTTCGGAAGATATTTAGATTCCTCGAGATCCATATAACGGAGTGAACGGGCCTTAGAGGATGCAGCCTCTAAATAAGGCATTATCTGTCTTTATTACACCAATACTTTAAGAAGAATGAATGAATGCACGTGTGCTATAGCTCTGTTAGCTCATAGCTGCTGTTAGCTCATAGCTGCTGTTATGTGGCAACTTGCAGCTATAGGAGAGCTAACGGAGGGATTTCTACACAGGCACTCTACTGGGACCACTTCATCCACACGCCCCCCTGCAGCACAGTTTATTCACTCCGTGCTCTGTGACAGTCGGCTAACTTCACACAGAGTTTGCTGCTGATAGTTTTGTGCAACATGGCAGGATATTTATCAGATTTTGACGACGTGAACGACGACTTTGAGTACGATGGACGTTCTTACCGGAGTAAATAAGCTGTGCTGCAGCGGCGGGCGTCGATGACATCATCCCATTAGACGAGTGTGCAGAAAGCCCTCTATAAGCCCCCCGATAGCCTCAATAATAACAACAACACAGCAGCTATGAGCTAACAGAGCTATAGCACACGTTCATTCATTCATTCTTCTTAAAGTATTGGTGAAATAAAGACAGATAATGCCTTATTTAGAGGCTGCATCATCTAAGCCCCGTTCACTCCATTATATGGATCTCCAGTTATCTAAATATCTTCCGAAGGACGCCGACTTTCACCAAACTGTTCTCGGTGAGCAGATGAACGTATTTCATGCCAGAAATAAGGTTTAAAAATACCGGCGTTCCCCTTTAAGTCTGGCGTTGTTTGAAGGTGGAAACTCGGCCTCTCTGAGGGTGCAAAAACTACATGGTATCATTTTTTTTTGCCTTTGTTTATTTATCCATGAGAGCGGCACAAGATGATCAAAGTAGGCCTACTCCAACCCTCCTACAACATGAATATGATTAATATGATGCATCTGAAGGCATTAAGATGTTTAATTCTATCTCCTCTGACCCAGACGATCTAATGTCATCAGCGGCAGGTTTGATGCAACTGAACCCAGTTAAAGCAGCTTCCTTCAGGGGCTGAAAACGCCACCGTGGTTATTGGGGATAATTAGCCTACGTAGTCGGCGCTTCAGCCCCAGAGAGCCTTCTTGCCGCTTGTGATTAACGTCACAGCTAAATTAAACCCAGTTTAACACTGTTATTGAGTTTGAATGAAAGTAAATAGAAACCAGGAGCAGAAAGCGCCTCTGATGTGGCCCCCGTTCACAAAGTGGTCCCACAGTTATCCTCCGGAGTGAATCACAGCTGAAGGTGACTGGCAGTGATGACTCTGCTTTGAATTCGTGGAAAATGTGAACCTTTCTGTGAATATTTTGCTTCCCCGAAGACCTGAAATGAGCTTTTTATTGAAAAATGTCAGGTCTTCTAAGACATATCCATAACTGAGAGCTGTTGGCTGAATGTGAGCCACTTAAAACTATGGAATCAGCTGTGCTGAAAGTTGTCCATCTGGATTATTCATTGAATCAATAGAGCTCTGCTGCGTCCTTGGCTGCCTTCAGTCTTTGTTTTATGCCGTCCAGCAGAGTCTTTCAAACGTGCGCCCGGTCTCAGAAGAGCAGCACAGCACAGTGGGGTGTTTACCTGACCCACTTTGGGTTTAATAATTCCCATTCAGGCAAAGATCAAAGCGTCTGCCAGCCGGCTTTTATTTCTTTCTTTCTGTGAAAATTAAGTGCTGCTCAATTAAAACCCGAACGGATGACAAACAGAAGATGTTTTTAGCTCAGAATCCAGATGGGCAGCAGCTAATTTACAGAGTTTGGCCCCTCATTGATCCTCCCAGTGAAAGGGAGATGATTGGATAACAGACTGGTTCAGTGCAAGATGTTTGCAGACTGATGCATCAGGACACAAAGGCTTTTCATTCAGTATTATTAGAATGATTAAATCTGTAGCTTCTGTTACTGTAAAACATGTTTTTATTTTCTCCAGGTTATCCTGGTGTCTGTAACCCTTTGAGATGCTGTATCCCCTCTTTCTCCATCCAAAATATCTCTGGATTATATCTAAACCCTTAAAGGTAGTGAGTGAGACGGGTTTAACTGGGCCGGAGCTGACCAAAAAAGACCAAAGAAGTGGAGCACATCAGTCCAGCTGTGAGGTCTTTCCACCGGCTGCCGGTCCATCAGAGGATAGACTTTAAAGTTCTGATGCCGGTCCATCAGAGGATAGACTTTAAAGTTCTGATGCCGGTCCATCAGAGGATAGACTTTAAAGTTCTGATGCTGGTCCATAAAGCTCTGAATGGTCCAAAATGCATCCGTGACCTCCTGACCCACTATGAACCTCCCAGACCCCTCAGGTCATCTGGATCCGGTTCTTTATCAGTTCCCAGAGTCAGAACCAGACCTGGAGAAGCTGCATTCAGCTTCTATGCTCCACATGTCTGGAACCAACTCCCAGAAAGCCTCAGATCAGCTGAAACTCTCAGTATTTAAGTCCAGGTTGAAGAAACATCTATTTTCAGCTGCATTTGAATAAGCTTGAGTTTCAAAACGGAATCATATTTTAACTCCTGATTTTATCTTTCATATGTTTTTTCTGATTTTATCTATTATTCTTATTTCTTTCTTTTGCTTAAATTTTAAATCATGCTTTTTATTTCTTGTTTTAATGTCTCTGTGAAGCACTTTGAATCACCTTCTCATTGAATTGTTCTAAATAAACTCGCCTTGCCTTACATGTACGATGATCTCCCACAGAGAAGCTTAGAAGCTACAGTTCGTCTTTAATGTTTCCTTATTCGAGCCGCAGGGTCACGATTAGCCGTTTTCACGATTAATTGCGATATTAAACTTCATGAAAGGTTAATCGTGACGTTTCCTAAATACCGTCAGTTTCACCGCTTGTTTTGCTTTGTTTTCGGTCCTTTAGTTGCAGGAGGAGGCGTCCCGGTCCCACAGGAGGTAAAGCATGGAAGAGGAAGAGCTTTTCCCCCTGAAAAAACGCTTAAAGTCAGCCGTGTGACCAGGATGTAATTGAGGAAGACGGCCTGCCTGTGCTCAAATGTTTCACCAGCAGCGGGACGACCACCCGGCTTTGTACGCCAGAGTGAAGGTGAATAATAACTGGGCTGAGTCATGCCAATGTTTATCTAACAGAACAATGAACTGGTAGAAAATACTTAGCCGAACACGTCTCTTAATAAGTCATCAAACCGTTTCAGGGTCACTGTCCAATGGCCTGAATGAGAATTTTACATTATTGCTATATTATTTTGTTATGAGAGCATCCAAAGAGGGAAATAAATTAAAATAAGACCTATAACGAGTGTTCATGTGACTTTTCTTATGCTAGTGGGAAATTAATTAATAAAAATATTGTGATTATTTCTGTAAATAATCGTACCAAGAATATCTGTAATAATTTTTCAGTACTTTACCAAACTTGCTTGACTAAGCCGTGAATTTAACCGTGTTTGATCGCCATCTGTGGTGAAAAACGTCAGATTTCCACAGTTTTGGAGGAACAAAGTTTGCATCTTGTCCAGAAGTTAAATTCCTGCATGAATTACAGATGTTTGGTTGTAGTTCAGCTTCTGTTTGACTCAGATGTGTTTTTCCAACACTTGACTTGAAAGTACAGGGGAAATAAATCACACCAAGAAGCAATGAAGAGAGGAAATATGGCAAAAAGGGGAATTTGTGCTGAACATCCTGTTGTTAGGACCTGGCTCAGGTGTGGGGA
Organism: Leuresthes tenuis; assembly: GCF_036924035.1. NCBI lineage: Eukaryota > Metazoa > Chordata > Actinopteri > Atheriniformes > Atherinopsidae > Leuresthes > Leuresthes tenuis. The sequence continues at coordinate 3,540,709 of NW_027325374.1, forward strand.
TAAAGTCATTTATTGTGTGGTGACAGCTGTGCAGCAGCAGAACTGCAACTGAGGTCAGAGCCTGTGGCTGTTAAGAAATAAAATAAATCAGCAGAACAAGTCAAAATAACTGGACTGGAACTCAAATGAACCGAGATTTAACTCTGCAGGGCCTAATGAGAGAGAAAGAAGCTAATTGGAGTGCTGTTTGAAACGATCAGGACGCCCCAATACAAAGAATATCTCAACAAAAATTCAACTTCTGAGGCTGAGATGTCGCCTCGAAGGTTTGCTTCCTCCCAAGGGTAAGCCTACAAAAAGAAAGCAAACTGGAGATGAATCCCAGCAGCACCTAATGGCAGGTGGTACAGGACTTAAATGGCTGATCCACAGATCAGGGAGTGGAGACGACTTTACAGTCAACATGTAATCTGCAAATAAGAAGGAGTAACAGTAATTATTCAGACTGAAGATGAATTTAACCTGCTAATCCAGGGTTGTTCATGCAGAGTATCCAAATTAAAAAGCTCTCTGCCAGCTGGAGTTTGTGCTAATTCACACGTCCTTTCCAGAGTTGAGCCGTTGATAAAAGGAGGTTCTCATCACACATTTCTATTAAGAACCGGCACCGGTGCAAGCTTTCTCTGTCCCAGGAACTGAGTGTGTGTGGGAGGGACCTCCGGCCAGCCTCGCCTGCTGCAGACCGGCTTTCTGGGACCCCGGAGGTCGGCGTCGGGCTCTCTGGGACCCCGGAGGTCGGCGTCGGGCTTTCTGGGACCCCGGAGGTCGGCGTCGGGCTTTCTGGGACCCCGGAGGTCGGCGTCGGGCTCTCTGGGACCCCAGGGAGGTCGGCGTCGGGCTTTCTGGGACCCCGGAGGTCGGCGTCGGGCTCTCTGGGACCCCAGGGAGGTCGGCGTCGGGCTCTCTGGGACCCCAGGGAGGTCGGCGTCGGGCTCTCTGGGACCCCAGGGAGGTCGGCGTCGGGCTCTCTGGGACCCCAGGGAGGTCGGCGTCGGGCTCTCTGGGACCCCAGGGAGGTCGGCGTCGGGCTCTCTGGGACCCCAGGGAGGTCGGCGTCGGGCTCTCTGGGACCCCAGGGAGGTCGGCGTCGGGCTCTCTGGGACCCCGGAGGTCGGCGTCGGGCTTTCTGGGACCCCGGAGGTCGGCGTCCCGTCTTTCTGGGCCGGCGGAGGTCGGCGTCCGGGTTTGTTTTGCTGTGCAACCGTTAATGACACCAACTGGAAACTGAAAGGTTACTGGAGGGTGAAACTGTTCTGTAAGGTAACGGCGTGCAGCTCCCCGTGCTTCTGCCAGAACATCCTGGACCTTTTTGGGCTTTTGACAAGTCACCACTTGGGGTTTGCTGTGGTGTCTGGCACAGGGGATATATTGAATTATGGGATGGTTTGGGCTCCTTTTTAACTGTAGTCCAGCTGCTCCAGAAGCCAATCCAAAGTCTGCTGTATTGGGAACCCTCGACTGTTTCCTCGATAATCTCGTTCTTTATCATATCTGTGGCTTCACAAACTTCACATTTATCCAGGTTATGTCTGTATTGTCGGGGAGCTTTGATGAGATTAGCAACCATGCAGTGATTTAGGTGCCTTCAGGGCATCTGCCTGTCTCCAGTGTCCCTTTTCAGTCCTTTTGATGTTCCCTCCACCTGCTGTGGGGTTACTCCAGCAGCCACATGGGCAGCATCCCCATTCATTATTCAGCTCTCCTGCACAGATGTGGCAGCACAGCAGCTGCTCTTCCTGCCACCGGTCAGCCTAGAGTCCATGAATGTGTAATTGTCTCGTCATCTCGGTCCACTTGCCTTTTCCCCTCTTCTGTTCCTGCTCTGCATTTCTTTGCCAGTCACCTGTCCTCATCTTACCTGCAGCTCCAGTGTTTTAATGAGATCAGAACAAAGCAGAACTTCTCCAAACCTGCTTAATAACATGTAAACTTTGCACATGCATCCATCTTTTTCCCCCAGTTTTCCTTCCTCACTCGGATGTCGGTAATTACGTTTTCACCGTTTCTTTTTCCTCTCCTCAGGGTGCGACTTCTCTCTCGCTGAGTTGTGACTCGATGTGTTAATTACCTCCCTACCTGTAGAAAGGGGAAGAGGATGGTGTTTCAGAAACAACTCCTAATTAGATTTAACAGCAGAGAAACCAGGGCTGAGTGCACATAACACTGATGTATTATTTTTATGATGCCTTTCTGTGCAGCAGAGTGATGCCAAGTGGTTCAGGGGAACATTTCGACCAGCATGTGAGCGTTTCGCCGTCTCAAGGCCGTGTGAGTGCCATCTTTAATTTATCGCCATGTTTTATTTACCAGCAAGTCGGTTCAGGCCACCGAGGAACAAACGAGGCTCTGAGCTGACCAGTGTGCAGCTTTCTCTAAGCTGCCGTTTATTTTGGCCCATTGACTTTAAGTTTTATTCAATGCTTCTTATGCTACATGTTTCTGGAGTAGTTGCCGTGGCGAGGGAAAGCAGGCTGCTTGGGATGCATTTTCTAGATTAAAAATGCTAATTTTGTGGCGTCTGACTCATTCTGAAGCTACTTTTCCATCGATATCCATCTTAATTATGCATATTTTATGTCATGTGCTTATTTTTTAGCCCACACAGTCTGTGACCTTTTACTCCTAACTGATTTTAAAAAGTTATTGGCTAAAGTTATGTGTTCTTTTATAACATTAATGCACTGTACATGGGTCTGGATCAGTCTGCACAGTTTACAAGCTGTTCAGAGGTCTGAAAAAGCACAAACGCATAACTTCCATCTTGGCATCCCCTTTTGTATGAGTTAGAGATTTAATTGCTTACTTTTAAAGTTTTAAAAGGCTTGGCACCATCTTACTGAACAGATCTTCTGTTCACACCCCTTTAACAGCACTGCAGTCAACCACAGTTTCTCTCAGATGCTCCAGGATCCAGATTAAAACGCAGAGCCGTTGCAGTGGTCATCACAGCTTCTCCTTGGTAAATAAAGCTTATTTTTACGGCACCTTTCACAGGTTAAAAGCTGCAAAGTGCTTTAGAATCAAAAATGAAAGAAGAGAACAAAAGCAGTCTCATAAAAACATTAGAGCTCAGGAGATAAGCCCCATAAAACCAAGCCCTTGTCTAATTAAAAGCCTGCCTAAATAAAAGGCTCTTTAGCTGCTTTTTAAAGGTTTAACAGAATCAAGGCAGCATAAAGACGCCGGAAAAGTGTTCCTATTCTAGGGGCCACTGCTTTAAAACCCTGTCCCCTTGAAGACTTGAAATGGGTCCGTAGTGTTTGGATATCTAAGAGATCAGCATTGTATGCCGAGGCTTGGTCGGCTTGGGCTCTAAATGTGGGAACTAAACTTTTAAAATGGATTCTAAAATGCACCGATAGCCAGTGTGAAGAGGCCGAGACAGGAGTTATATCCTGGGTTTTTGACTGGGGTATGACGCCTAAATTGATCTTTATTGTGCTTTTATTGCCTTTGTTTGATCATATCTTATTACACTGTTATTGGCAGTACATTTGATTAACTATGAAGCACTTTGGTAAGCTTTATTTATGAGGAAAATCCCTGCAGTATACAGATGATTAACATTTTGAGAAATTGCTTTTGCAGCATGTCAGTATTGATAAGACGTGTACCTGAGGCCTTGATCAGGAGATCTGAGGTGTACCCGCCACCCCGATACTGATCAATCAAAAGCATCTTTATTGGGACCCTAATTCTAGGGTAACCAGCATTGCTTACTCGATGGTCTTCACGTTGGCGGGTACCATCGGCTGTTTTTCCAATGCCCCACACACTGAGGTGACCCTATATCCCCCCCCTATATCAGGTGCCAGGATGCATTGCTCAGATGACCAAATTTTCAAAGAGGTGAAACTTCTCAGGCTTATAAAACACGTGTCCATATGCTGTAGCGCTTTACCAGTATCAGAAATATTTTAAACTGAGCTCCGTGCTGCTCTTGGTTGTGTTGGAGCTGTTGTTGGTGCTTTAGGTTTGCTCTGTTTTGGTAAAGTTACATGAATCAAAGCGTAAAATCGTTGACCAAAGATTGTCCAGTGTGGCTGGTGTCTTAGCTGAAAAAACTGAGCTTCGTGCTGCTCTTGGTTGTGTTGGAGCTGTTGTTGGTGCTTTAGGTTTGCTCTGTTTTGGTAAAGTTACATGAATCAAAGCGTAAAATCGTTGACCAAAGATTGTCCAGTGTGGCTGGTGTCTTAGCTGCAAAAACTGAGCTTTGTGCTGCTCTTGGTTGTGTTGGAGCGGTTGTTGGTGCTTTAGCTTTGCTCTGTTTTGGTAAAGTTACATGAATCAAAGCGTAAAATCGTTGACCAAAGATTGTCCAGTGTGGCTGGTGTCTTACCTGAAAAAACTGAGCTTCGTGCTGCTCTTGGTTGTGTTGGAGCTGTTGTTGGTCCTTTTTGCTCTATTTTGGTAAAGTTATATGAATCAAAGTGTAAAATCTTGAAGATTGGCGAGCGTGGCTTGTGTCTTAGCTGAAAAAAAACTGAGCTTCGTGCTGCTCTTGGTTGTGTTGGAGCTGTTGTTGGTGCTTTAGGTTTGCTCTGTTTTGGTAAAGTTACATGAATCAAAGTGGAAAATCTTGAAGATTGGCCAGTGTGGCTGGTGTCTTAGCTGAAAAAACTGAGCTTCGTGCTGCTCTTGGTTGTGTTGGAGCTGTTGTTGGTGCTTTAGCTTTGTGAAAGTGTAAAATCTGGCCAGTGTGGCTGGTGTCTTGGGGTGACAACAGATGTTGGTTATAAGACTTAAGAAAATGGCTGGATGTTAAGCACGGCTTTTCCTCTTCTGTATCAACAACTTAACATTTTCTGCTTCTTTAGTTCACTTTTCTCTCAGCATACAGAGCTGCAGACCATTTATTTACAAGTTTTCTTTGATTGCTTCTCTACCTCTTCACCTCCCTTCCTGCAGACCCCGTTATCAGGTGTCATGCTGTGCATGACGTGCAGCTCCTGTGACCCTGAACACACTCTGTCTCATTAATTCATGGCCTTCAACTCTGGCTTGAATTACCCTCGGAGCTCAGGCTGAATTAATTTAAACATTATCCTTTTGTTTCAGGCACACAGTCTTTGAGTGTTGTAAACGGCGCTGTTCACGACATGTTATGCTGTGTCCCACTCTGCTTGCTCTTATTCATAATTCATCACCGTTTTGTCTTCTCGGCTGTCAAAGAAACATCTGCATTCACCTGTTCTGACTTTTCTGTCCCCCTTAATTCTTCAGTTGATCGTTTCCTCCGCTCAGCTGCACAGAAGGAAAGTGAGGAGCCCAAATGGTGATCCAAACCTCGGTATATTCCCACAGACACAAGGATTTAAATCCATTGCGTACAATGACAGGATCAAAGGCAGAGGGAATGGGGTGCAGGCCCTTTAAGAGAAGCCGACAGGGGAGGGGTGTGCATCCATAAAAGATGAGTTTATTCAGTGGCCGTGGTAAGACATGGTTAGAAGCGCCTCTGCACTCCGGCGTGCTCTCATACCCATCACAGTCCTGCCAAACGTCTCCCATGCCGACAAAGCTCCGGCGGCAGCTGAGATATGGACGCGCTCAGAAGAAAGGGATGAAACTCGACCAGGAGAAGACGGAGAGCAAGAAGGAACGGTAGAAGAGGAGTGCATGGACCAGAAAGAAGAGGTTAAAGGAATAAAGAAGACGAGAAAGTGACGGCGCGGTAAAGGACAGTAAACAGTTGCATCCAGGTGGAGAATGGGCAATTCCTCCTTCCCAGGCATGTCCCTTCTCTCTCCGTCCATTCTGTAGTTGCAGGTATTTCTAACTTGAGTGCCTTTCTCTGACGTTGGGGGAACTGCCGCTGTTTACCTCAGCCTGTCCTTGTTTTACTCCACATGCGCTGCTTGTGTTTATTCCGGCAGATTAAATCGGCGGCACTTTACTGAGTTTGCACTCTGTTGCGGTGCCCACTGCAGTGCAGGAATATGAAATTCGGGTCAGCGCTGAAGCATTTCCTAAGTTCTCGTTTCTTGTGCTGCGATTCAACATAAAGCCTCGGAGCGACTGCACCCTGAAAAATCAGTTAAGTGCTGCAGTCCATCTGAAATGCAGTGGAAGTGTCTTTGAAATGCCATCCAGAGCAGATATTGACAGGGCTGAGTATCTGAGAGGACGGGGGGTGTAAGTGCTGGTGTGGGTTGCGTCTGGCAAGCTTGTTTACTGCCTGTGCGGAGGGGAGACTGTTGATGTTCTGGCTCCCAGCGGCTGGCATCTGAGGCAGTGTGAAAGAGAGCTATTGATGGATTCGGAGGCTGCAGTTGGTCAGACAGGAAGAGATGGAAACGGTGGAGGCTGGAGATGGCAGAGTCCCAAAGCTGTGGCAGCTCTTTCTTTCTTTTCAGGCAGCAGAAAAAGCCATTTCAAAGAACATTTCTGGTGATATTTGTGTGAATTTGAGCCGCACAGGAACGTTTAAGCCTTCAGGTGTTTATCCTGGACTCAAAGTCTTTTATCACAGAATCATGAACAAGTTGCAGCTGCAGCTCTCCCTGAACAATCTTCCTGGGACAGAAACCCTCTCACGGAAATATTACCGTCCCAGTTAACTGGGTTTGTAGCCTTAAAGCCTCTATATCACCCAGACTGCAGATAACACAGCTGCATATTGTGCAAACCAAACATTTCAGCCCAGTTTCAGAGTAAATAATCATGCTGTCATTTATCTCAATGAAAAACACAGGATACAAAGTCATTTCTGATGCTAAATCCAACCTCAGACAGGAGATTACAGCAGCTGTGCACAACTAAAGCCTCAGTGTCAAAAACCTGGTTTTAAATTAATAAACTTCACTGTCCAGATTAACCAGCTGTTAACAGGAAGGAAAAAGCTTAAAAATAAGTTTTATTCACAAGAAAAAAACAAAGAGGAGGACCTCTGTGATCGTGGCTGCTGTTTTGTGAATTTAGGGGTACGCATTTGACAAAATGGAGGCTCATACTTACCACATGATGCAAGACGACAGGAAATGAATCACTTAAAATGAAGCAGAAAAAGCATGAAAAGGTGAAGCAATCTGTGGTCGGTTAAAGGCAGAAAACGAGAGTAAAGTGGGACTCCAGCTTAGCTTTGACTGGATGTGCTGAACGAAGACGTCGTGTCGCCAGTAAAATGATGCAGCTTTAACTCGTCCGTGGGATGGATCGCTTTTAAAGTGCTTTGATTTGAATATTAACAGTGGATTACCCAAGGTTTGACTATATTTATATGATGCAGCTTAAAATGACACTGGAGAATCGCTCTTCAGCTTCCCCCACAGTCTGAGGATGAAAAACGATAAAAAAAAACGTGAAAAAGACCAAAAATGTCAAGAAACCGCGTGGGGTAATGTTACGGGACCCGGCAGCATCCCCTAACCCTCTAAAAGGCTGCAAACGTCCCTGATTGTGGTCTGAAACTGATCCGAGGAGCTTTCTGAGGCTTCATCTGTGAGGCACGGGTCATAACTTACCTTTCAACTCCTGACGGATGACTGAACACGGCTGCTGTAATGTTGTATTTCACAACAATCTCCTCAGATTTACAACCTACACAGAGCAGAGGGAGAATCGATCGAAGCCTTTCCGTGGTTTTAAATGTCGGCACCTTTTTACTGAAGGAGCCAAGGGAGTTAATTGGTTATCAGTTAAAAGTTGAGCTCTGAGCTCCTGCAGCAAACTCTTGTCCTGTGTCAAACCCTTTGATCTTATCGCTCACTTCCTCGGGTCTCTTGGCTGAATCTGAGTTTTTAGGATGTTGTTGGGAACCGTGAAGCCTCCAGCTGCTCCAGGACAGTTTCAGGGCATAACCAAGGGTGGCGTACTTCAGACTGAGTCAGAAGCACATAGTTTAAGGTCTAAGTAATGCTCTCCTTGTTTTATACAGTGTTTGGTTCCATTTGTCCAAGTTTTTTCTAAGGAAATACCTTCACTCTTGGCTGAATCTGAGGTTTTAGGACGTTGTGGTGAAGGTGAACTGGTTGTTGTTGGGAACCATGAAGCCTCCAGCTGCTCCAGGACTGTTTCAGGGCATAGTTTAAGGTTAACACACGTCTCTTAAGGTCTAAGTAATGCTCTCCTTGTTTTATACAGTGTTTGCTTCCATTTGTCCAGATGGTAGGAAGTTTATTTAAGGAAATACCTTCACTGCAGGGTTCTTAAACCGTCTTCTGAAGATGATGATGATGATGATGCATCGGAGAAAACGGCTCCTTTTAATTTGAATTTAAAGATGATGCATGAGAGACAGAAGCTGCTGCAGCCTGCAGAGAGGAGCTAAAAGGAGGTCCACACTGTCTTTAATTGGTATTGATTTACACGATGCCTCTCTCTCCTCTGCTCAAATCTGTCAGCACACTCTCTGGGAAATGTGGGGAGACGGTTTGGAAGTACGGCCGTCTTAAAATTCAGCATCGAAGACAGGAAGCCTGTCACATTGTGCATGCCGTTTCACTCAGAAACTCCTGAGAGGATGAAATCTGAAGTGAGCATTTTCAAATGGCAACTGTGAACATCTCAAACTTATCTCTCTGTGCCGCATGACTCTGGGAATCATGTTGCCGCGGTGACAAGGCAGCGCCCAGCCCAACTCCTGAGGAGGGTTTGGGAGGGCGGCGGGGGGGGGCGAGTGGCGGTGGGCGGCAAGTCAGGCGTGCGGGAATGATGGGTGAAGGAGGGGGAAGTGGGCACAGATCTGTCGGAGCAGCAGTTTTCCCACGTCAACCCGATCAAAGGATAGACCGAGGAAGTGATGGAGGGCAGAGGGAAGACATCGGAGGTGTTTTTGATGCGGTTCCACAGGTTTTTAAAGTATTTTGGGCTTTTCAATGTCTTTATTGATAGGACAGTGGAGAGAAACAGGAAACAGGGCAGAGAGAGAGTGGGGAAACGCAGGAAATGGGCGTCCAGTTCGGGACTCGAACAGGAGCCTCTGTATATGGGACGTCTGCTTAACCCACTAAGCCACCGTTCCACAGGTTTTTAGAGGGTTTGCCGGCTGTAACGTTATCTCAGGGTCGTCTGTTGTCTTGAGCTGCTTCTCACTCGATGTCTGAGCTCTTTTTTTTTAGTTCCTGGTGCCAAATTGAAATGATTGAAGCATTGAGAGTTTGAATGTTTCCTCTTCTTTCCTCTTCTTCTTTCCTTGTCCCCCGGTCCGGTTCAGTTCTATTACATGTTATATATTGTCAACAGAAATAAATAAATGGGCATCAAGGGGAGCTTTACATTTATAAAACTTCCCTTGGCAAAGCAAATCTGTTTGGCATCAAAGGTATTCAGACTACAGTTCTGCTGCCATAAAGCTGAACAGGACAAGGGGAAAAAATAAAAAAGAGTTTGAATGTCTGCTTGGTTCTTTGTAGAATTGGAGCATCCTCTGATATTGATGCGACTGTTGACTCCTGGGACTGTTGTCGTCACTGAGGACTTCCAGCTGTGCTTCTGCCACAGTCGAGCGCTGGAAGATAAAAACGTGCAGACACACCAGATTTCTTTAAGCCAGGAATGGTTGAACAACTTTGGCCTCCCATTTAAAACCAGCCTCATCAGATTTGAGTTTCAGCATCTTTCCATCTGCTGTAGCATTTTTCTGGATGAACCTGTGGGCTCATCTGACTTTTATCTCCCTCCAGCCGTCCTCAGACTGCCGACATGTACCAGCACAGGTGCGTCTTAAGTGGTTCTCCCAGAGGAATACCACCAAAGAAGAGTCATAGCTTTGATCCCGACGGGTTTGTTCTTTGAAAAATGTCTTAATTTCCTTCTGTACACGAGGACAAGTGATATCCTGTGCCTTTAGGATGAAAAAACTGACAATGAAGAATGGGATAAACCTTTTTTCTATTTATTCTGGTGCTGTGTGGAACTCTCTCCTGGTGGCCTTGTGTAAAAGTGGGATCCGTTCGGCTTTTAAAGTGCCGAAAACGTTCTCATTTAAACCCTTTGCACCATTTAAAGGTCCTACAACAGACATGGGACTGACTGGCGTTTGGCTTAATTGATATTTTGGACTGATTGTTAATGAATCGGTGCAGATGTGTGCAGTCGTTACCACTCGCTGATGGCTTGGTAATAGATTCCTTAAGTGCGCATGCCTCTAAGCTGCGGGAGTGATGGCTAATAGGGCAGATCAGGGAGTATTGGAGACTGTGGTGTACGGTTACAGGCGTTTTCCTCCATTAATCTTTTTAAATAAGATTTATCATCGTTTACGTGCTTCTCTGTGCAAAAAGAATTGGTAAATGAGAGTGAACGGGGGGGAAAGTCGAGCATCACAGGTGACATTAATAAAGTGTTGGACGTGGATGAGTTGCAGTGTCATTTAAGGAACCAGGACTCTGAAGAAGCCGCGTGTTTCCCATCCATTTCCTGTTTTATAGCAGAAAAAGGGTAATTGTGTTGGCCTGCAGAGCTGCGATGATGGAGAGAAGACAAGTTCTCCTTGGTTTTGATGAGAGTGATGCTTGTAGAGTGGAAATTATGGGCGCTGTTCATCCTCCATGCTGCTGAATTTTGTCCATTTTCTGTTTGTTTTCTGTCAAATGAAACGTTATAAAAGTTTTTTAAGCTCTCAGATGAGAGGAGTTGCTTAATAGATGATGAAATGTGTCTAATTTGTGTTTTTAACAGAGGCGGTTTGTCCATAAGTACCATATTTTATCATCATTTCCACAGCGTTAAGGTGACTGTGACAGTTTCAGCTGCTCTGTTTGTCATTGTCCAATCAGCATGAGGCTGTGCTCCATGAGGTCCCGCCCCTTTAGGGCGGTTTCGGTCAGGTTAAAAGTCGTCCCAACTGCTCCCGTTGACTCTAATGTAAATATTTTTAAGATTGCTGGCTTTACGATACAATCTCTGTGGGCTCGCCCCAATGTGCTTTTGTAGCACATAGCTAGCATAGCCACCAGGCGCTAATCCTTTTCAAGGTCAGCATGGCGAGTATACGGAGTAACTCAACTGTTTCATTGAAAGAAATCCCCTTCAGTCGGAGTAGCAATGAGGATAAATTGCCAACCAAACAATCAGGACAAAATTTAAACCAAACAAATTTCTATTACGGAGGGAAATCACATAACTGAGCATTTTCTCGGAGCTGGTGTGAGCAGAACACTTGGCTAGCGGGCTGTGAAACAGCCAAAGCTTTATTCTGCTACCCCTGCATGTGTTCAGGCTAGTTGTATCTCGACCCCGTCTTAATCAATGGTGAAGCAGATATCTCTCTCCATGTTCAAAGGTTTTTGAAGGTAAACTGATTACCTGCTAGCATGTGGCTAAAGGGAAAATCTTTATCTTGCCATCTAGTGCTTATATGCTGTTTGTAATGTGAGTTGACCAGAAATAAAACTAATCGACAGCTGACTTGCTACTTATTAATTTACCCGAACTAAACAGGTCACTTTAGTCATCATTGCTACTATTGCCCCCCCCCTGAGAAATTTGTCAGGAGCTGCCACATGTTTTTAATGATGTAAATTATGCTTTAAATGGCTTCATTTTTTTATTTCAATGTACAAATTTATTTTAAATTTCCCATTTTCACGGTCAAAGTCGCATAAATGACAATAATTAATAGATCTATACATATTACTTCTGCTACATACTTAAAATGAATGCAGAAGTTGCAGGTTTGTAAACATAACTGCAGTGTTTTAGATTATTAACTCGCTGAGATACTCCAGCCTGAAAGGTCTGAGTGCAGAACCACACCTGGAAAATATCCCCTTAAGGAAAAATCTGTGTAAAAACACAGTAGCCACCAAGATGTTCCCAGTTTGCATTCGTATTTTAAGCAAGAATGGCTGAAATGATGGAAATAAATAATAAATTGAAATAAAAACCCTCTGAGAATCGACCGTCACACTTAAAAAGCTCCTTTGAAGCAGGTCTGTAGCCCCCTGCTGTGCATATTGAAGGTACCCGGCACGGTGAACACGCCGGCCAATCGGCTTCTCCGGCTCCGGCTTTCATTTTTCCTCTCTGCAGACGTGGTCAAATTTAAGAACAGCAGGTCACGCGATCTCAGAGCTCACCACCACTTTGCTCATTCTAATGCAGTCCGGAGGATAAAAGCAAATGCATCGTAGGAAAGAGTGTTTTTTAGTGTGCGAGGGAGGCTACTTTAAGGTCTCCCTGCAGCTCTCGCACATCCAGGACCGTGTGAAGTTCAGCTCTAGTTTTATGTGCCTCTGCAGACTGATTTATTTTCCCAGCAGCTGTAATATTTCGTTCCTGTTGAGGTGTTTCTATTTCGGCGACATCTCTGGAGGACGGCGGCCTATCGGGTGGCATTAGTGTCACGCATCAGGGCTCAAAGGCAGGCGGGAATCTGCTGCCAACACACACTCTGCTGCAGGTAGTGGGGGGAAATACACGCGTGGGTTTTGTTTTTCTTACTTTGATTTATTTGTTTTCAGGTATTTCTGATGAATATTCGTGGGTAGATGAGCCAGAGCAGCTCAGAAACCACTTGGGGGCTTCAGGTCTGGTTTGTTTTGATCCGCGGATTATAAAGCGGGGGTAAGAACTCGTGTTTGTAACATCAGTCGCACACAAATGGATTGTGAATGCGAGACTGAGTCTTGTTGTGACCGGTACATTTCCCGGAGCTGATAAGCAGGACGTGTGAAGACATCTGGCACAGGAGGGGCATAATGTGTGAATAAAACATGACGTTAAGGAGCAGCTTATTTACAGGTGGTAAAGAGGTCTTTGGCTGGAAACTGTCCACACTGTGAGGTGTGCCTGCAGGCTGCTAAGCTTCACCTATAAAGCCACCACTGATTTAAATCCATTGTGAAATGGGTGTTTTTATTGGTCCTGGGTTTCTTTTACATGACGTTTGATTCATGTGGGCATCGGTCTCCTACATAAAGGGGAAGCAGTTGCATTTAGACCTGAACCCAGAGTGGCCAAACTTCTCTTCTGTTGGTAAAATGCAGGCAGAGATGATACAATGGAGCTGTGCAACTGGTCATATGTGCAGAAAGCTGTTTGGCATTGACCTGATTCAATAAAAAGGACCCGAAAAGGGATGATTTTTAAGGCCAAAGACGATACATCGGCCCATTTATGTTGGACAGCGTCCCCAAAACAGGGAGAGCAGTCACTCATGTTCAAAGGTGCATGAATTTTCTTCAGCTGGACAAGTGGAGGACAAAAGAAGAAGTGTCAGGCCTAAAAAACTATCTACAGCAGATGAACAGGATCTGAAAGTGATGTCCTTAAGAAAGAGGAAAAAATCCAGCTGTGACCTGACAGGACCTGAGAGATGCATCTGGACCTTCAGCTGATCCATCTACTGTTGGCCCAAGCCTCATCAGAAATGGTCTCCATGGAAGGGTGGCTGTCAAGAAGCCATTCTTAAGGAAGGGAAACAGGGAGAAAAGGCTGAGCTGTGCCAAATGACACAAGAAGTGGACTGAAAATCAGTGGCAACAGGTCTTATGGAGGGATGAATCCTCCCCAGAGCCCGGACCTCAACATTATTGAAGCAGTGTGGGATCATCTGACAGAGAACGGAACAAAAGGCAGCCCACATCCAAAGAAGAGCTTTGGGATGTCCTTCAAGAAGCCTGGAGAACTATTCCTGAAGACTCCTTAAAGAAATGACAGAAAGCTGGTCTCAGAGGGTTCAGGCTGTGTTGGAGAATAAAAAGTTGGAATTGCACAAAGTTCTTTGTGATGAATCACTGCTCATATTTCCAGTTTTATTGGCAGTGTTTAAATAAATGAGGAGTTGCCCAAATCTTCCACATTGTGTTGCTTCTCAGAGACGCTGTGGGCTGCCGCTCTCTCTCAGGCTGCCACCCTGAGCCTGTTTGCTTGCATGTGTTTCCTCTGCTGTGTGACAGCTCAGATCTGCTGCTGCTCATGTCTGAAACTAGCATGACTCCTTCGGTCCTCTGAAAACGCCGCTCGGCTGCAGCGAATAACATTCAACGAGCTGCTCAGTGGCTGATTAAACAGGAGGGTGCGTTTGATTCGGCCATCAGCCCGTCGGGTGGAAAGCTTCTGTTGTCTGGAAATAGACAGAAGACAGAGGACAGGGGCTCGAGGGATGAAGAAATGATCGAATCGCTGCAGAAATCTGCACCGAAAGCATAAATATTTCAGACTTTTTGTGTTGGTTGAACAAATCAAGTAGTTTGTCTTCATTAAACATTAACATTAGATCATTTGCATCCCTACTAGATACTGAAGGGTAAATCTGTTAGAAATGGGGTGCAACATAATCAGAAGTCTACTTTCTATCCCTCGGTGGTCTGAGGTTAATCGGAGGAAGAAGCTGCTTGAAGTCACCTTCAGACATCTTGTTCAGGGGTTTCACTGCCAGGAAGAGACTCTTATTAGGTGCTAAACGTAGAAAGTACAAGCTCTCAGGTGTTTGTTCAGGCGTGCTTTCTTTCCTGACTTTTGAAGTTTCGTCCTAAAGAAAGAGTTTCTTTTCTCAGCCTTTTCAGAAGCGAGACCGTTGTGCTCCTGAAGCACTTCCTAATAATTGCTCTGTGATACCTGTGGCTAAGCGTGGGTCGCTATGAGATTCTGACAGCTGAACAACCCGAAGGGGAAATATTTTATAAGGTTTCCCACTATTGCAATAAAGGGTCTGAAATGTAATTTTTTTTTTAATGGGAAACACTAGTTTCAAACAACACATGTAGATTGTTTTAAACAGTGAATACAGGAGCAGACTGATTTAAACAAAAGCTCAGATAAAACAGAATGATAATCAAATAACGCTTTAATGTCCTTATTTCAATTTAGTCTAATTCAGTTTATTTACAAAGTGCCAAATCACAGCAAATGTCATCACAAGGCACATCAATAATAAAGTCCAATTCATTGTAATCATAATCCAATTAATTAAATTCAAAATTAGTCTGATTCATTCATACAGAACCAATTAAAACACAAGTTGCTTCGCTAAAGGAACCAATGGATTGATTCTAAACTTCTCTCTGATCCAAACCCGACCATGGCAGCCGAGTCTCAACCAAGTACCTAAACCCAACCATGACAGCCGAGTCACAGCCGAGTACCTAAACCCGACCATGGCAGCCGAGTACCTAAACCTAACCGTGACAGCCGAGTCCCTAAACCCAACCATGACAGCCGAGTACCTAAACCCAACCATGACAGCCGAGTACCTAAACCCAACCATGACAGCCGAGTCCCAACCAAGTACCTAAACCCAACCATGACAGCCGAGTACCTAAACCCAACCATGACAGCCGAGTACCTAAACCCAACCGTCACAGCCGAGTACCTAAACCCAACCATGACAGCCGAGTACCTAAACCCAACCGTCACAGCCGAGTACCTAAACCCAACCATGACAGCCAAGTACCTAAACCCAACCGTCACAGCCGAGTACCTAAACCCAACCGTCACAGCCGAGTACCTAAACCCAACCATGACAGCCGAGTACCTAAACCCAACCATGACAGCCGAGTCCCAACCATCGCAGCCGAGTACCTAAACCCAACCGTCACAGCCGAGTACCTAAACCCAACCATGACAGCCGAGTACCTAAACCTAACCGTCACCGCCGAGTACCTAAACTTAACCATGACAGCCGAGTCCCAACCATGACAGCCGAGTACCTAAACCTAATCTTGAAGGCTTCCACCCATTGGTCAACTTTTGGGAGCTCTTTTTCTTGCTATTAGAGACATGTTCATGATGCATTATTCATTGTTTTATTGTATTATTCTGTGAAGCAGTTTGGCAAACATTGGCTGTGCGATAAGTCGTGTTGACTTAAGAAAACTGACAGTTCAGTACATCTTTAGCTTTATCTTGATATTACATCTTTAGATTAAAAGATTAGTGGTAAAAAGTTGTGGGCTCAGCATGAATTCTTTTCATCAGCTGTAATTTTTTTAAAAGCTGCAGTTTGTCAGTACCAGAGTCTTAGTGGCTCTCCTGAGAACTGTAGCACAAATCACATGGCTGCTCGACTACCTTTTTATTTATGAATCTTTTATTGTACCAGAAAGCCTCGAGGTTCTCTCTGATAGGAAAGTCAGTCTTGGCTCTGAATGTTGCCACAGATTCTTCCTGTGCAAAAAGGGAATAAAGTTGATGGTTTTTCGGATGACTTACTTGACTTGGCTGTGTGCAGAATGGCTAACATGGTTCATCATATTAGCTGTATAACCAAAAGTAGAATTTTTGACATTTTAAGGTCTAAATCATTCTTTGACCGCATTCCAAGTTGATTAATGTAATACCCTTTTGGCACCCATTGGTGCTAACCCAGCTTCCCTTTCATGGCTGAAGTTGCTGCAGATTTTCTTTTAAATTGAACAAAGCCGCCCTTTGCCATCTCCCAGTATGGGAGGTAAGGTTTTATTGTTGGACAATCCACTGATCATTTGCTTTCAGTTGTCCCAAGGATTTGGTTGCTGGCATACAGAGGAGACGGCTCCTGTCCCTGCATGTTCAGCAGGCTTCAACACTTCCTGTTTCGAAGTCTCATCTTAAAACGACACCAGAGAAGTTTGAATTCCTGGGCCTGAAACTGCCTTTGAGCGCCCTGAGACTGACGTTCATTTATTTTCCAGCCCTGCATCAAAGCATTTTACTTTACGGCAGCTTTTAATGCCATGTGACGGCGGTATTGCACTCCACAACTGTAGGGGGAGCCAAAGAGCAAAATAACTAGTTATTTGGTTTTATTTTAAAACATTTTTATTCCTTTGCTTTTATGAGGAATCAGTTGTGTTTAAGCTCTTTATTTTGACATTTGTGCTGCCTTAATTACTTTGTTTTCAGCAGTTTGAACAACGATTATTTTTAAATGTGCTAAAAGAAGAAAGCTTTTCTCAGTGAGTTATGCACAAAAACAGATTTCATTATAAAATAACTCTACACTCAAATTAATTGGCTTAGAATGGGTTTATCTGCCATATTTATCAAGGTTTTAATTGTTTTTAAGTGTCAATAGTATCAAAGAAGCCGAATCTGTCATGATTCTGAACATGAAACAGAAATTTCTTCTCATTTTGGGTCAGTTTGACTTGAATCCACAGCTTTAAAGTGAGTGAGGTCTGTTTCAGACTGATAATAGTTTGAAACCACAGAGGAATCAGAAGGAAGCGGTTCATTTCTGTTTGTTCGGTGTGCTGCAGCTGGAACAAAATGGCTGCCAGCTTCTAACACCGTTCGGTTCTGTTAATGAATCCACGTCATGGACGGCTGCCTCTTTACCTGTGAGATATATATATATATATATCTCTAATCCAAGGTTTAGTTGTAATATTATCAGGGAGCTAATGCAGCAAACTAATCGGTGTATTTTCAGTCTCTGTGCTTGAATAACATTATTTTGGATTCCTTCAGGTTTAATGTGTTCATTTGAGCACGAGGGAGAAGAAGCTGCTGATATTTAATCACTTTCTCGTGCACGTTCACATAGTGTTGCACCTCCTCTCCTCTGTGCACTTCTGGCTTTCATCAGCAGTGTTGTCGAATGATTTCATTGGGATGACAAGTGTGCCTCTTCCTCCATATTTCTGCCACTCGGGTCCCCAGCCTGGATCCAAAAGTCTCTTATTTATGCCTCTCCCCTCCTATCTCTACTCGGTCTGATTTTAGCTGTGCTGAAAGTAGCATTCTCCTTCTATCACAACATCACTTGTGCTTGTTTTCCCCTCTCCATCCCCCTTCCTTGTGCTCTGTCCACTAAGCAGAAAATGGGTCCAGGCGTCGTTGCGGGCTATTATCTGTTTGAGCCATCTATCTTGATAATTGACCAGTGAGGGGAAATGTGACTGTGATCAGTGTGATGCTAATACATTCTGCCAATCTGACACACTCATAATCCGCCGGGCTCTGCCTTCCCCACAGCCATCGCAGGGAAGCGAGTGGTCTGTCTTGTTGGCGCATCGCACGCACACACAGTAGGCCGAGTGGGTGGGGAAATACTCTGGGAATCGGGAGTGTTTGAGTGGGCACAGAGGAAGAGGAAACCTGTGTACACATGCACAGAAACAAGATATAGATACAAATGTGTGGATCTGAAGGGGAAAAACCTCTTATTGCAGTCGGTTTGGGCTGCCGGAAATCACAGGCATAACATCCTTTTTGGGGCGATCTGTTCGAATTTCTGATCATTAAAAGTTCCAAATCCGAGACGATGGTTCTCAGCCGGAAGAGGGTGGGATGCTCTTTCTGGGTTGGGAATAAGATCCTTCCCCAAGTGGAGGAGTTCAAGTATCTCAGGGTCTTGTTCCCAGTGAGGGACGAATGGAGCGGGAGATTGACGGCGGATCGGTGCGGCGTCTGCAGTGTTTCAGGCTCTGCACCGACCCGTCGTTAAGAAGAAGGAGCTGAGCCAGAAGGCGAAGCTCTTGATTTACTGGTCAATCTACGTTCCCATCCTCACCGATGGTCACCAGCTGTGGGTAGAGACCGAAAGAACGAGATCACGGATACAAGCAGCCGAAATGGGCTTCCTCTGCAGGGCTCCTCCTTAGAGATGGGGTGAAGCTCGGTCATCTGGGAGGGGCTCGGAGTAGAACCGCTGCTCCTCCGCATTGAGAGGAGTCAGATGAGGTGGCATCTGGTTAGGATGCCCCCTGGGGAGGTGTTCAGGGCCCGTCCCACTGGGAGGAGACCAGGGGAAGACCCAGGATATGTCTCTCTGCTGGCCTGGGAACGCCTCGGGGTCCCCCTGGAAGAGCTGGAGGAAGTGGCCAGAAACAGGGTTTCTCTAAGGCTGCTGCCCCCCCCCGACCCCCGGATAAGCGGCAGATGATGGATGGATAAAAGGTTATATTTGCTTCTGAATGTTGGGCTCCTTCCACAGTATGTTGGACATCAGTTTACATCCGGGTGCGATCACTGGACCGATGAGAGGAAGTCCCATCGAGGGCTAATGGCACACGAGACTTAAGTTGTGTTCAGAGTCATTGCAGCAAAAAAAGTTTCTAAATGTCCCTGTTTCAAAGTTTTGATCCATGCAGCACTTTGTGGAACATGAAGAATTAATGAGCATTTTTTTTACAATATTAAGAGAATAACTTGAACAAAGATTGCATGGCTCCGTGCACAGTTGAGCTGCAGCCTCACGTGTTCTTTTACCTGGACCATGGTCCTTGAAGCAGAACTGACTGATTCACTGCAGCAGCCCGATGTTCGACATTCTTCTGCTTCTAACTTCGTCTTCATCGTGCTCGTTGCTGCAGCTGAATTCACTTCAGATGTTGCCTTGACCGACGAGGCTGTGGTTATAAAATCAGGGTTTTATTAGAGCGATTTAGTCCTAATGAGCTGATTTTTGATACTTTTAACCAATACATACAGCAGTTCAGCTGCGTTATTACTGGTTTTACCAAAAGATGGGGCACCAAGCCCTATTTGAGTCTGTTGGTCCGGCTTTGAGCAGCTCGATTTTGGCCCATTTTAGTTGCGCTAACACGATGCTAATTAGCTTTTTTTTTTCTAGTTTCTTGTAAATTTAGTTACTGGGGTGTTGAGCTGATACATTGCAGTGACTTTAGTTACTTTGTTTTATGCTTTTGGCAGACGCTTTCATCCAAAGCGACTCTTATTCCACGTAGGCAGGTTGCCCAAGGACCCTACTGGAGGTTGAACTGGAGGATTTGAACTGTGGTCACCCACATCCAGTCCTAACTACGACAGTTTATACCTGTGTGCTTGATCTTGAATGTTTATCCGGAGATTATCATGGAAAATATAGCGTTGTTTGGACCATTTGGTCAAAGTATAGCACAGCATAGGATGGTAATGGGCTGCTGATCACTGGAAGGATGGAAAGAAGAAAAGGAAGATGCGTTTAAGGTCTCATATCGAGTGTCAGCCCTCAGGCCTTCCTCGTGTCGTTTTTACAGCTTATACATTACTTTCCTTTTCCCGAACATGGTTTATACTCGGCCGATAGTTGACAACTCGTCGTGTTTCAGTTCCAGCCGTGATCTGACGTCTTCTTCTCTTCTTCTTCGTCTTCTCAGGTACTCGAAGGAGACGTGTTTGTATCCGAGGAGCTGGAACTTTCTGCCTGAGAAAGTTATTTAGATTACATTACATTTTGAATTTGCACCTTTTAGGAAATGGAGTCACTGAGGTTTCCGTGGAATTTGCCCCCAAACCGGCACAGATTCATTAGTGTTTTTAGCGTGTTCAGCGCTGCTCGTCCTGCTTCTTTTCTCGGGGAAATATGTTACCTTGTTATAGGTATGTAACAAGTTTGAAAGGAGCTGATTTTGCTCTGACTGCTGTGAAATAGCTGAAGTGCAGGAGAGGCTTTTATCAGGCGTCTGTGTACCGTTTAAAGTGTCAGAAATGAGAGGTTTATTACATAACGTTGACAACTGTTGGCAGATCTCTCCGTCTTCACACATGCGGCATTCAGCCTGCTGAGGTATGCTGCCAGACTTTTGCAGATGGGATGAAGGATTGTCTGAGTCACTGACAACATTTGCATAGAGCCTCACAAAACTTCAAATGCAGATGAAGCCCTGCACAAACAAGCCCGACTCAAAACGGTGTCAGCACTGAGTTACACAGGGTGTTAACACGTCCGCGGCGCTCTTATAGGCGGCGAACGGTCTAATGGCACAGCTGGAGTGGCGATGTGATCAGTCAGAGGAGTCACTGCGACACCGACGGGCGCAGTGGCGCCGTAAATGGAGGCGAGAAGGCGTTGATATAGTTGTAGCAGTCATTAGGGGCAAGACTGCTTTCTGCAATTCTGGCTTCTATCTACTGCAAGGTGGAGGCAGGGGGTGAGTAATTCAGCTCGGGGCTCATGTGCAAAGCTGAGATACAGAACAAGAGGGAAGTGGAGGGAGAGATAGAGCCGGTTCATTTTCAGCTCGTCCCCGTAGACCGTTGAAGGGATTATACTCGCACACAGAAAGAGGGAGGGAGATGCTCAGGCTCTGTCTTAGCACCCAGCCTCCAATCCTCCACACTGCACCGTGCACTCTCCCCATCTCCTCAGCAGCACTCACTCTTCTTCTCTCCTCCACCACACACTAGTGTGCAGACACAAACACATCACTGCCATGTAGAGTCTCGGCCAGAGGGGGACACCTACCTGCACAGGACCGCGAGCCAGGTACGCTTCTTCCGTCCTTCCATCCATTTCCTCCTCCATTCACTCGTTCCCGCTCAAACTGCCACATTATGCACCAGCAGATTTTGAGTTGTCGCTTTGAGCCGGCCGCTCTCTCTCTGCAGGATACTCTTGCAGGCGGCATGCACCAAGATTATCCGGCTTCCTCGCATAGCCCCAAGAGAACCAAAAGAAGATAGCAGGGAAAGAAGAGAGGAACCAGAGGGGAGGGAAGGGATGAGGAGGGGGTGAGGGAACAGAGAAGCCATACAGCAGTGTGATGGAGGGCAGGGAAAGTATGCGGCAGGCGGTCAGCTAACCTGGGCTGACCTTCACATGGGAACTTTGTTTCTAGCAAACTGTCCTCAAAGACTTCCCCGATCAGAACCATTTAGCACCTTCACATCGCCTCAGGGGGGCCGTAATTAACGATCATACGTTCTCGACGTGCTCCGGGGACATGCTGCAGTTGCTTGAAATGCAAATGGGCAACAAACTGATTATTCAGTCTGGTGAAATTAATTTGTATTTGTCACAGAATCGGGGTGCTGGGGGGGGGGGCGACACGTGCTTTCAGTGCTGTCTCAGGCTTCATCTGAGACGTTCGCTTTTGCTTTTAAGTGTGTAAAGTTTGTGCATCCTGGGAGAAACACCTCTGACTCCCAGTCAGTGGGGAGTGGATGTGCCTCAATGCTTTTATTCTGCAGGACCTGGTGAGTCAGAACGTGGGGCTTCAGAATTCACTTTGATGCTGGTTTGATTCTGGGTCTTACATCTCAGCACTGCAGGGGCCTTTCTGTTCCTGGAATATTTTGGAATGAAGCTGTCCTGCCTGGAGAGCAAAGGCAAAGTGGATAAGATTTGAATGTGACTCATTGCTGATGCTTTGCTCCTCGTGTCTTTGATGGAGCTGCAAGTCGGACATTAATCCCAGTGGTCTGATGTAGCCTTCAAATCGACGGTAATAATGCTTTTGTGTTGGGTTTTAGGACTTTTTTATGCTAGTATGGCAGCTGTTGATGTTTGGTTGATGATGATTCCACCAACATCCAGAACGAAGGTTAAGGGTCAGCGGAGCGAGCATCCTGTCAGGGGGAGGGAATATTATGATTCAGTCCGACTCGTTCAGCTTAAACTGTCGTGAGTCACGTGAACCGGTTTGAGCCTGACATCTGTTCGCACTTCGTCCCTTTTTGAGTTGGTTCCTTACCGTTTGCATCAGGAAAATAAGTTGCTTTGGATAAAAGCAGCTGCTGAATGACTGAAAATGAAGTTAAAGATGATTCTTTGTGTCTGAGATATTGAGCCGTTCTGCCCACCTAACAGTAACTAAGTCGCAGTTTATGCTGACATTCACCAATAAATCCTAACGACACGTCGCATAGAGGCGGGCTCTAAGGGCTGTGATTGGTCCAATCAGAACGTAGTTTCCAGCAGCCTTTTCCGGTCTTAATGGCTGTAAGAAGCTCGTTGACATTCGAAATGATCTAAAGTGCATTTGTTCATCCAGGTTGTAAATTCACCCGTTCAGCCTCGGCCGGTCCTACAGACCCCCCCCCCCCCCCCCCAAGAACGTCTTCTGTTGCCTGCACTTCAACATTTGCAATTTAAGCATTTGTTCTTCGATATTGATGAGCTCCAGCTGCAAATACAGCTGCTCCACCTCGGTTGCCATTGGTTACTGTCGTTAAAAAGCAAGGATTCAGCTATAAACCACAGAAACACACAACCACGCCCCCTACTGGCAGGGCGGTGAATTGCAGAGCAACTGTTCCCTCGACGCAGAACTTCGAATGCTCAATGAAGACGTCGTTCTGGAAGAGTATAAAGCTTAGCTAGCTTAACGGTTTGTGGAGGGGGAGGCTCCTTTTAGCGGGATGTGGCCCCTGGCAGGACTGCCAGCTCTGTAGTATTGATCATACGTCCCACAGCCGAGGCTCTTCACATGCTCTGATGCTGCACTGAAGCAGTGGAAAAGCTAATTTCTGACGTGAGAGGAGCACTGAGCAGGACACCGAGCACAGATTTAAGATTATACACGTTCAAATTAGCAGTTTTTGAAGTTCTAACCGACATCAAAACTACGCCAGACCAGAAAGTTTTGGTTCTTTGAAAGACTTAATGAGCAAAATCAGCCATCGCTGCTATGGTTCTGGAAGTCCTGCAGTCTCAGAAAGACGAGGTTTGTTCCTCAGCCCGTTTGTTCCATGTTCTCAGACGGCAGGAACCAACTCGGACTGCATGTTGGATGGCGCTTTAAAGCTAACTTTCATGCTCTCCGAGGATCCGATGAGCAGAAGCTGCTCGGTGTTTGATGACCGCAGATCTGACATGTTCAGTTTGAGGCTTTAAAAGCACTAAATCAGTCTCTCCTCCTTCATATCTCACCCAGAGACGCTGAATTACTGCAAAGTGAATTTTCCCACCAACAATGCTGGAGTGAAGGGTCTGCAGTCTCCAGTTTTCGGGCTTTACCACTAAACGGATTATAAGGCTGTTGGCATCACAGCCGTTGATGTAGAATACCTAATGAGTACAAGCCGGCGTGTCTGACATCGGTTTAATTATTCTTTAATGTGTTTTCTCTCTGTCTCGCTCTTGTCTGTGGTTCCTGCACAACGCAGGGCTGCAGCTGGCTGAGCGAGATGTGCTGCATTTCTAATATTGGCTCGGCTGAATCGCCCCAGTGTTGGAGCCCAGTGCAGCAGCGAGGCTCCAGAGGCCGTCGTCATGACTGTTCTTATGGTCCCTGACTGAGGAAACGGTTCTGAAGAGCTTTTAAGGTCGATTGATAACTGGAACCTTAACCGTTTAACCAGGTTAAACATCGGTGTCGACGTTTAACCAGGTTTAATTGCGCATATGATGCTGTGTGATGATGATTATCGCATTGAATCCTGCAGCTTCTGTGGAACCATAGTTTTTATAGCGTTCTCTTCTATTTTTTGTGGTTTTATTGGATGTATTTTATTGCTTCAGGTGCATCCAAGTTTCATCGTTCAGCACTTTAATTCAACTACTGTAACTTTTAAAATAAAAGTCCTTTGGTAAGGTTCAAGGTTAAGGGTCGAGAAATGAGATTCTGCTGCTCGGGGCCCTGTTGGTGTCGTAGTTTTATGTAAAAGTGGGTAAATAGAGCTTAAAATTGAATTAATCCCAGTTGAATAAACAAATAAAAATCTAAGTGAACAGCCTCTAATAAATTGGCAATCTAATATACGCTAATTAGACGTGATTTACAGTGAAAAAACATTGATAGTCACTGCAGCCTGACTTGATCTGAGAGGTCAGGTGAGGTAATTATGGAGCATCTCTTAAAAATGAAGCCTCACGTAGTTGCCGGACTGTCACAATGTTGGTTTTGATGGGAAAATGTATAGAATTACACACCTGTAGCTGCAGCTCGCAGCTAAAACCCACCAACGACACCATAACTGGTCTTTCTTTACTGTGACTGGATGGCTTTGATATGATACTGACGCTGTCATTCTGTGGTTTAATTCACTTATAAACGTACACAGTTATCTTTAAGAGTCTCTCTTCCACATATCCGTCTCATTGAGGCCTGTGCAAACAGCAAAAGTCCCTTTTAACCAGAACCTGTCACTATATGAGACACTTTCACCTTTCAGCACGGATCCTCTGTGTTCGTTTAGTACCCAGAAGTGCATCTATTGTTCTGAATTCATTAGCTTGTGCACAGATCAGCCACAACATGGAAACCACTGACATTTGGAAGCGTTTAATATTGATCATCTCATTACAGTTCTGCTGGGAAACATTAGAGCTGCAGGCTGAGATGAGCCTCACCCCTTTAGTCTCGTTAAAGCCAAAAATATGATTTAACACACAGTTAGAAATACGGGACAGCGTGAAACTAAAGTAATGCAAAGAAAGGAAACTGTGTGCATGATGCTGCAGACGACTTCTAACATATTGAGCTTCATAGTTCCTCGTGTCTGTAAGGTAAATAAAGTATATATTTTAATAATGCTGGTTTCAGGCGTTTCATACATATTCAGACCTGATAAAATGCTGTTTATTTGTACATGTGCCTTTTTTAAATGTTGAATATGATCTTATCAAGCATGTCATCACCAATAATATCACTCAAGTCTGTGATTAAAAGGAAATAAATGCTGAAATAGCAAGCAATAAATGGGCTGATTGCCTCATTTTCCTCATTAACTTCTTTTAAATGGGGGAAATTTTTTTATTTATTTGCATCCTTTTATAGTTCCAGGGGACCTGAATCATTTTGCTTCTCCTCTCTGATGCCTTTCAGATCATTTAAAAAGGGACATAAAGAACATTTGACTTGTGCCCCACAGTAAAAGCTGTCCATGACCTGGAGTTAATTAATGCTGAACTTCAGCCACAACTTCACCGTTAATAATCGCCACCCTGCATCTTTTGTTGTTCCTTGAAGCATTTCTCCCCCAGATTCCCCTCCATCTGAGCCTCCTGGAGGGGTCTGATTTGGTCTGATTTGACCCCTCGAGGAGCACCGTACCAAGCAGATGGGTTTAATGTTGTGTATGTATATATTTCTGTGTAACGGGGAAAACCGACACCCACAGCGCTGCAGGAACATGACCTTTCAAGCCACCAGGGCACGGCCTCCTGTTTAAGTGTTGTGATTGTGTGTTTGGCCTCCTCCCCAGAGGGAGTCTGACCGACTCCAACACTCGTATCGGCTCTGGCTTTAAGCCCACTGAGCTGTCAGCCTCACACGGGGCGCTTCGAGGAGACGGGGACATGAACAGTACGCAGGAGATCAGGGATAACGAGTGGAGACTGAAGTAGACTGCAGTCTGACTGCGTCGGCCTCCATTAGCGATGCTGGAAGGAGCTGCAAAGGCACTGAGCTGAATCATTCTCTGGATTTCAGATGGTAAAGTGGAGATAGTTGAAAGTTTTCACTTTACATTTGGAGTGATGCGACGCTTATTGTTTCTTATTGAGCTGATTTATGGTGTTTTTCTTTTTGTGTGGGCCGGTGAAAGATGAAGTTGGGATTTAATTATCAGGCTGTGAGCTTTGAAATTCTGAATTATGCACATTTGACGGTTCGAGACACAAACTTGCATCCTTTAAACCGTCTTCTCAGTGCATTTCCCTCTGGGTTCACATGGCCTCAGACCACATTATGTTTGTTTCTGTATTTATCAGACGCTTTTATCCAAAGCCACTAACAAATGAAGATATAACAGCTATATAAAAAGCTAACAATAAGCTACATAGAAGGAACCCAGGAGTCCGACTCTGTCAGAGGGGACAGAGTAGAGATAGGGTGCAGGCATAGAAGGAAGTGCAGAAAGATAAAGAGCAGAGATAGAGGGGGTAGGGAAGTACAAGGTAAGTGCTGGGATAGGAGATGCTCTCTGAAGAGCTGGGTTTTCAGGAGCTTCTTGAAGATAGACAGGGACGCCCCTGTTCTGGTAGCGCTCGGTAGGTCATTCCACCATCGTGGGACGACACATGAACAGAGTTTGGATTGTCTTAGGCGTGGTGTAGGAGCTGCTAGACGACAATCCTGTGACCAACGGAGGGACCCAGTTGGGACAGAAGCCTTTGCAAGAGCATTCAAGTAGATGGAGCCGTTCCATTAAGCTCTTTGTAGCTAACATCAGGGACTTGAATTAGTCTTTTTAATTGCGTGGTTCGCTCTATTCATGAAGGTTTCTGACACTAACGGGATGCTGGGAAAGTTTCACTCCTTCCTCTTTATGAAGGACCACAAGCTGTTAACGAGCCGGCAGGAATCAAACGGTTAAACTTCTTCTGACGTGATCGCCGTATGAGGCATAAAATGCATGCGACGGTGCCTTGATTCTGCAGCTGCTTCCGCTCATACTCTGCAAAGGATACAGATCCCAAACCCAGAATAATCCTTCAGAACTTGGTGTCTACACAACCTGCGCTGCAGCTCAGCCGCTAACAGCTTGGCTGGACATTGAGGGTGAGGCTTGTACTAATCGGCTCCCCAAGGAGACGAAGCTTTAGACGGCCTTTTCAAGTCACTGGCACACTCGGTACTCTCTGCAACCAGGAGCCGTAAATGTTTCTGGAAACCACAGATTCCTGGGATGTCAACACTTCCCTTGAGGCAGCTCGAGCATGTCGCCTTATCGCTGTGCAGGAGACTGCAGTTTGGTCCTGTGAGACTGTTCAGTTTATTTATCTTAGACAAATTATATAGTTGTACTATGAGAAAAGCTGCAAGAATAAGAATTCTGTGATGTGGGGGGGGGGGCTCATAATACTATGTCGCAAGCAAAAGTGTTTTGACTGTCTGAACTCTAACATTAAATGGCGAGTAATGCCTTTTCCCATAACATTGAACGTCCCTTTCCCATAACATTGTGTGGCCAGCAAGCATAAACAATATAAATAGCAATAGCTTAGCATTTTGTTAGCAGACAACTCTGAGCAGCTTCCTCACAGGTTGTCTGGACTCGTCTCTTTCTTGCAAGAAATAAATGTTTTGTGTTGATCGTATCCAGCGACTCTGAGCCTAATTTTGAGAGAATTTTTCTGACATAATGGTCCTTCGAACCGGATTCTAAGTCCTTTCCACCTCCCAGGATCGGAGCTGAAACCGTGCACGGGGGAGTCCAGGACTCCTAACTCCTGAGCCTAATTTTAAGAGAATTTTTCTAACAATTTACCTTCTTAAATGATCCTCCATGTCACTGTTATTGGGTGTAAGTAGGGCTGGGCGGTATAACGATGGCTGTCGAGGAATAACTTGAAATGAAACATGGTCGATAATACTTTAAGATAGATTACATTCGTCCATCTTTTAACAGATGACACAAACAGCCAATGACAGCGAGAGCTGCGCCGCGCTGAACCAATCACGTGGCTGGAATAGAGCCACGAGTTATCTTGTTGTATTAAATGTGAATATTTGTAGACCTCAAGTGTTATAAATGAGTAACAACCTGTAAATATCTGTTATCAGGTGGAGATACACACCGAATATCAAAGCAAGCATCCTGCACTCAAACAGTCAAACTGGAGTTCATGAAACTTGGACACAACCTGGGAGAATCAGCAGTGTCATACATGAAGTATGAACTGTGGTATTTCACAGGATAAGTGAGGAAATATCCAACAGCTGGGACCGGGCGATAAAACGATAGCTATCGAGGAAAAGATATGAAAAGGAAAGAGATATGAAACTTTGATAGATTACATTCGTCCATCTTTTAACAGATGATACAAACAGCCAATGACAGCGAGAGGAGCGCCGCTCTGAACCAATCACGTGGCTGGAATAGAGCCATGCCGGCAGCTAGTCGGGTCGCGTTTGTTTGTGCTGCTGCAGCCGTATTAAAAAAGAAAACGAACGCTCCCTTCGGAAGAAACAACGGAAGACACAGCTGAGGCGTAAGGGATTACTTTGGTGACACTGTTGGTAAAAAGGACCCGAAAAGGAGGTATTTTTGGGTTTTTTAAGTCCAAAACGAAACAGATCAGTTTGCACTGCTAATTATGTCGAGCAACTAACCTTCTGATATCTTAAAATCTCACTTAAGAGGAGCAGGGACCATTTAAAATTCACAAAATAGTGATTTATTCTTTTTTTTTTAATATATCGATGACTTTTCCCATATCGCCCAGGCCGAGGTGTAGATATCAAACCTGATTAGTTACAGTAAAGGAAAGAGAATACAGCCCTACACACGTGACATTAAGCTTTTCTGTATCTACCAAACGCTGAAAACACGTTAAAACATCCCCTGCCTGTCAGAAACCTACTGGACCGACTCGCCTCGTAGCATCTGCTCCTGAACCTGTGAAAGTCGACGCTCTCTGGATTCATCCTTCGGCTCCAGAAAGGCTGCAAAGGCTCATGGGAACCTTTTTGATGGTTTTACTCTCTGAAATGATTATAATCAACAGAGTGATAACGTTCCAAAAAGCCCCCTGACATGCTTCCACAGTCTGAGAATCTCTTACAGGTCGTCTTTGGCTTAAGATCCTGGAGTAACTGAACTGTTTAATGCATCGTGCTTCATGTTTAATAAAAAGATCATTCAGAGGCCTTAACTGCTGTCGAGCTGCATCCTGCAGAGTTTAATAGCTCATAGTCCCGGTAACCGAGGTATACGGTTTCAGTGATTTTTCTTCAATCTTTGAAAGATATTGTCTGTAAAAGAAGACGTAATTAACTCTCATATGGGCTGTACTTTGAGCTTATTTTGGGCACTTCTTCCTGACTTTGCACATCACAGGGATTTCCTATCAGACGAGGAGTTTAAAAGTGACCTATTTTAACTGACAAAAGTAAGTTTAGCAGCAGCATCTTATGCTCTCTGCATGAAAGCTCTCAGCTATATCGTCTCATCTAAAACAAGAGCCCGGTTTGGCTTCATCATTGATGTTTTTTTTCCACCGAGGTGCTGCTGCTGTTGTGTTTATTTTCTAAATGAATCGTGCTCGTCAGATTTCAAAGACTCGGGGTTGTCCCAGTTGCCCCTCAGATGGTTTGCATAACATACATTAACACTGAGGGGATTCTTTTTGAAGTGAGATCTCTGCATTTTGAAGAGAGACGACAGTCGGATCAGATGATTAGATGCACAAAAATAGCACCATTATGGAGAGTTTGTGATGAAACCTGACAAAGATTTACTGCACATCGCTGTTGGTTCTGTTGCTGCTTTCTGCTTCACCCCCAGAGCCGACCCATCCAGCTGGCTGCCTCCCAGAACCCAGTGAGAGACACTGATTAGTGACCACTAATAGATCTGGATCCCTGACTCATCCTGTTCACTCAATGACACCAATTACTCACCTTCACCACGTGTCCCGGCATCAGACCAGCCAAAAATATCACTTTCTCATTACCAGGACTGCCTCTCTGACTTGGACTCATGGCGTCGGACCAGGTTCTGCCTCGTCATTGGCTCAGAAGTCAGGAAAGTGTGGGTTTGGCTGCTGCTGGAGGCACTTTAGTGGAACCAGTAAAATGTTATTTCCCTTCTTTTCCTCTGGGGGCTGCATTTTATCACACATCTGTGCTGAAAGGTGGCTGCTTGACAGCTGCAGCTGCATACCTGCAGTCACTCTCCCTCCTTTATTCTGACATCCTCATCATGCCGCCTTCTCATCTTTGATTAACGGCGGCTGGGATGGACCGCGTCCCGAGTGCTGGCAAATTGATGCAATGTGTCCCAGAGCTTGATATTTGGATCAAGATGACCTGATGTGGTTTCTAAAAGTAGAAGGCGGGACTTGAATTGATGGATCCAGCCTTGGATGTTCCTGCTTTTCTGAACGTCCTTAATTAGGGTTCGGTTTGAAGATTGATCATCAGATTGTTAGGAAGTCAGCCGGGTGGTTTGCTCTCAGTGCAGCACGTGACCTGGTTGGCTGGGATCCTCGGAGATGACCCCCAGAAGAAGGCGGCGTAATATTCGAGGCCACTGTTGATGCAGTGATAAATGTCAGAGTTTACTAACTGCATCAGCTGTGGATAAATGTCACACTGAGGCATCACGGGGGGATGGTTTCAGCCATAAACGTAGCTGGTGTTATTAATCACGGAAACACGAGCAGATCAACTGTTTTCTGCCTTTGCTTTCTGATATTTAAAAGCAGGCAGCGGAGGATTGAAGGGCTGCGGCAGCATCCGGTGCAGTTATGATGCCGGCTGCTGGTGGCCCAGTCACCGATGGGCTCAGGAAAGGGCGATAAAAGCATGTTTATGACACCCTGCAAAGTGGGAAAAGGACAGCAGAGATTTTTTAAGGTGGATTTACACCCTTTAAAAGACGCTTATCAGTTTGAAACCAGTAAACATGAGTTGTTACACCAGCCGGAGGTGACTTTTGAGTATTTTTGCATAGAAATCGATGGAAAAATTACAACTTTCAATAAAACTCTCAAAGGGTTTTTAGTGTTTGCTGTTGGTTTGACATCCTGATGATTATTTTGTGAATAAAGTCATCCGTCCATTTTTCCATATACCCGCTTAATCCGTCGGTCGGGGGGGTGGAGCCTATCCCAGCGGTCATGGGGCGAGAGGCGGGGGACACCCTGGACAGATCGCCAGTCCATCACAGGGCCCCACAGAAACAAATGAGACAAACAACCACACACTCACATTAAGGACAGTTTCAGAGTCACCAGTTAACCCAAAATGCATGTTTTTGGACGGTGGAGGAAGCCGGAGAACCCGGGTGAATAAAGTCATGTAAAACTTAATTCTAAGGTTTTATGCACCGTAAATTAAAAGTAAACACGACATCAGATGGACATCAACATGTGACGTGTCGTCATTTAACAGTGAACCCCTGATCCAGCAGCTTCAGCAGCAGTGAGTGTAAAACTAAGTGAACCCCTGATCCAGCAGCTTCGGCAGCAGTGAGTGTAAAACTAAGTGAACCCCTGATCCAGCAGCTTCGGCAGCAGTGAGTGTAAAACTAAGTGAACCCCTGATCCAGCAGCTTCAGCAGCAGTGAGTGTAAAACTAAGTGAACCCCTGATCCAGCAGCTTGCAGCAGCAGTGTGTGTAAAACTAAGTGAACCCCTGATCCAGCAGCTTCAGCAGCAGTGAGCTGCAGTGAAGGTTTCCTGTGGGACGTTATCAGTCTCTCTCATGGTTCTGGAGGAATCTCGGCCCTCTTCTCTCCAGCGTTGCTTCAGCTCATTGAGGTTTGCAGCATTGGTTTCTGCACAGCTCTCTTAAGGTCCCACCACAGCATTTCAGTCAGGCTGAGGTCTGGACTCTGACTGGACCGTTGCAACACCTTGATTCTTTTCTTTTCCACACATTCTGCTGTAGATCTGCTGCTGTGTTTGGGATCTTTGTCCTGTTGATGAGCCAGTTTCAGCCCAGCTTTAGCTGTGGGACAGATGGCCTCACATTTGACTCTAGAATACTTTGGTATCCAGAGGAGTTCATGGTGGACTCAATGACTGCAAGGTGCCCAGGTCCTGTGGCTGCAGAACCAGCCCAGATCATCAGCCCTCCACCACCGTGCTTGACAGCTGGTATGAGGTGTTTGTGCTGATATGCTGTGTTTGGTTTCCTCCAAACGTGCTGCTGTGCATTAGGACCAAACATCTCCACTTTGCTCTGGTCTGTCCAAAGGACATTGTTCCAGAAGTCTTGTGCTTTGTTCAGATGCAGCTTTGCAAACCTAAGCTGTGCTGCCATGTTCTTTTTAGAGAGAAGAGGCTTTCTCCTGCAGCCCTTCCAAACAAGCCATCCTTGTTCAGCCTTTTTCTAACTGTGCTGTCATGACCTTTGACCTTTAACATGCTAACTGAGGCCTGTGGAGTCTGAGATGTAGCTCTGGGCTTTTTCAGTTTCCCTTCAAGCAACAGATGGAGCCACAACTGTCTTTATTCTCTGTTTAAAATACAAAACGGGCATTAATGAGGTCAGCGAAAACGTCTTGAACATATGAGGCAGTGAGTTGGTATTCTAAATGTTCCTGATTGTGTTTTAATAGTTTGATCAGAGGTGGTTTCAGTTAGCAGCTGTTTTCACATCTTTGGAAGCTACAAACGACAAAAGAACGAGAGAAAAGTTATGAACAAAGTTTCAAGCCGTCGGATTTATTCTAACGTCACAGTGGAGGTGAGAAAATGGTATCAAACCCTCCCTTTTTCCTTTTTTAGTGTTCAAGTGCCAGATGTGAGTGGTCAGTGAGTCATGCATTCCCATCGGATCCAGAATAGCTTGCTAAAATATTCATCCATCGCCTCGTTCACTCCTGTGATTCATGTTCTACAGTCCTGGTCATAACTTCACATTTTCTCACTATTGACCTAGTTTTCTTGGGTTGAATGATTCTACGGTTTCTGCATGTCTAACCAGAAAAGGTTTTCACCTCACACAGGACTGTGGTCCGGCTGCATGTTTTTATCAAACATTAGCTGCCGTACCTGCAGGTTTACGCTGGTTTAACCCATGTTTAGTTCAGAAAACCCACAGTAAATAAAACCCACAGGACTGTGGTCCGGCTGCATGTTTTTATCCAACATTAGCTGCCGTACCTGCAGGTTTACGCTGGTTTAACCCATGTTTAGTTCAGAAAACCCACAATAAATAAAAAACCACAGGACTGTGATCCGGCTGCATGTTTTTATCCAACATTAGCTGCCGTACCTGCAGGTTTACGCTGGTTTAACCCATGTTTAGTTCAGAAAACCCACAATAAATAAAACCCACAGGACTGTGGTCCAGCTGCATGTTTTTATCAAACATTAGCTGCCGTACCTGCAGGTTTACGCTGGTTTAACCCATGTTTAGTTCAGAAAACCCACAATAAATAAATAAAAACCACAGGACTGTGGTCCGGCTGCATGTTTTTATCCAACATTAGCTGCCGTACCTGCAGGTTTACGCTGGTTTAACCCATGTTTAGTTCAGAAAACCCACAATAAATAAAACCCACAGGACTGTGGTCCGGCTGCATGTTTTTATCAAACATTAGCTGCCGTACCTGCAGGTTTACGCTGGTTTAACCCATGTTTAGTTCAGAAAACCCACAATAAATGAAAACCACAGGACTGTGGTCCGGCTGCATGTTTTTATCCAACATTAGCTGCCGTACCTGCAGGTTTACGCTGGTTTAACCCATGTTTAGTTCAGAAAACCCACAATAAATAAATAAAAACCACAGGACTGTGGTCCGGCTGCATGTTTTTATCAAACATTAGCTGCCGTACCTGCAGGTTTACGCTGGTTTAACCCATGTTTAGTTCAGAAAACCCACAATAAATAAAAACCACAGGACTGTGGTCCGGCTGCATGGTTTTATCCAACATTAGCTGCCGTACCTGCAGGTTTACGCTGGTTTAACCCATGTTTAGTTCAGAAAACCCACAGTAAATAAAAACCACAGGACTGTGGTCCGGCTGCATGTTTTTATCCAACATTAGCTGCCGTACCTGCAGGTTTACGCTGGTTTAACCCATGTTTAGTTCAGAAAACCCACAATAAATAAAAACCACAGGACTGTGGTCCGGCTGCATGTTTTTATCAATCATTAGCTGCCGTACCTGCAGGTTTACGCTGGTTTAACCCATGTTTAGCTCAGAAAACCCACAATAAATAAAACCCACAGGACTGTGGTCCGGCTGCATGTTTTTATCAATCATTAGCTGCCGTACCTGCAGGTTTACGCTGGTTTAACCCATGTTTAGTGCAGAAAACCCACAGTAAATAAAAACCACAGGACTGTGGTCCGGCTGCATGTTTTTATCAATCATTAGCTGCCGTACCTGCAGGTTTACGCTGGTTTAACCCATGTTTAGTTCAGAAAACTCACAATAAATAAAAACCACAGGACTGTGGTCCGGCTGCATGTTTTTATCCAACATTAGCTGCCGTACCTGCAGGTTTACGCTGGTTTAACCCATGTTTAGTTCAGAAAACCCACAGTAAATAAAAACCACAGGACTGTGGTCCGGCTGCATGTTTTTATCCAACATTAGCTGCCGTACCTGCAGGTTTACGCTGGTTTAACCCATGTTTAGTTCAGAAAACCCACAGTAAATAAAAACCACAGGACTGTGGTCCAGCTGCATGTTTTTATCCAACATTAGCTGCCGTACCTGCAGGTTTACGCTGGTTTAACCCATGTTTAGTTCAGAAAACCCACAATAAATAAAAACCACAGGACTCAGTGTGTTGTACAATTATTCTTCCCCAGACAGAGAATTCATTAACATTATGAATGCATTGAAACTTCTGACTGGAACTGTGTGAAATGTTCCATTTCCAGGTATTCTGCGGTTAAACAAACATTTATGTCATAACTGAGTTATAACTGAACTGATATGATAAAGTAATATCTTCTGGCTGTTTTTCAGCTCGTGATTTGCAGATATAAAAGTGTGGGGGGGGGCGGATAAATCAGATTCTGGTGTGGATAAAAGGGCAGAGACGTGAACTATGAGGACATTCGGTTGCCATGGTGCAGGAGGAACAGCGGCGGTCCACACAGAGCGGGGCTGCGGCAGCCATCCAAGGACGGTTTTTAAGACCAGCTCTCATCATTTGTAATTAAGAAAAGCAACAAAGTGTCGCTGACTTTAATTGGCTCGGAGAGCAGAAACTGCAAATAGGCTGATTTCTACAGATACTTAATGACAGCTGCATCATATTCCTGCAGAGCCCTCCAGTGTTTGAGGGCAAATTGAATCCAGCCTGAATGTAAATGTGTTCAATGAAAAATGCATAAAAAAATCAGTGTTTGAGTGAAGGATTTTAACTCTAAATGGATGAATGGTTTTTATTCCGTACAGCCACCCAATTACATGTTCAGCCACTTATCCTGTTCCAGGTTCTGCTACTAAAATCAATCCATCAGGACTTGTTGCTGTACGGGTCTGCAGGGCGATATTAGATATGATGCTCGTCAATTTTAGGCCTTATTGTTCAAGAAGTTCTCTTTGTTCTTGGAGTGGAGTGAAAATAATGTTTAATATGAGGTTTCTGTGTCTGTGGAGTTCGAAAGTTAAAGTTTGGGAAGAATTATTGTTGTTACGCTTCGTTTTATTTTAGTTGGGTTGATTTTTAATGTTA
This sequence comes from Leuresthes tenuis, assembly GCF_036924035.1. Lineage (NCBI taxonomy): Eukaryota > Metazoa > Chordata > Actinopteri > Atheriniformes > Atherinopsidae > Leuresthes > Leuresthes tenuis. The sequence goes on from NW_027325374.1 coordinate 3,576,336, forward strand.
GTTAATTAATCGGTTAGTTAATTAGTTAGTTAATTAGTTAGTTAATTAGTTAAAGTTGATATTTTACAACCTGTTTAACTGGCAAAAACACCCAAAGATTCACATTAAACCAAGAATCTGCAGTTACCCTTAAAAAGAAACGGCTGGAGGAATTATGTTAATTAGGTCGATGACATCACTGGATGTACAAAGAGCACCTTAGCGAGGCAAAGTCTCTGGTAAGAAAAGATGAGATGGATAAAGCGTTACGTTCTGTTTTTATTGGCATTTCAGTGGTAGCATCTGGGGCAAAAGATGAGGAAAAAATGGGGCCTGAAAACGGCAGCTCTGCCTCTTGGGATTGGGTCCAAAGATGATCCGATCTTAGAGGAACTTCATGTTGCAACCTCCCGCTTTAAGAGAAAAACGTCATTTGTCTTGAATAATGATAAACCAAATATACTGAATATGAACTACTGTAAAAAAATAAATGAATCTTCTTATATTTATTCATTTTTGTTACAGACACCAGTGGATGTCATGGTGTCTATTATCTCTTTATTCCCACCAGAGACCCTTCAGATGGAACCATTTAACTCTTTAAAAACAGTGTTATATTCTCATTATTTACTCCTAAATCCTGCTTTCTTTTCCATTGATCCTCATCAGAGTTTCAGCCAAAGCTAATGCTGCCCGAGAGCTCCTCTGCGCAGGGATTTTACTCCCCAGCTGGGTATGTTGGTGGCTCTTAACAGTGAGTCCTGAAGCACTGTTGGTGAGATTAGAGCTGAATTGGACGGGAGGTCAGAGGTTATCAGTCATGCACGGTGTGGCTCTGAAGAGCAGGAGCTCTGCTGGTGAAGCATATGAAGGCAGTGACCTCCTTTTTCCAGCTTCATAACGGCTTCACACTGGTTCACTGTGATCCTGATGTTAGTACAGAGCTGCAGGCAACAGTTTGAAGGCTTTTTGTGTTCAGCTTGCTCTACACAGCGTTTACTCTCTGATATTGAGTTTTATTTAAAATTTCAAATGCCTGGGAGAGCTGTGGATCCTAAGTTGCTGCTCCTCATACACTCAGCTTCACCAACTGCAGCCGGTAGCTTCTCTTTTATTTAATGACCAACTCACTGCAGTGAGAATATTCAAGGTTCTCATTGTAGATCAGGTTTAAACATACGAAATATCCCTTAATAGCTTTTACTTCCCTTATAACAACGTAATGCAGGTTATTGATGGTCGAGCTTCTTTATCCAGGTCTAACTTTGACCTAAACTGTCACCCTCAACTGGGAGGAATTATGGTTTGAATGATCAGAAATGACCTGAAAGTGGAAGCTGCAAAATGGACCCTTTTCAAAGCTTGAAGGACGAATATTTTAAGACCAGAGGTTGCTTTGGAGGTGTTGGGGTGAAGCGTTCAATGTCAAGAAAGCTGAATGTTGAGCACAGCGGTGCAATCCTGCTGGGAGGCTGTTGGATGATGGAGGGTGACCTCAGAATTCCTCATCATAACCTGTAGAATATCGGCGAAATGGAAACTGGGATGCAGCGAGATGTTGGAGCAGGACAGTGACACAAAGTGGATTAAACAGGTCCCGACCTCAACCCTGCCGGAAATATGTGAGAAATACTGAAAAGGTCACGATTGTGCCAAGAAACCAACTAACTGAACTGAACAAGAGTCGAACAGAAGCTCAGAGGAGTAATAAGCTATGAGCTGCTCCTCTCATACACTCCTTCCTCCCCCCGCGTAGTTAAGCGTTACTAATGAACGGTGAGTTTCTGATGGAGGGGTGCAGCGAGACAGGAAGATGGCGTCAGAAAGAGTTGAGAGTTGACTCATTTCCAGCCACTGGCATCCTTCCAGTAGCTCATATCATTGATATTATGCAAAAGCAGTTAATGGATAAATGAGTCAGTGCAGAAAGGGCAAAGAAGGCAGCGAAAGAAGTGAAAACTGGTTAATAGGAGGCAGAGGGGAGGAGTGCTTGATATTGATTTCATTACAGAGCTTTAATAACAGATTGTGTCACCGTTGAGGTTTTTTTAAGTGAGGTTTTTGACCTCATCCATGATGTCATCAGTGTGAGTTAAATGCCTGTGATAGTGAGCTTATTATTAAGAAGAAGAAGACTTTATAATGCTGAGATAGCTGCTATGCGCGCTCCAAAATACCAAAACTCTCATTTAGAGAGGTCAAAATGTTCTCAAGTCAATAAATTTTCCCCTCGAGTCATTCTGGCCTTATTACGGCTCCTTCGGCGTACCGCTGGAGCTCCTGAAAACGATTCCATAATTAGATTTTCATCCTCAAAGATGCACTTATGTCCAATCAGCTTTCAAGTATCCTTCAGCTGTATTTTATTACCCAGATATGCCAACGTTTGGCTCTACAAAGACAACACAGTGATTGCTTTGGAGCAGCGGGTCACAAACACGGCACATTTGTCCATATTTCTTTCAGTCTGAGTGGGACAGACAGCGGGCTCTTTGGGGTCAAAATCCCTGGAAATTAAACCCTGTTGAGCTTTAGCAGTGCCACAGCTTTCTATCCAACCAAAATCGGTAACTAGTTCACTCTCCCATGAGCTGTCACCTTATAGGGGGGAGTGGGGGAGTGAGTCTGGGAGCTATGTTTTGCCCGGGGCTTCAAGCCCCTGGTAGGGTCACCCAAGGCAAACAGATCCTAGATGAGGGACCAGACAAAGAACAGCTCAAAAGACTCCTTATGATGAAAAATAAATTTGGACCTCGTCATCCCTTGTCCAGATGTGGGACACCGGGGCCTCCCCCCGGAGTCAGGCCCGGGGATGGGGCCCTGGTGGGCCCTGGTGCCCATGGGGCCCGAAAACATGACGTGGGTCCCCCTTCCGACGGGCTCACCACCCGTGGGCGGGGCCAAGGGGTCGGGTGCCTTGTGAGATGGGTAGCAGCCGAAGGCGAAGGCCTTGGCTACTGAAGCTAGCTCTTGGGACGTGGAATGAGATCCTTCCCCAAGTGGAGGAGTTCAAGTATCTCGGGGTCTTGTTCCCAGTGAGGGACGAATGGAGCGTGAGATTGACGGCGGATCGGTGCGGCGTCTGCAGTGTTTCAGGCTCTGCACCGACCCGTCGTTGTGAAGAAGGAGCTGAGCCAGAAGGCGAAGCTCTCTATTTATCGGTCAGTCTACGTTCCCATCCTCACCTTTGGTCAGGAGCTGTGGGAAGAGACCGAAAGAACGAGATCACGGATACAAGCGGCTGAAATGGGTTTCCTCCGCAGGGTGTCTGGGCCTCCCTTAGAGATAGGGTGAGAAGCTCAGTCATCCGGGAGGGGCTCAGAGTAGAACCGCTGCTCCTCCGCATTGAGAGGAGTCAGATGAGGTGGCATCTGGTTAGGATGCCTCCTGGTGAGGTGTTCTGGGCCCGTCCCACTGGGAGGAGACCAGGGGAAGACCCAGAATATGTCTCTCGGCTGGCCTGGGAACGCCTCGGGGTCCCCTGGATAAGCTGGAGGAAGTGGCCGGGGACAGGGACGTCTGGGTTTCTCTGCTCAAGCTGCTGCCCCCCCGACCCCCGGATAAGCGGCAGATGATGGATGGATAGTTCACTGAACAGCCTGTTATCTTGAGTTCTCTCCTCATTGTTTGTGTGGAAATGCTCCTACTCTCATCATTAATTAGTCTTTCCATTCCAGCTTTATTTATAAAGCACGAATAAATTATTTTGGGTGAAACGGGAGAAAAGAGAAGGAGCCAGCCTAACATTTAAAGGCCTCTGAGCTTCAGCCTCGTTTTCAGGACAGCAAAGGTCAGGTGACCAGCTGATGGCGAGGGAAGGCAAGGCTGAGGCAGGTCAGAAGTCGGGTGGAGCGTTTAATTGTCTGAAGGTGCATCTTAAAATCAATATTCGGGAGCCAATGAAAAGCGGAAAGAATTGCTCACGTCTGAAGGCGAGCCGCTGCTTTCTGGACAAGCTGAAGTCCTTGTGTGTCTTAATAATGCATCGGACAGCTCTTAACCTAGTTTTACTAGTTTCTCCTTATCCACTTCTGACTTGGTTTTAAGGAAAGAGAAGAGGTAGAATTAAATAAGACTGCAGTGCTTCTCCAGTGGGAGGCTCTTACCTGCCGGGTTAAATCCAGCTGGTGACCCTTTCCAGGCATTATTTACATCTATTAACCTTTCTATTATAATGCATTAATTAAACTATTTAATATACAGCATCCTCTTCTTTTCATACATATATATGAATACATTAATCTATAAATTGGGCTTTTTATGTCCCATCTAAATATTCCTGCTGTCACAATTTAAGATATTTAACACCAAACTGGATCCAAGTGTTTTTTAATGTAATTATTTTCAATAATGGTTTATATTTATGGATGATGCATGAGATTCCCTCCACAGACAGCTGTGCACGTGCTCTTCATCTGCCTCCCCTCAGGTTAATCAATCAATCAATCAATCAACATGTATTTATAGCACCTTACAACAACCAGAGAAGTGCTTCACAATTCCAGAAGTAGATTTAAAAGTAGATCACATATAACACAAGACACAACAAAAAGATGAGCCACAGCTTCGGTGAAAAACCAGTTTATTATGTTTTTTAATTTGGGTTTCGGACCTGCCACTGCGAAAGATCGCCCCCCCCACTGCTTACACCTGGACCGGGGCACCTCCAGCAGATGTTGACCAGCAGAGCTCTGCCAGATTGATGAAGCCTCAGGGTTTCACTGATGTGGGGGGGGGGGTGCAAGGCCATTAACTGCATAACAAGGTTTTAAACTGGATCCTGAATTTTACAGGTGGAGGGAGAAAAGTGCAGGTGTGATGTGGTCGTGTTTCCGGGTGTTAGTCAGCAGCCTGGCAGCTGCATTTGGTGCCAGTTGGAGGCAGTGGACAGATGTTTGGCCGAGTCCGATGCACAGAGTACCGAATCGCTTAGCTTCCACTTCCAAATTAAAGCAAAAACCTGTGTCAGTGGTGTCCCATTAACATTTGTGAGGACCAAAAATTAAGAGTAAACTATAAGCAAGAGGATAAATTAAATCAAAAGAGATGTAAAGGTTTAATTTAACAGTTATGAGTTCTCTGTGAAACCAAAATGAGAGGCTATGGCTTCTTTCTCCTGTGTCTGTTTTTTTTCTCTCAAACAGAAAGATAAAGTCTCAGATTAGCCTCTTTTTTTCAAATTACAATCGAGATCTCATCAGTCCCCTTAAATAAACCTTAGATTCCCTCAGCTTTGGCCCTCATTTTGCTCTCAGACTCTCCTTGTGAACTCAATCTGTTCTCACCCAAACTTTTCTTAAACTCCCCATCAGGGAAGAAAAAAATAGAAAAACCTTGTCAGCTGACCTCATTTTAGGGCACATGTTGTTGTTGAACCAAGATCTGACCAACTGTAGCAACCCCAGATCAGAAAGGTAGTCTAACCTTGAGCTAATAAAGGCGTGGATGGCTGTTTCCAGCTCTCAGAAACGGTCAGGTGAACATCTTCTTTATATTTTATCGGAACAGGTTATTTCTTGCTTCCTACATAATTTGACCATTTTTATCCATCCATAAATGTCAACAGATTTTAGTTAAAAATGGTGAGTTTGTGTGCTCCAGATATCCAACCTTAACTATCCTTGCAGCTCTTTTTTTGTAATGTGCATTGTGGCTGCATTACCCCACATCAACACACGGTGAATGGAGTACGATAACGCCATTAAACGGTATGAATTAAGCAGTTTACCTTGTTTTTAGCAACGCTAGCTTTTCTCTTTGCTAGCTTTGCTCTTTGCTAGCTTTGCTCTTTGCTAGCTTTGCTCTTTGCTAGCTTTGCTCTTTGCTAGCTTTGCTTTTACACGACTAACACGAGGCTTCCAGCAGATTTTATCGTCCAGCATCGCACCAACCTGCAGTGTTGCAGCGAGACGTGAGAGGAAATATCACGTTTCCTAAACCTAACCAAACAGACTAAACACTAAAGAATGAGACAACAGAGCAGCCGGTCCAGTCATGGAATCAACAAATCCAGCACGAGAGAAGTTAGTGAACGTCTGTAACGCCATTGAACGGTATGAATTAAGCAGTTTACCTTGTTTTTAGCAACGCTGCTTTGCTCTTTGCTAGCTTAGCTCTTTGCTAGGTTTGCTCTTTGCTAGGTTTGCTCTTTGCTAGGTTTGCTCTTTGCTAGCTTTGCTTTTACACGACTAAGAATGAGACAACAGAGCAGCCGGTCCAGTCATGGAATCAACAAATCCTTAAAGCAGCACAAGAGAAGTTAGTGAACCTTAAAACTCTGTGCTTCTGACTCATTTAGAAGTATGCTGACCTCTGCTGTGCACGTTCCTGTGCCTGAAACTGTCCTTCGGGGTTCAAGAGTTTGGTTTTTTAGCCTGTCGGCACGTTTTACTTCAGTCACTTGAGATTTTTATAACATTTCATGATAAGATGGCGTCTTTGTGGCCTCTTCAACATTCAAATGAATGCGTATGTGCAAGGTTCACATGGAAAGTTGTTTTAATGACGGTGGGGTCACATGCCACAACTGTAGGGGGCGCCAACGAGCACAACATGTGTCAAAAAGTGTTACTTTAGCTCTATAACATGTCAGAAAATAGTGGAAAAATCACCCGAGCTGAAGTTTCCCAACAGTCGAGCACACGGATAAGAGCAGAAAGTCTTTCTACGTTTATTTCTCTTCTTGAATTCATGATTTCATCTCTGGAACAGGCCAGTTTAACAGCTTGTGCTGAGATGCGATGCAGTCGATGACCACGTGCACAGCCGTTATCGGACGCATTCTGCTGCTGTGGGCAAACTCCAACAAATCACAGCATCTCTGCCAAACGGTCAAGAAGAAAATAATTTGAAGTAAATTTGAGTGAAGCACAGACGAGTACAAATGATTAAACCTCAGCCCGATGAAACCATAAAACTAACAAACGGCCGCTGTCAGACCGTGGCCAACGGTGGCCAAGGTTGTTCTACCGACACACACACACACTCGCAGCCTTGTAATGAGAAATGTTCCAACGTGGCCTTGAGCTGCCTTTTGGAAAGTGTCCAGGAATCCACTGAATTATGGTATCAGTGGCACAGTGACAATCACTCACTTGGTTTTTAGTCTCCCTTAACTAGAATGAACACAGAATAATGAATCATGGGGAGAGGCCGGTGGGCATCTCTTTATAAGTCTCTGTACTTGTGGGGGGGGGTCTTTTTTATTTCATGTGTTTAACATTATAAGAATCTGAGGCCAGTGATTAAAACCGAGGTCTTAATCTGTTTGATTTATGTTCAAATTGGCCTAAATTTCTCAGATTATGGTTGGTGATACCTTCAAATGTAGTTGGTTACACTTATATGTTGCGCTTTATTAGCTTAGTTGCATGTTTATGTGCAGAAGTGGATGTGAGTGAAGCTGAAATATGACCTCATTAGCAACGTACATGAAATAGGACAATTAAAGGGGCAATTCGTAAGCTGGACTGGGATCAGAGCAATAATAATGCATGGAGCAAGCTGGGAGGAGGCGGCTGCCCATTAACTATCGCCAGCAGCAGCAATGACCCGGTGGAGCACAGGGCTGTAGCTGGTTTACACATGGGTAAATGGCTTCATTTAAAGGGGAACGGCAGTATTTTTAAACCTGGACCTTATTTCTGGCATGTAATACGTTCATCTGCTCACCGAGAACAGTTTGGTGAAAGTCGGCGTCCTTCGGAAGATATTTAGATAACTGGAGATCCATATAACAGAGTGAACGGGGCTTAGAGCCTCTAAATAAGGCATTATCTGTCTTTATTTCACCAATACTTTAAGAAGAATGAATGAATGAACGTGTGCTATAGCTCTGTTAGCTCATAGCTGCTGTTATGTGGCTACTTGCAGCTATAGGAGAGCTAACGGAGGGATTTCTACACAGGCACTCTACTGGGACCACTTCATCCTTCATTAATCTTGCTTTCAGTCTGTGTATCATCACAGCAAAAGGTTAATATTCCAGATTTTAAGGCGACTCTCTTTGCTCTTTGCTCCCCCAGCGGTTGTGGGATGTGAGACCACCATCATAAAAACAAACCTCCTCCTGAGCCTGCACATCTGCAGCAGAACTGCGGTATCCCACCTCCTCCAGGACGGTTTCCAGCACCGGATGTGCAAAACAAAGGTCGATGTACGATTCAGAAGCACAGAGTTTAAGGTTCACAGACTTCTCAAGTGTTGCTTTGAATGTAGAATCTGTGCATTGACCAATTTACAGCAGATTTGCTTTGGACAAAGGGTCAGTTATACCTTTAATGATATCTGAAAAACAACCAAACATCACAGCATCTGCATCCAAACTGAATCTCTGGCTCCATCAAAGGTTGCTAGAAACTTGGGTGTCCTGATTGATGACCAACTAACCTTCAAAGATCACGTTACCTCGGTTGCTCGTTCGTGCCGCTTTGCTTTACTAAACATAAGAAAGATCAGACCATACCTGACCCAACATGCCCCCCAGCTCCTGGTGCAGGCCATGGTCATCTCCCACCTTGACTACAGCAACGCTCTCCTAACTGGTCTCCTAACTGGTCTCCTAACTGGTCTCCTAACTGGTTTCCTAACTGGTCTCCAGCCTGTGCTGTGAAACCTCTGGAGATGATCCAGAACGCGGCGGTGCGTCTGGTCTTGGATCAGCCTAAAAGAACACGTCCCCCCTCTGTTCATTGAGCTCCTCTGGCTGCCCTTAGCCGCCCGCATCAGATTCAAGTCCCTGATGTTAGCTACAAAGAGCTTAATGGAACGGCTCCATCTCCTTGAATGCTCTTGCAAAGGCTTCTGTCCCAACTGGGTCCCTCCGTTGGTCCCAGGATTGTCGTCTAGCAGCTCCTACACCACGCCTAAGACAATCCAAACTCTGTTCATGTGTCGTCCCACGATGGTGGAATGACCTACCGAGCGCTACCAGAACAGGGGCGTCCCTGTCTATCTTCAAGAAGCTCCTGAAAACCCAGCTCTTCAGAGAGCATCTCCTATCCCAGCACTTACCTTGTACTTCCCTCCCCCCTCTATCTCTGCACTTTATCTTTCTGCTCTTCCTTCTATGCCTGCACCCTATCTCTACTCTGTCCCCTCTGACAGAGTCGGACTCCTGGGTTCCTTCTATGTAGCTTATTGTTAGCTTTTTATAAAGCTGTTATATCTTCATTTGTAAGTCGCTTTGGATAAAAGCGTCTGATAAATACAGAAACATATCTGAGCTGTAAGGCAAGTTTATTTGTATTTATTTGTACGGCACAATTCAACAACAAGGTGATTCAAAGTGCTTTACAGAGACATTAAAACAGAAGAAATAAAAAGCATGATTTAAAATTTAAACAAAAGAAGGAAATAAGAACAATAGATAAAATCAGAAAAGTAATAAATACTTAAATACTGAGTGTTTCAGCTGATCTGAGGCTTTCTGGGAGTTTGTTCCAGACATGTGGAGCATAGAAGCTGAATGCAGCTTCTCCAGGTCTGGTTCTGACTCTGGGAACTGATAAAGAACCGGATCCAGATGACCTGAGGGGTCTGGGAGGTTCATAGTGGGTCAGGAGGTCACTGATGTATTTTGGTCCTTGACCATTCAGACCTGTAGCTGCCTCACGAACCTGTGCAGTGAATCCCAGCCCTGCTGCACTGCCTCTCGTGGTGGATCCGATCCCACATACACACCGAAGGAGTTTGCTCAAGGCTTCACATAAGTTATAGTGACAAGACCTTGTGTAGATGCCCCCCCCCCTGTTTTACAGCCCTCCTTACCATGGATACACACCAGCATGCGGCTGTGCTCCTATCAGAAATCTTGCGTCTGTGACACTTTGCACAGATACCTCCGTTGCCAGGCGGGATCCACAGATGGGTGACCTTTCAGGTTTGAATGAACATGTTTATAGGAGCACCGTGGGAACTCCTCCGTGCAAAATGTGCTGTTCGTACAGGCTGGCGCTTGTATAACAGTTTCTTAACTGCACTAATGAAGGTTGAGGTCTTGCTCCGGTGCGTCTCTGCTGCACAGCAGACAGATAAGAATACCTTCAGGGGGAGATCAATAACCTGCAGAGACTGCTTGTTGAAACACATGTAATCTGCAGTTTGTTTGCATTGTGCAGTCTGTACATTATATTTGTATTTCAGTCAATCAATTCCAGGAAAATCCAACAAATAACCTCTGATTGGATTAGAAAAATGTTATTTCCCATTATAACTCAAATTGCTCTGCTTCCCCTGCGGTGTAGGCAGCTAAATCTGCTCTTATTTGCAGAGATTCTGCACACTTCACTTCACTTTACTTATTTTCTGTACCAAGAAACACTGAAGAGTTGTTAAAGAATGCTGGAGTTTGAGAGGCTGTTAGTTGTTTCTTTCAGTTTGAGGAGAAACTTTAACCTGGATGATGAGCCTCCAAATGCTTTTAGTGGAAAAATTACAAAGCAGCTTTTAATTACCCTTTAAAGGTGGGGTTTTGATCATTTTCTGGTCCCGGCAGACGAGTGTTTCTTATCCGTTGCTGCTTCTGAGACTGTGTGAAAGACAGAATAATTGCCAAATTACACAACTAAGTGATGGAAACGGAAAAGGGTGAAAGAAACTGCACTGTGCTTTCATTTAATGCTCCGTTGCTCTCAGCCTGGTTGCTTAATGTCAGCAATGTGAGCCAAACGCTTGTAAAACATCCTGCACTGTGAGCAGCGCTTCAGCTGAATGTCGTCAGTAGGAGAAACATCCTGTAATGCTTTAGGATTTTTAGGTTTCAGGTTAAATCTCAGTCATGGAAATGAAACTTGTGATCAATGCTTTTCAGGTGCAGTTGATTCAGTGGAGTTTAACTGAGCAACATACTCTCTATTATATGATAAATCTGGTCCTTTCCAGGTCTTAAAATTGGGTAAATAACAATTCATGACATACTACAGGCCTCAGTTAGCATGTTAAATGTTCAAGACGTTTTCGCTGACCTCATTAATGCCCGTTTTGTATTTTAAACAGAGAATAAAGACAGTTGTGGCTCCATCTGTTGCTTGAAGGGAAACTGAAAAAGCCCAGAGCTACATCTCAGACTCTACAGGCCTCAGTTAGCATGTTAAAGGTTAAAGGTCATGACAGCACAGTTAGAAAAAGACTGAACAAGGATGGCTTGTTTGGAAGGGCTGCAGGAGAAAGCCTCTTCTCTCTAAAAAGAACATGGCAGCACAGCTTAGGTTTGCAAAGCTGCATCTGAACAAAGCACAAGACTTCTGGAACAATGTCCTTTGGACAGACCAGAGCAAAGTGGAGATGTTTGGTCCTAATGCACAGCAGCACGTTTGGAGGAAACCAAACACAGCATATCAGCACAAACACCTCATACCAGCTGTCAAGCACGGTGGTGGAGGGCTGATGATCTGGGCTGGTTCTGCAGCCACAGGACCTGGGCACCTTGCAGTCATTGAGTCCACCATGAACTCCTCTGGATACCAAAGTATTCTAGAGTCAAATGTGAGGCCATCTGTCCCACAGCTAAAGCTGGGCTGAAACTGGCTCATCAACAGGACAAAGATCCCAAACACAGCAGCAGATCTACAGCAGAATGTGGGGAAAAAGAAAAGAATCAAGGTGTTGCAATGGTCCAGTCAGAGTCCAGACCTCAGCCTGACTGAAATGCTGTGGTGGGACCTTAAGAGAGCTGCAGAAACCAATGCTGCAAACCTCAATGAGCTGAAGCAGCGCTGGAGAGAAACATGGTCCAAAGCTGCTCCTACAGGCTGTTGGATCATGATTTCCAGCAGAATCAGACCTTCTTCTGTCCCCTCCCCTTTAATAAGTACAACCGAACCGCACAGTTGTTGCTTTGCTGATTGGTTTCAGTGTGGCAGCAGTGCTTTGTGTCTCCGGTCATAAGAAGGCACTAAACCATTCTCCACTTACACTGCGTCTCATTGACTCCGACTCCGTGAGGCAGCTCTGCGGTCAGATGATTCTGCAACACTTTGGTCCCGCCTCAGGGTCCCCAGGACAGTTGCAGCTGTTTGAATAGACAGATGTTCCCTCTGTTCTCATGGGAGGGGTTCATTGCCAGAGGTGTGTTTGTGTCTGAAACATGTGTTCAACCAACCAGAAAAGAGAGAATGGTTTCCTACAGATGTTTATGTGCAGTGCAGGTTCCTTAAGGACAGAATCAGTGAATTGCTGCTCCTGTTGGGGGATTGTTAGTCATCACATTAACACACACTTGACATGCCTCCAGGTCTAACCTACTAACGACAGCGTGTTTAATTTCTGCTGTGATAACGGCTGCAGTCTGCTCTTATTTACAGTGTATCGTACAACTCGTCACATCTGTTTTCCTCTCCGTTTACTTTAATCTGGACTTTTGCATCATTGCTGATCATTTTTCAAGTTTCCAGTTGAGATTTTACACCCTTCAAGCAGCAATTTCTTCAAAAAAAGTTGCATTTAGTGATGCAATTTGTGTTTAAGTTCTACTCTTGTATTTATTAACCCCCTAAAAACTCCCATGTTGCCTGGAAATCCAGCAGGGATCTGTGAATATGCTAATGAGGCTCCGCCCACCAGCAGAGGACGCCGCCTGCTCCGTCTAAAATGTGCTTCATTTAGTCAGATATGCTTGAAACGGAGATTCTCAAGTAGAGGAGCTAGATTATACAGTAAAACTTCCCCCGTAAGTGGAAGAGATGGATGATATGAACATTATCGGCTGTTAATGCAATGCTAATGCTGGCAAAAAGCTTGCCCTCAACTTTGAGAGAGCTGGTTGCTCATATTATGATGATAAAACAGCTGATAATGGAGAATCTGTTGAAAAAATGAGACTGCAGACCTGTGTCCTCTGGCATCTCTGATGGAGGCTGGACTCAGAGGCACAGGCATCAACAAAGCCCACAGTGACAGTGTTCTCGTCATAGTTTAGAGCTCCACTGTAAGAGATTAAAGGGTTCAAATCCCCTGCATGAAAGGTACTGTCTCCAGTAGGGGTCCTTAGGCAAGACCCCCCTTACCCTATCTGCCTATCTGTAAGTCGCTTTGGATAAAAGCGTCTGCTAAATGCATAAACATAAAGAAAGAGAGGGGAAAGGACACCAGTGGCCTCAAACTGGGTAACCTGTGGAGAGAAGAGAAAGGAAACCAAACATGGGGCCATCAGCAGCACCTGCACAGACGTAAATGGGAAGAAACGCAAAAAAAACAGCAACAACATCACCAGCAGCAAGTATATGAGAAGGAAAATCAATCAATTATATGCTGAAGGCTCCATATGAGTTGTGTATAGTGATGGGATGGGGGGGGGACAGGACAGGAAAGGCCCCCGAGCAACCAGTAACCCCCATGAGGTAAGAAAGAGAGAAAGTAGGCATCCCATCACAAGAAAGCCGAGCTCCAGCCCAGCGGACCCCACCTCCACCCGGCAGAGGCCCAAGAGGCCTGGGCTGCCCCCAGCGGACCAGCACCCGCCCTGGTGCCCAAAGCAAAGTCGGCCCGGGATGAATGAATCTCTTCTAACTGGGGGCTCACACCAGAAGCGTTGTGAGCGGCCAGCTGCCGTTCATTTTCAATGTAAGTTGGTGTTGTGAGCTTCAAGAGTTGAGAAAGGCTCAACTTTATGCAAATGAGCAGTGATGCGACGCGACGACAGCCAATTAGAGCCGATCTGGATTCCGAAGGCGGAAAAAAAGGTGGAAAAAAGCAGAAAAGGGCGAAAAACGGCAGAGCGCAAACACAAAGAAGGCTGCCAAGAGTACGATCCATGGTGAAAGAGGGAGCCGATGTATGGATGGATTATTATATATATGCTAGTTGCTATACATATAAGCCCCGCCCCTTTAGCCGCTTCCAGTGGCAGAAGAAGTACAAGCGGCGGGTTGCGACCACAGCCGCTCACAACGCTTTTGGTGTGAGACCCCGGTTAGAGACTTCTTCTCTGATGTTTTGCTGACTTGACTTTGCTCTGGCTTCTCATTTCATTGCTTCCTCTAAGGTGCATTCAGTTGGCTGTGAAGTGAAAACGATCCCGACCTCGTCTTTTAGAGAATGTAGGTGGAGTTCAGCTGATTCAGAGCTGAAATCCTGCAGGATGTTATCTTTCAACACATAAAACAAACCTTTCATGGAAGCTTAGAACTGCATTTCTATCAGATTGGGACTTTACATTGTGAAAAGAATTCATTTTAACTTCAGTTAAGTGAATTAGTTCAGGAATAAATGGAAATACCTGAAGGTAAAGGCATCTAAACCTTTATTAATTTTAGACACAACAGCAGAAACATCCCATATTTCAAAACAAATGCTTTACTGAACCGTATAAAGCGTATTTATTTGAGTTGTGTATCCAAGGTTTAATTTGGTGTCCTTTTCTTTGACATATTTGTGTTAATATCTCTGATTTGCTCCCTTTTTTTGGATCATTTCACAGCTTTGGGATGCAGTTTTGTTTTCTCTGATAGATCCTCTGCTGAGATTCTCGGGTCAGGCTGTCAAATGCTAGAAAATACAGCAAAATGTGTGCATTTTAACACGGCCTCGGGTGATGTGAGCACCGACCCTCTGTCCATTCCCTAAAGATTCAGCTCGTGGAAGGCTGAGAAAACTTGATATTTCAGATTTTTTTTCTGTTAAAAGTGAAATAAATCAATGATTTTGTTTGGCTTGTTGCTTCAGGTGTAAATGGTAAAAACAGGTAATGTGGGTCCTGTGGACCGAACCACAGCTAAAGACTGACGAAGGAGATGCTTTTTCACTAATCCACGTTGAATATGGCTTTCTTCTGGGAAAAATGGACATGACCAGATCTTAAGAAAGGCTTCTGCTCAGCAGAAAAAGTCAATCAATCAATCAATCAGCCGGTGTATTATCAGCTCGATTGAGCCCAAATATCCGGTCTTACAGCACCAGTTTCCACATTTAATGGCCTGTTTAAGAGTGCATTAAGTCAGCTGCAGCGAATGCATGAGGGCCGCCTCGGGAGCCGTAAGGGAGCGTGTTGCACCTGCTTATCGTCTCACTGGGTAACTCTTAGTTTCATGTTGGTCAGTTTCTAACGACGCTGCTTCACAGCGGCGTCCTCCTCTGAAAGGCTGAGAGCCTCCAGCACCTCCTCCCGTTTTCTTTGACACATTTATTCTCCAAACAGCTTCCAGATGACGTCAGACGAGCAGAAACTGTAGTTTAGGCACCTTTTGTGGCCTGCTTTTGTTTGAAAGGTGCGACAAAAATGAGGTTTTCTGAGCCACAAAGTGGGGCTGCAGACGGTAGCGTCGCAGCTGCTCGCCGTAGCACAACAACGGCGTAAAGTTTGGGATTTATTCACAGGTTCTGCTTAATTGGTGTGTTAACGAAGTGAGAGGACAGCAGCGCAGCCTGTGTTTCTAAATTACCTTCATGATGTTCACATTCACACTTCTGGGATCGATAACTCATCAGGGGAGCACAGAAACACCTTTTCAGCCCTCATTTGGAAGACAAAGAGCTATTTTTCCTTCACTGGCTCACTGTCCATGATAGTGAAAAGTATATATTTGATTATACCAGTTAGTTAAGAGCTGAGGAGCTGTAATTCCACACATTAAGGTCAGCTTCTGGTTGCATAAACCATTCAACAAATCCTGAAAACACTCATTCTTTCATGCTTTCTTACTCCTCCTTCTGTCTCGTTTTCAAATATCTCCCCATCGGCAGGTCGAGAGAAGAGAAAGGGTCCCATGATCTCTGCCGGTGATGCCGAATTCCCGCGGGATTACCACACCCTGGCTGCCACGGGCGGCCGCGGGGCTCGGCGCTTCCCCGACAACAGCAACGGGGGGTTCACGTCATCGTCGCTCGACCGCCGGCACAACTCTGTGGCCGCCAAAAGCCTGGAGGCCCTGAACAGCATCCAAAAGGCCGACATCGAACGCCAGCGAGACGCCCTGATGGACCTCCAGAAGAACAAGTTCTCCAACAGCCCCGGCAGCATGTCGCAGGGCTCTGCTGCCGCCGGGCGACAGGTAGCCTCACACTCACCCATTCCCATAAAAACAGGACACTGCTGTTTGTCTGACTCATCTGCAGCCGAAGCGCTTTCTTTTCTCTCGGTCACAAGGGAATACAAAGAGAAAATACCATCATGCATTCTGACAGGTAATGAATCGAAGTGAACTCAACAGATACAGCCGGACGTCTGCTTTGAGCTGAATGTGTTGGAGCCAGCGGTACACAGGATGATGCAAACTGGGAGGTTTTCATGAGTTACATTCGCTAAAAGCAAACAGATTATGTAATAAATATGAAAAAGAAAGCTGCAGTTTGTAGAGGTTTATAGAGGTAAGTGAGCCATCTGATTTGGGTAAGAATGAGAAGGCAGCTTTATATAAGATAAAGATGTGGAAGCTGGATGATTTGGGTTAAACTGGGTCTGTGAGGTGAAGGCATCCTGCAGGGCTGAACAATCCACTGACTCAAAGTGGATCAAATCTAACCCCAAACAAAGTCCTGGGGTTGCTCTTTAAAGGGGAACTCTGGTATTTTTAAACCTGGACCTTATTTCTGGCATGAAATACGTTCATCTGCTCACCGAGAACAGTTTGGTGAAAGTCGGCGTCCTTCGAAATGTATTTAGATAGTTAATTAGAGACAGATAATTCTACACAGGCACTCTACTGGGACGACTTCATCCACACGCCCCCCTGCAGCACAGCTCATTCACTCCGGTAAGAACGTCCATCTTACTCAAAGTCGTCGTCCACGTCGTCAAAATCTGATAAATATCCTGCCATGTTGCACAAAACTATCAGCAGCAAACTCTGTGTGAAGTTAGCCGACTGTCACAGAGCACGGAGTGAATAAACTGTGCTGCAGGGGGGCGTGTGGATGAAGTGGTCCCAGTAGAGTGCCTGTGTAGAAATCCCTCCGTTAGCTCTCCTATAGCTGCAAGTAGCCACATAACAGCAGCTATGAGCTAACAGAGCTATAGCACACGTTCATTCATTCATTCTTCTTAAAGTATTGGTGAAATAAAGACAGATAATGCCTTATTTAGAGGCTGCATCCTCTAAGCCCCGTTCACTCCGTTATATGGATCTCGAGGAATCTAAATATCTTCAGAAGGACGCCGACTTTCACCAAACTGTTCTCGGTGAGTAGATGAATGTATTTCATGCCAGAAATAAGGTCCAGGTTCAAAAATCCCAGAGTTCCCCTTTAAGTTGCTAACTTTATCCACCCAGATATCCGCCCTGAGTCACAGGAACCTCGTATAACGCCTCATAATTTGTGCTAATATCCCACAGAAATGACAACGTGCAGTGAAACGTGCACAAAATGTCTCCGTTCATACCGTGACCAGAGACTGTTTAACTCCTTTCTAACCGATTCCCAAAGAAAAGAGAAGAAAACGTGTTTTAGCTTCGTCACAAACAGGAAGCTGAGGTCACAGTTATTCCTGTTGTGTGAATATACTCGGATCAGCCAGAACATTATGACCACCCACCTGATACGGAGCAGCTCCTCCTGACCTCTCACCAGCGAATTAAAATCATGACCAAGTGGAAGTTTTGAGATTTAATGCTAAATTTACAATTTAAAAATTTATAACGACTAATAACAACTGAATTAGTGTTTATACAGATAATTTTATCTGTACTTTGACATGAAGTGACTCACGCTGGATGATTTTTTTTAATAAGTCGACACATTTCAGCTTATTATGCTCCCAGTTTTCCTGAATTTGCTTCCCGAAAAGGCCACAAAATGCTGTTTGCTCTGAATCTCTGAAGGAATGTGGATCTGCATCAAGCCACAGAGTGCTGCCTCGGGGAGCTTTGAGCTCTTTCTGTTTCCACGTCTACATTTTGTTCCTGAGATAATGGATCGGTGGACCCGCAAACCCCCACGAAAGCATAATGTGGCGAGAAGCCTCCGGGGCTCCGGAAGCGCACAAACGGGCATCTTTATGGCCTACTCGCTGGGTCGTTGGTGGCCACTTTTTGACTGTTTCTTGTCTGAGAAAAGGGCTTCAGAGACGTTACAGGCAGGTGAGACAGAAGTGATTCACATCGTTTCTCTGTGGCTGAAAGAAAAGGTTCAACATCTCGGAGAAGAAGTTTATGTCCCCGTCGTTCCTGAGCCTCAGAGGCAGCTCAGCACTGCAGAGAAACTCTCCAGTTGTAGGTGAATTTGTGTCGTTGATGCAAGACGTTTTTGCTCTTCTTCTGATTCCTTGAACTGTGTTTATGGCTTAATTAAAGTTAAAGCTGCATTCGAGGTTTTTCTCAATCAGTCACAGCGGCAGACATTTTGTTGTCGGGGTTCCTGCCACTGAAATAGTTCTCAGCACATCTGAGAATATTTCTATCATTTGGATGCATTTAAAGATCAACTTTTCCTCTAAAAAAGTTATTCTCAGAGGATACGATCAACACAAAACAGCACAACCTATGAGGAAGCTGGCTCAGAGTTGTCCGACTCATAAAATGATTCTATTGCTATTTATATGATTTATGTTTACTGACCAGACAGTTTTATGGGAAAATGAGCTCAGACAGTCAAACTATTTCACCAGCTACACAGTGTGATGAGAAGGTGGGAGGAAGCCTCCCCCCCCATCACAAAAACCTTTATAAAACCACATAAACTCCACAGTTTTTCTAACATTCCCTCCTGTTTATTCTATGAGAAAATAGGGATTAAACGCTGTAAAAACCTTTGACATTAAAGTTGTCCACTGTTCGCAGTGCATAGGAGCGAAAAACCCATTTGCTGTAACTCATGTTCCTATTTATGGGACGTCTGGGCTTCTCTGCCCCCGGAGAAGCGGCAGATGATGGATGAATGGATCGAGAAGTCGTTCTGATTATGTTGGTAAATGTGGTTTATCAAAGATAAATCCAACTTTCATGCAAGTTCACATGAAATTCCATCATCTGAGCTTCAGATACTGTCACCCAAGCATTTCTGGACCAGTTTTCATGATGTGAGCAGTTAAGATAACTTTCTGAAGCTGTTTAACCATCGTGGAACAACCTGCCGAGCGCTACCAGAACCTTAAAGCCCAGCTCTTCAGAGAGCATCTCCCGTCCTGTACTTCCTCCACAGCTGCACTGTCACCTCTGGCAGAGCCTGACTCGTGGCTTCCTTCGGCGTAGCTCATTGTTAGCTTTGACATTAGCTGTTATGTTATATCCCCATTTGTCTGCTAACGTCTCAAACTGAGCCAGATGAACAAGACAAAAGTCTTTGAACTGTAGCTGAAGCTTCTCGTCTGTCAGATTCTGTATCAATATTTCAGCTGCTCCCATCCACCACCTGTTGGTTTTAACACAACGCTCCATGCTAGCTTGTTAGCTGTACAAGGCTAAGCCGTAACTGTGTGGAGGCATGATGCAAACAGCATGTTTTCCTTGAGTTGTGCCGTTACTTCAGTGCGACTAAACCCTCCCAGTGTAAAATATTTTCTGCTGCTTCCATACACCACCGTGCACTTGACATGCTAATTGCCCTGGTTTCTGTTTCTGTATTTATCAGAAGCTTTTATCCAAAGCGACTTACAAATGAAGATATAACAGCTATATAAAAAGCTAACAATAAGCTACATAGAAGGAACCCAGGAGTCCGACTCTGTCAGAGGGGACAGAGTAGAGATAGGGTGCAGGCATAGAAGGAAGTGCAGAAAGATAAAGGTCAGAGATAGAGGGGGTAGGGAAGTACAAGGTAAGTGCTGGGATAGGAGATGCTCTCTGAAGAGCTGGGTTTTCAGGAGCTTCTTGAAGATAGACAGGGACGCCCCTGTTCTGGTAGCGCTCGGTAGGTCATTCCACCAACGTGGGACGACACATGAACAGAGTTTGGATTGTCTTAGGCGTGGTGTAGGAGCTGCTAGACGACAATCCTGGGACCAACGGAGGGACCCAGTTGGGACAGAAGCCTTTGCAGGAGCATTCAAGTAGATGGAGCCGTTCCATTAAGCACTTTGTAGCTAACATCAGGGACTTGAATCTGATGCGGGCGGCTAAGGGCAGCCAGAGGAGCTCAATGAACAGAGGGGGGGCGTGTTCTTTTAGGCTGATCCAAGACCAGACGCACCGCCGCGTTGTGGACCATCTGCAGAGGTTTCATTTCCAGTTTGGAGAACTTTTTCCATCCAAAGGTGATGCTTTGGGGGTACCCTGTGCATTCAAAAGCCGTCTCCTGATCAGGCGTCGGTATGTGGACGTGACGGTGGTCAGAACGGGACTTCAGGGGGTTTTTCCAAATGAGGCAGCACTGCCATGAGCAGTTCATTGATGGGGAAGGGGAAAGTGCCCAAATTTAGACAATTCAACCTCGTGAACAAGTCTCCCAACCCTCTGATGCAACCTATGCATGTAGGAATGTGTAATGCTCAACAGATACTGTTCAAATTTAATTAGAAACCTTTATAGATTCAGGGTAAAGTTGTTGTTTTGTGTTAAAAACCGTTCCATTAAGCACTTTGTAGGCTAACATCAAGCCCTGGTGATATAACATGTTGTTATTATTTCATGCTGCACTTCGTGTCTGCAGTTCAGAGTCCTTTAAGGAACTTTAAGGGGAAAAGTGACTGAACAGCGTCTCTTTAACAGGCTGACAAAGCCATCAACGTTACATACCTAATGTGTGAAAAGGGCTTTAGATTCTAAAGGCACAGCCCCAAACATTAGTGCTCTTTGCACATATGACAACAGTTACTAATTACTCTAGTAATGGCTTAAATTCACTCGTTTATAAAGTATTTATAACGTAATTTTTTCGTAATGAAACTTTTCTCGTGAAACACTTGATTTCAGTGCAGCTGGAGGTGTTTACATCTGAGGAATGTTAAAGAAGAAATAAAGAAATCGAATTTCCCCTCATAAGAGACGTTTCTCAGTGAAAGGAACAACTTCAGCTCGTGTTAAAGCGTTTTTATTGCTGTTATTCTGACAAATGTTCAGTGGAAGTTGGTGGAAAACGTAACCGTGAAATCCCCAATCAACATCTGAGTTCACCCTCCTCTCCGACATGATGGTGGAAAATCCCCGGCTGCTAAAGTGGTAACGTTGCAACGCTCAAGCAGCAGCAAATAATTCCATGAAGCGTTTGTTTCGGTATCATTGAGCCTCAAAGGGAGACGCTCAGGGTAGAGCTGAGAGTACGACCAGAAAATATGTAATTTAATCAGATTTTAGGTTTCATTTGGTCCACATGGACCTGAAACTGTGTCTCATATGAATTATCTGCAGAGTCGATCCGTTTTATATATAAAAAATCATTCATAGAGGAACTCTGAACCTCAGAATGAAGTATGTGGGATGATTTAAGGTGCTTTTCCTGCCCTGATTTGGCCTACTTTGTGTTTCTGGGCAGACCAAATCCAGGCCAAATCTCTGGAATGAGGCAATTTGAGTTAGGGCCAGTCCAATAAATGTAATGAGAACACATAATCCTAAAGATTCAGCTTGTGAGGTTATTGTTGTGGGCAGGCATGACGTCCTTTCTCAGTCCTGATTGCAGGGGAGCTGAAGAAGCCTCGTCGTCTGTCACGTTTAGCAAGTTATGCAACAATCTTTTTGATTCAGTTCACCAGATAACGTTGCCAGTGACGGCTTGTGGTGACATTGAATGGGTCGACTAATGTATTATAAAAGCCAAGTAGTTGTATTTCAACATAAAAGGTCACAACAGCACGGGCCTTTTCAACAAAACACTATTTAGAAGAATGCACTGATGGAAAATATACCATCTACCATTTCTCTGTAAATACAAATACTTTCACACCATGAAAGGTTTTAAAAAAAGGTCAACCCAGACTTATAGCCTGTTGCAATTTGCTTTGGAACACAATAATCCAAACATCAGCACAAAACTAAAATAGTAACTCCAGAAAAACACTCCAGAAAGACGTTAAGAGAGCCTTAAAATAAATACTCCACTAAATGTATCATCTGTGACAGGAATGGTGGTGGGGGGGGGGTCTACCTTATTTGAAGAGAAGCTTCAAGAGGCCGTTAGCTGTTAGCCGTTAGCTGTTAGCCGTTAGCCTTTCTAACGTTAGCCTTTCTAACGTTAGCCGTTAGCCTTTCTAACGTTAGCCGTTAGCCTTTCTCTCAATCCAAGTTACACAAAAGCTACGATTCTGGCGCTTTTCTTTCTGTGTAATTTGGATTTCCTTTGGATGATGTGCCCCTACTTTTTTCACCTGAGGACATTGAAGAAAACTGATTCTAAAGTAAATAATCCACTTCGGTAACGCCAATGCCTGCCATTGTCAAAGTTTCGCCCAACACACGCAATCAAGTGGAGTCGTCTGTGATTGGCCCAAATCTGCTGGTTTTGGGCTGTACAGATTTAGCCCAAATGGAGGGGGCGGGACTTGCAACCTGTCACTCAAATGTTGAAGAAAGTCAAGTGTAACTGAGCTGCTTCGCTTGGGCTGTAGATAATTAGCCCGTTTTCACTGATTTCATGGGTTTCAGTTCAGATTTTGCTCCGCCTCTGATCAAAAATGAAAAAACAATTTGTTTAAAGTTTTTATTGAATTATTTATATATTATATTCTAATTTTTTAGAATTGAGGGTTGAGCCCTCTTAGCCCAATTATACCAGCCGTCCCTGAACTACATGTAAAGTGACCAGGGCGCTGAATCACATGATTGTTTCTGCAACAAACTGATGACTCGACTTTGTGATTTCTCTCACTTTTAAAGAGTTTGTTACATCCTGTAAGTGAACAATTCAGCGCCTTATAAATATCTGTGAAATTGTGTGCAGTCGTCAGCTTTTAGGCCAGGAATAAACTTATTTTTTATCACACATTGACACGAGCAGCTGGCTCTGTTGCGGGTGCGATTGTTCACATATTTGCTCGTGTACTACGCTTCTTTCTGAAGGATTCCTTCAGCGGGAAAACCTGATGACTCAAACCAGAGAAACACGCCATCTGCACAGTTTCTGCAACATTTTTCTCCAAGTATATCATGTACAGCGTAAAGAGACGGGTGATTGTGGCCTTGTCTTCCCACCATATGACCCAAACTTGGCCCCTCGCTGACCCTGCATATTACAGCATAGTGTTCATTTTGAAGAACCTTCACAAACGCAGGATATATGAAACCATCTCTGTAATTAAAAGCAAATACATTCCTTTTTCTAACAGTTGTTCACTCTCCTCTCTGATGTGGCTCTTTGCAGTCTTGCTCTCTGACACACGAGTTCGGTATTTATCTTCTCTTGTTACTTTGAGGGCAGTTAGATGTGCAGAAAAGTCCCCACCTGACCATTTAATCCAGCAAATTGGTGCAAGTCTCCCATTGAAATATGACTGCGGTGATTAATATGTTTTAAACAGCTGTGTAGCCTTGAGAAAATCTCTTATCAGTGGGGCTAATTGAGGGAAAAAGCTTCAATTTGCTGCAGAGCATAAAGATTGGACTCTGAGGCAATGGAGAAAGGTTGTTCTCTGGGTCCATATTTAACTTGTTCCAGGTGTGTCAGGATGTAAAGAGCGGTGGATGAAGCGCTGCACCTGTTCCTACGAGCCTGTGGGGGCAGCGTTTCATATCGGGTTGTTTCCTGTGGGTCCCGCCCAGGTTCAGCGACATTACAGACCCAAAAAGATTAATTTGGCTGTAATTGTGATCGGGGTTCAGGGAGCAGTTTGACACATGGATTGAATTGAGAACCTTTATTCGACAGAGAGGACTTTACGCACCTTTCAATCATCGGTGCAAGTTCTTGTGAGCACATATCGGGCTGTTTGAAGTCACCGTTTTAAAGTTCCTCATTTAATGAACTTTTCATTTCTAAAGTACGTCACTCGTTAAAGGGGAACTCTGGCATTTTTAAACCTAGACCTTATTTCTCATAGCTGCTGTGTTGTTGTTATTTCTGGCTATCGGGGGGCTTATAGAGGGCTTTTTCTACTGGGACCACTTCATCCACACGCCCCCCTGCAGCACAGTTTATTTACTCCGTGCTCTGTGACAGTCGGCTAACTTCACAGAGTTTGCTGCTGATAGTTTTGTGCAACATGGCAGGATATTTATCAGATTTTGACGACGTGAACGACGACTTTGAGTAAGATGGACGCTGTTACCAGAGTGAATGAGTTGTGCTGCAGGGGGGCGTCAATGACATCATTCCAATAGATGAGTGTGTAGAAAGCCCTCTATAAGCCCCCCAATAGCTGCCAATAACAACAATACAGCAGCTATGAGCTAACAGCAGCTATAGCACACGTTCATTCATTCATTCTTCTTAAAGTATTGGTGAAATAAAGACAGATAATGCCTTATTTAGAGGCTGCATCCTCTAAGCCCCGTTCACTCTGTTATATGGATCTGGAGGAATCTAAATATCTTCTGAAGGACGCCGACTTTCACCAAACTGTTCTTGGTGAGTAGATGAACGTATTTCATGCCAGAAATAAGGTCTAGGTTTAAAAATACCGGAGTTCCCCTTTAAGTTCACTCATTGAGTTTGTCCTGTTAGGCCGATGAAGCCAGCCACCGGTTGGCTGACCTCACCAGAGGGGCGGGGTTGAGCACTTGCTAAGACTTCCTGCCAAAAACAGACGGTTAACAACGGGCTGAGCTCAAACTAAAAGGGTGTTTGGACCAATGTCTGTCCCATACATCTCAATAAGACCCCATAAGATTGTGTGACATTATTATAAAAGGGCATAAATCTGCCCTTTCTATTCCTTCTCCAGCTTCTGTCCATCACGTCTCGGTCTGCTCCCTCTTCCCACCCATCCAGCACCTCCTTCCTCTCCTCCCACTCTCCATGCACACCATCCATCTCCTGATGGGGGGAAAAAAAAAAAAAAAGGTGGACTGAGGTGGAGAAACAGGTGGAGTCTGCTGTCGTCAAGGCAACCCATCGTTTCCCATATAAGGCAGCCGAGTGATATCATATGGCTGGCGATGCTTGGGCTTTGGAAGGAGGCACACGCTGTACTGGGTGTGTGGAAACAGCAGCGGGGGAGAGAAGGAGCGACAGGGAGAGACAGCAGAGGAAGGAGGGAGGTTTTTTTATCGTTTCTGTCAGGGATGAAGGAGAGAGAGTGACAGACCGGAGGAGAGCGAGGGCACAGGAGAAGGAGGAGGGGCAGGAAGACGTACTAACTGCCTCTTAGGCGCTACTACGGGTACCAGCGAGGGGCGACTCCGGCAGATCCTCTGGGCGCGGGAAATCCACAGAGCCGCAGTGGAAAAAAAATGGACAGGGGGGAGGAGGAAGAGGCAGGCGAGTGGAGCTTGAGGATGCGCCGTCATTAAGTAGAAACGGTAACTCTAACCCCATCGTTGCATCCTCAGCTGTGACGTTCGGCGGTGCTCTGTGGTGCCGCTGTGTTGATGCACGAGATGATGTGATGACCCGCCGTCCGTCAGCAGACCCGATGACCACGCTTACTGTGTTAAACGTGTGTTTTAAGGCAGGGTGTGTGTGCGTCCACACGGGCAGGTGAGGGTCAGGTGTGTCAGAGCTGCCGCAGTGACGTGTGTTCATGTGTGAGAGAGAGTGCACGTGTGTTGGGTGTGTTTGGGCTGATTATTTTGGGATGAGGGCTACTTGGCATGCAGGTCAGGCGTGCATGTCTCTGTCTTCCTCCCCCCCCCCTCATCTCTTGGAGTCCTGTCTCTGTGAGCCTCAGGATTTCAGCTCAAATGATGGAGAAATATCGCAGGCTGTAATCACTGAGTCACTGTGCATCGGGGGCCGGTTTGACGAGATGGGTTTATGTTGCCTGTTCGTGCTTTAAATTATCTACGGAGTGACTTGGCAGCTGATTTTGTCATTCCAATTTAAAGCAAGCGAATGGGTGATTACACAGTTAACAGCTCCGTGTCACCACTGAGGCATATTAGAACACAATGATGGGTGCTTGACTTCACAATAATCAGCTCTTTGTTTCTGTGGCAGTAATTCTGACAAGAACCTGGGAGAGGTGCGATAATATTAATGCCTGTTTCCCAGTTGTCGTCTTGTAATTGTGAAGCTACAGAGTGGAACTGCCTCAATGCTGAGAGCCAGAAGCCAGCAGAAGGTGACTGAGATTTCTGTTTATTGAGAAATAATTTCTTCTTCTTAAGTCGGAGTGAATTAGTTTTATAGGATGATTCAGAAGCATTTCCAGTGCATCATAAAACTGGACCTGACCAGCAGTGTTAACTCTTATTTAATCCTGTGCAAAAAGCAGCATGGAATAATTAGAAAAAGCATAGATAGATGCCCTGTTAAAGGTTCAATCTGGCGTGTTTTTAAGGCATATTCAGAGGTTACCATTTACTAACAAAGCATTCAAACTCGGCCTCTCTTCGTAGCAGCCGTGTTCCTAAACAGAAGAATCCCAGAACAAAACGCAAACTAAACATAATTTAGGGATTTTTTTCTTTTTTTTAGTGTAGCTTTGAAACGAACACATCTCTGCACGCACTCTGAGGGAAGGTGCCGCATCATCTGATTTTATGTGAAAGCTGCTTGCTTTGCTGTAGCTGTGATTGTAAGCGCTACATGTCGCTAAGAGTACTCAAAATTGTGACTCTGAGGGTCAAGTGTGACACTCGGGTTGTATATTTGGACCTTTTTAATGACAGAGAAGTAAAGGGACTCGATTGGTTGTCGTCGTCATTTGGCTTCATTAGCAACTTAACAATTAGCATTAGCTTCATCAACCCCTCAAAGCTTAGAGTCACAGTTTCTGAGGGGCATTTTTCAAACAACACAGAGGGGTATTAAGATTATAAATGTGTTTTTGAAGGCTTATGTGATTTTTTACGTTGGGAAAACTCACGTAAGAGTTGCTGCTGTAGTGAGGAAGGCTTGAGGACACCTCAGCAGACTTCTTCTGTGAACCCAGATGCTGGGCAGATGCCAGCATGGGCTCACAGGTAATTCATCTTTCCAATCTTCTAAGGACCCGTTTGCTTTTTCGGGCAGGAGAACCACTTCAAAGTCTGATGGTTGGCGTCTGTTGGACTGTGGTTAGATTTTGTTTGAAGCTCCTTTTAAAGCGGTTTGAGTGGTCAGCTCGAATAGAAAAGTGCTATAGAAGTTCAGTCTGTTTCTGGGACACAATCTGACACATTTATGGCCCAAAACAACGCCCATTTCTGGGGAATTATAGTATTGTAACACATTTAAAAGATATTGTCATAATATACTATTTCAAACATAGGGAAATGATTCTTATTTACCCATCATTGAATCTGGCAGAGGATTTTGCTTTTGTTTGTACCCTTTTTTCTCAGTTTAGCAACCTAAAGTCTGTTAATTACGGCCTTGTATAAGTCTGTTTCATCACATTCTGACATCAGATTTTATTGGTTCTTAAACCTTCTTCTATGTAATGCTGAAAAATGAGCTCTGAATTAATTCAATAATCACTTTTAAACACAGCTCGCGTTACAAACTGCATTCACTAATGCTGATTTGATGAACCGACTCTGAAGCTCTGTTTTTATGCCTCACTACACACTGCAGTAGTTGTTTTCTTCATAAAACCTGTGGTCCTGTTGGTCCTGGTAATCCTGTACCTGTCCAAACAAAGTGTCATACTGGTTCTTAACTGAAGGAGATCTGAACCCGTCTGTGAAACATCAATTTATTTTTGTTTAAAGATCCAAGACTTGACCTGAGATGATATTAAACCGTGTTATTGAGGAGCAGAATAAGACCGGGTGGCATCAGTTTAGGTATGAGGGCTCCATACTGGTTTCCAGGCTTGGACGGAGGCCTGGATACCACGCAGAGCTCAAGAATCTGGGTCACTGTAGCCCACAGGCCTGTCGAGGTCTTTGTTTCCCAGAGCTGGTTTGCTCTGCTCTGCTTCCTTCACTGATTCCATATTTATCAAAATGTCAGATGAGTTTTCAGAAGTTGAAACTTGGATTCCAGAAGAGAAAAATACCGTGGATCCAAGCAGATCCCAGAACAGCTGCTCAGACATTAGATTTCACCTTCGCTTTAGCTTGATTATTCGGGGAATTGTTTTTTCCAAAACTCTCACTGCATTTGTGGTTAAGTTATGTTGTGATGTTATTTTAATGAATATACTTAATATGTGTGTGATGGAGTCCAAGTTAAAATGCCAGAGTAGAAGCAATGACAGTTCTTCGTACCTTTTAAACTGCTTTTTATCTCTGAACTTTGGATGTTCCTCCAAAAGACATGAATATTTGATGCAATACAGGAATTTTAGGGAGTTCTTTGACCGCATTACCAAGATTAGTTTTGCACATTGTTTCAAATGGCTTGTTGCGTCAGCCGTATGTGGTTTTGCAGACATCTGTGTTAAAGACCCAAGATTTCAGAGTGAGAAGGTTGCTAAAAAATGTGCAGCACAATCCTCTGTGGGTGTGTTTGGAAGTACTCAAAGCTAATTGAACTGGGGAACATGTATGAGTGGCGTTTGCTTTTCAGAGAGTTTTGTTTTGGATGCCACACAAGTGTTATGTCGGCTGTTGTAAATTATACTTCATTAATTATCCATTGCAGTAAAAGTAGTTGGAAACTGCTTCCTCCCTCAACTCCTCCGACTAAAACAAAAGAGAGATATGAGTCTCAGCTCTGCTGCAAAATTTGTTCAAACCCAAACAAGCTATTACAGAGCTTCTGAAATAAATCTGCATGCAGAAACGTGTTATTAATCACGCAGCTTAACGTGAATAGTTAAAACAATCACCAGGTAAATAAGATTATGTCTCAAAATGAAAAGAAAATGAGCCGTGTGTCTGCTCTCAGAGGCTGGGGGCGAATCTGCTCAAGAGCTTGTTTTAACTAAAATGATCTGCTTAGATGTGAAATCACAAACAAACACAGCAGATGTTAAATATTTAAATCACCTTCCAGCTCAGGTCTAAGTTACCAACATTTTTGAATTGTGCCGCTTATGTTTTTATGGCGGGTTTGTCCTGTGAGGTTTCAGCCAGCGAGATACAGCAGTGCAGCACGAGCACGCCAGCGGGGGGGGTGGGGGAGACTCAGTCCGGCTGTCGCAGTGGAACAATACAAGTTTAAAACTTACAAGTAGAAAAAGGTGCAGGTGTTGCTGCTTATTCCCAATCCCATATCACCCTGCCACTGAACAAAATCAATCAAAACATAAAGGATGCATTTCCTTAATGAATGCAGAACAGTTAGCTAGCTAGTTGCTAGTCTGAGGCTAATGCACCGTGGTAGCTCTACTGGTGTTGTTCCAGTTTTGTGGGAAGGGGAGACTCAGTCCAGCTGTTGTTGTGGAACAATACAAGTTTAAAACTTACAAGTAGAAAAAGGTGCAGGTGTTGCTCCTTATTCCCAATCCCATATCACCCTGCCTCTGCACAAAATCCATCAAAACAGAAAGGATGCTTTTCCTTAATGAATGCAGAACAGTTAGCTAGCTAGTTGCTAGTCTGAGGCTAATGCACCGTAGTAGCTCTACTGATGTTGTTCCAGTTTTGTGGGTGGGGGGAGACTCAGTCCGGCTGTCGCTGTGGTACAATACAAGTTTAAAACTTAGAAGTAGAAAAAGGTGCAGGTGTTGCTGCTTATTCCCAATCCCATATCACTCTGCCTCTGAACAAAATCAATCAAAACAGAAAGGATGCTTTTCCTTAATGAATGCAGAACAGTTAGCTCGCTAGTTGCTAGTCTGAGGCTAATGCACCGTAATAGCTCTACTGATGTTGTTCCAGTTTTGTGGGAGGGGGAGACTCAGTTCGGCTGTCGCTGTGGTACAATACAAGTTTAAAACTTAGAAGTAGAAAAAGGTGCAGGTGTTGCTGCTTATTCCCAATCCCATTTCACCCTGCATCTGAACAAAATCAATCAAAACAGAAAGGATGCTTTTCCTTAATGAATGCAGAACAGTTAGCTAGCTAGTTGCTAGTCTGAGGCTAATGCACCGTAGTAGCTCTACTGATGTTGTTCCAGTTTTGTGGGAGGGGGAGACTCAGTCCGGCTGTTGTTGTGGAACAATACAAGTTTAAAACTTAGAAGTAGAAAAAGGTGCAGGTGTTGCTGCTTATTCCCAATCCCATTTCACCCTGCCTCTGCACAAAATCTATCAAAACAGAAAGGATGCATTTCCTTAATGAATGCAGAACAGTTAGCTAGCTAGTTGCTAGTCTGAGGCTAATGCATCGTGGTAGCTCTACTGATGTTGTTCCAGTTTTGTGGGTGGGGGAGACTCAGTCCGGCTGTTGTTGTGGAACAATACAAGTTTAAAACTTACAAGTAGAAAAAGGTGCAGGTGTTGCTGCTTATTCCCAATCCCATTTCACCCTGCATCTGTACAAAATCAATAAAAACAGAAAGGATGCTTTTCCTTAATGAATGCAGAACAGTTAGCTAGCTAGTTGCTAGTCTGAGGCTAATGCATCGTGGTAGCTCTGTTGGTGTTGTTCCAGTGTTAATGAAAGACTGTTTTAACAGTCAGACTCCACAGTCCAGTAAAACAGTTCTCGTATTGTTGGTTAGTGCCATCTCAACTTCACACAAAGGCCTCAATTCATTCTCTGGTACACACATCTGAGACAAGTGATAATATACTGCAGTCACTGAGTCTTAGTCAATGGAACCTTGTGTGTTGTAGTAGCTGCTGATAATTCAACTTTAATAGTACTATCTGTCATTTACTGCATATTATATGCAGTGGAGACAGGCATGAGAAGTACAGTGTTGTTGTTGACTGCTTTCAATGCACATGCCTGTCTCCAAAAGTAAATGTGTTCAAACTTTGAGGTGCCAGCATCGGTTTTAGTGAAAATAAAAGAAGCCATCTTTGTTTGTCCACTGAGAAGAGATGGACAAGTATTTAGTTTTAGCAGTGGTGGAGTACCCCGAGCTTTATAACCTCCATGTTAACATTTATAGTGACATAAAAAAGGAATGTGGTGAGGAGGTGATCACAGCAAAGCGCAAACAAGTCTTCAAAACAGCAGCAATCGAGTGAGACATAGAGACTAAAATGTAAAATGGAGGTTTTTTCACATTGGTTGTGTCATCTGATAATGTTGTGTTCAGATCGGTTCTTTAAATAATGTGCTTGTCTTTGCTTGTACGAAAACCATATTTTAGCAGCTATATTACAGATTATGTGGTGTACTGTGTGGTTTGAAAATGGTTCCCATGAGGCACATTTGGACCAAGCCTTTTTAAGGGTAATGTGGAGTTGTGACGCTGAAGTAGGAGAAAAAAAGATGAAATTATAAGCCACAATTGGCCATGGTTTCTGTGATGAAGAACTTCAAATGTCTGTAAGAACTCCTTTCCAAAAACAAGGGGTTACCTTCCTCACTTTACGATAGAGAGGCAGGAATGTCTTCTTTTCTGAAAGCCTACTCATTATTCCCCAAACGTGACCATTTGATGGACACATTTTGATAAGATTTCTATTATAGCGCATCTGGAACGTCTGTTAACGTCATTTTTTCCAAGTCAAGTCTTTGTGATCGAGTCCAAGTCGAGGCTCAAGTCTTTGAGGACCAATAACAAGTCAAGTCTCAAGTCACTGAAGAAGTTGTAACCTATATTACGTTTTAAATAAACTTTTGTGAAGCTAAACATGGATGAGAACTAGTCAACCTGGTGTCCCTGAAACTGTAAAAGCAGATAAATCAGCAACGCCGTGTTGTGAACAATGAAGCTATAATCTGCACATAGTTTACAACACTGTTTACTTTACTTACTTTGATTAGTTTGCTAGCGTTACCTGTTGAAATGCGCTAAGTTTCCCTTTCACATTACAGAGAGCCTGACCTGTCCTTTTTCAGGTTATCCTGATGCCACAGACTTTGCAAGTGGCCGTTCGTTTGTTTGCTGTCTGCGTGAACGCTTTATAACCAAATGGGACAACATATGGCGCAGTTTCAGGTGAGCTTGATGTTGCCGTGGTTACAGTAGCTTTGATATCAACGGCTGCACGCATACGTGAGGCTGTGCTGCGCTCGGCCTGCTATCAGCCTGGTCATACGTCAGAATGAATTGAATAAAGATCAGTCCCAAACCTTGAGTCCAAGTCAAGTCTCAAGTCTTTTGAGGGCAAGTCTGAAGTCAAGTCTCGAGTCTTAAGTGCGACTCCCCATCTCTGGGTGGGCTTCAGTTGTTTAATTACTTTTTTTGTAGCCATTTGCTACGTCTTGTGATGGAAAAATTGTTGAGATATTTTTGAGATGTATCAAAAATTATGAAAGTTATTTAAAACATGGTTTCCTTGGTGGAAAAATCTAAACTAAATATCGAATATAAAAACGGCAAAGCTGCATTGTATGAATTACACAAGGTCAAACCGAGTAGAAGTGATTCGGTTATACTGTTCATTCATGAAATACTGACTGGAAGATTTAATTAGTGACCCACATACCACTTATAACTGAACTTGTATCTGTAAATGCAACTTAAAGTTATTAGATTATATTTACCTTTATTGTTACACAATGGGGAAATTCCCATTGTTACAGCAGCAAGAAAGAGCCTTGCTGCTGGAGAAAGATGGTATCAACAATAGCAGCAGTTGCACAGTGGAATAGTGGTTGTTGCACATTAATTTCTGCACATTTTATCTTATTTCACAGTATCTGAGTGATTGTTAAGCAGTCTGACAGCAGCAGGAAGGGAAGGACCTGCGATAAGGACCTTCACACACTTGGGGTGAAGGAGTCTGTTGCTGAAGGAGCTGCTTGGTGCACTGATGGTGTCCTGCATGGGGTCAAGGGGGCAACCCAAGACCGAGCTGGCCTTCCTGATCAGTTTGAGTCTCTTCCTGTCAGCGGTTGAGATGCTGCTGCTCCAGCAGACCACTCCAGAGTAAATGGCTGATGCCACAACGGTGTCAAAGAAGGTCTTCAGGAGTGTTTCCTTAGCAGATGGAGTCTGCTTTGACCTTTCTTATAAAGTGGTGTTATGAGTCCAGTTACATACAAGTATGTGTACGAACCATGGAAGTGTATCCTCTGCTCGCCAGTGAACTCTGTCAGAACTGTGGTCCGGCACTGATTCCCTGTAAATCCCACAGATGTTTAATGGGACTTTGGTTAGAGCAGTGAAGCTGTTCCACAGTCAGAAGTTCTATCTCTGTTTCCGTCTTTGTGCACAGAGGCATGGTCTCAGTGAAACAGGGCAGGTCTATAAAAAATTGACGGACCAAGACGACATAATTGACATCGGAGAAGCTTTCCTGCATCGTTCCCTCCCCAATCAACTCTACTCCTCAAGGTTTAGAGTGACTGGAATGTTTTTTTTGCTAAATTAATTCATTAATTAATTAAAAACGCTGAGAATTCAGCAAATTCGCTGTTTTAGATGATAAATAAATCAAATAACCAACAATGTGCAGGAAAATCTGTAAATTTCTATACATTTCTATGTACTTGTTGACTATTAAAAGCCCTTGGGAGTATCAGGGCAATGTGGGGTTCAGTGTCTTGGCTACTTCAACCGGGGAGGCTGGAGATCAAGCCATCGACCTTCAGACTGGATCGATTTTCATGGATGAGAATAGTATAGAAGGATCAGGCAGTGTGGGTTGGTGTGAAAATCTATACACATCAGAGGCTTTTAAGGTGAGAAGCAGTCTCTTGAAGTTAATATGTTCTTTCACCTGAGGACCAGAAAGCTGCTCGAGAACAGCGGTAATATGTTCTGAAAGAGGGGAAGCTGATTGCCGGAGCAATTCAAGATTATAGAGGAACTTGAGAAAGATGAGAGACAGCAGAGTTGTGTTAATCAATGCAAACTGTAATCAGGGTAAGTGCGAGAATGGGGGTGCTGCTGGATGCGAGTGTGATGGTGATGATGATTACTAAGTGAAAGTATGCAGACTGAGAGATTATTTATGGGCTTGAAATGATAATATGCTGTGAAGGATCACACCCAGAAAGCCTGGTGGGAGACGGACTGCAACTGAGGGAAAACTTTGGTCTATCCCCCTAGATTTGGTACCAGTGTGGAGAAGCCCTGCTCTGTCCCGAGATGAGTTTAAGATTAAGTTCACAGATGTCAAGAGTAAAACATTTAAACTGAATTAGGGGATAAGTTAATAAGTAGTGGGCCTGAAACCTAACCCTGAGGTACACCGCCGACACTCGAACATAAAGGCAAAGTCAGTAACTGGAGAAAATGGTCAGAATCTACAGGCCTTTAAATTAGTTTTCATTTCATATTTGGTGTTTCTTCCAAGGCTGAGATTCAAGAAGCTTTATTTAATAGTTACAATACAAAGTGGGAAAGTAATGACATAAAAAATAAAATAAAGCTAACATAAAATAACATAAGTCACAGAATACAACACAATTAACAAAATTACCATTCATAGTACATACAATACAATGAATACAATTAAATAAATGATATACAAACAAGTGATTTGGATAAAGTGACATTTTGGCCTCAGGAGAAGTTTCCACTGACCCTCTGAGGTCGAAGCGTTAAACAGTGATGGCCACAGTCAGAAAGGACTTCCTCTGGCATATATATATATATATATATATATATTTCTGTCTGACACAGCGGTAGAATGAGTCTGAAGGTGCTTCTGTGCGAGGTTAGCACCTGGTGGAGAGGCTGAGTGTCCAGGATAGGATGCAGTTTACCCAGCATCCTCCTCTCAGACACCAACAAAGAGTCCAGCTGGACCGCCAGCACAGAGCCAGCCTTCCTGCTGCTCCAGCACATCAAACCAAAGCAGACTGGCTACCACCGACTGGGAGAACATCCTCAGCAGGATGATAATATGTTGAATGACCAGAGCCTCCTCAGGAAATAGAGCCGGCTGTTTATTTATTAAGTTTTCAGAAAACATAGAATGCAATTTACCGTATTTTTCGCACTTGATATATGGATTAATTCTGGTTGTGCTTTCTGACCTAGAACCGGTTTTATGTGGTACACGATGCTCAAAAATCAGTCAAAATGTTTTAGCTCGGCCTCGGTGAGCTACGAAGCTGCACTGCTCGATGGATTGAGCATTATGGGCCACCGTAGTCACGAGCCTGGCGGAGTAATACGATCTGTGCTTCAACACTAAGGTGTTGGCATCCATTCAGTCATTTTAGCAGCTGAAATGTTGCCACAGAAAAGGTGGAGAGCATCCGCCTGTGGGGCTCAGCTCTGCCGCTCGTAGAGTTTATTCAACTTTTAGTCATCTCCCGTGCTTTCTAGAAATAACAAATTTCACGAGTCACACTTTGTCTTCAACAGGTTTTCTCTTAAGTTATTCATTTTCTCCTTTTATAAAACAAATGACAGATAACGTGACACGATAAGTCATGGAAAAACACATCCATGTGTGCTGAAAACTGATAAAACACAGAGAGACGGAGCAGTTAAAGGTGTCAACCCTGGCTTCAGTGTGCAGGTTTGTCACATGATGCTGTGCAATGGGATTTAAGGATGCTGGAAGTGAGCATTACGGGCCACCGTAGTCAGGAGCCTCGCGGAGTAATACGATCTGTGCTTCAACATCAAGGTGTGTGCATCCATCCATTCATTTTCTATACCTGCTGCCCCAAAAATGGCTCCTGTTAGGAGACGAAGCGGATTTCAAACTCAATGCTATCAGTAAAACAAGTGAGTTGAATAAAGTTTGACTTTTCTGAGTTTTATTTCGCTTTATAGCCCGAAAAATGGTGTATATAGTGCCTCAGCAGACAGAGTTCACCCTGGGCAGGTTGATGCACCATCATGGGGCCCAGCTAATAAACAGAGTCATTATCAGAGAGTTTTGGCAAATGAGTTCAGCATTTTTGGCTCTCTCCACGAACAATTGTTTGTAGGAAGGTTAGAAACACCGAAAATGTGTTTTGTGCATCATTGCTGTAGCCAGGCGTAATTGGCTTGTTGATTTGTGAGGCAGGGAGCAACTGAAAGGAGGCATAAAGGATAAAGTAACAGGAGACCTTCTGACAGAGTGATGAACGGCACCCAGAGGAAGGGGCATTGTGGTTCAGAGAGGTTGGATCACAGTTTGCTCAGCGGCGTGTTGGTGGCGCTGGGATGCATGTGGAAGATAACCGCCTGGATCATACTCGGCTCTGCAGGTGCAAACGGGCCCCTGCAGAGCCACAGGTGTCGTCATAGCAACGCGTTTAACGGCCACAGCTTCGCTTCGCTTTAATCCTGCCGCTGGGTCAACAGCCAACTCGGCATCTGCGGAGACCGAGGGGCTCGTTGCAGGAGCTGCTTTGGCCCACGTTATTAGTGTGTCTGTGAACTCACCGTAAACATTTGATTAATTGCTGAGAAGCAATTACAAGCAATTAAAGTCCTATTATGATGGCAGTGAAGGACAACACAAGCTAATCTGGCTATCATCACAGTAATTAGTACATGATTTTCTCACCAGGCCTTTTGTTTTTGGTGTTGCTTACGGCCTGAAAACGGTGCGTTTCTGAACTTTTAGTCACATGTTGGGGTATCACTCGCACTTCGCCACATGGGAACTCGGTGACGAGGCATTTTCTCCCTGAGCTCTGGTTCTAACCAGCCCTGTGTTTTGCTCTCCTTTGTATTGTGGTTTTCTGCAGCTTGATACATGAGGACAAAGTCTCACACTCGATCCTGTTTCTCCCCTCCCTCCCTGCCCTCTCCTTTTTGTTTTTCTTCCCTCTTAGCAACAACCAAACTACTGGAGCTTCAAGGTCAGTGCCAATGTTGTGTTTGTGCTTGAGCATAAATCTGTGCCCCTGTGTGGATTTGTCTCTAATAGGATAAGTCCATTGTGTCTTTGCATGCTTGCTTGCCTTTTCTGCATTGCATTCAGTGTTGGTCACATGTTGGCACCCACTTTTATGTTAACTCTTAGCTCTTGCATCGCATGCTGTGACATTTCTATCTGAGCTTGTGAAAGAATTCTCGATTAGAAACGATTGATTTGAAGCAGGCAGGAAAAATTAGCCGTAAGTGCTTTGTTTGACGTTGGCTTTGAAAGCTTTTTGTCTGAGTGGAGCTGCTTATAACCGAGTGCCACCATCTCCTTGTACGGTGCGGTTTTTACAGTTATTGAACACAAAATGTCTGTTTCTTGAAGGCAGAGGCGCTGTGTGATTTGCATTGTGTGGTCCAGGTCTGCCTGGAAGGTTTCGCTGCACCGTGCACATCTTTCTGGTGACGCTCATGTTGACCCGAAGCCAGTCACAGGTTCGTAGGCGGGAGGATAAAGGATGTCATTTTCCTGTTGCTGCACCTGGATAGCAGCTGAAATGTTGCCATGGAAAAGGTGGAGAGCATCCGCCTGTCCCGTGCTTTCTAGGAATAACAAATGTCACGCTTTTTTAGTCTTTAACAGGTTTTCTCTTAAGTTATTAATTTTCTGCTTTTACAAAACAGAAGACAGGAGACGATAAGTCATGGAAAAACACATCCATGTGTGTTGAAAACTGATAAAACACAGAGAGACGGAGCAGTTAAAGGTGTCAACCCTGGCTTCAGTGTGCAGGTTTGTCACATGATGCTGTGCAATGGGAGTTAAGGATGCTGGAAGTGAGCAATCCCTGTTAAACCCATTAACCTTTCCTCAGTTTTATTAGATTTCAGATGCAGTTTAGATTTGGTTTAGAACAGTGTTGAATGGGTTGAATCTTTAAGCTCTAAGCAGAGTTTAAACATTCAACCCATTCAACACTGTACATGAAATCGGGATATAAATACTGAGAAATAATGATTCCATATATACAGTACATGGAGATGACAGGCATAAGACTGAAGCTAACTTTTGTTAGTTTACATTTAGTTGAAAAAAAAAAATTATGAATATAAATAAGAAAAAAGATAAATAAATAAATAAATAATAAATAAATGTTTGGGACTATATCAGTATTGAATCAATTGGCTTAGAATGGCTATGTATGTATAGATATGTATTGAATAGTAATATAAAGAATAGAATTTTAGTGTTGATCACTTAAGGACCTGATCCATCCATTTGAATCAGGAGCAGGGAAACATGCAGGGGGGGGGGGTGCCTCGAGGACCAGGGTTGGGAAACACTGGCTTAGAGGACTGATATTTGCAGGTTTCCATCTGATTGCAGTTGTGAGTCATGCTTTCTTTTTCCCAAAAGATAAACTCACCTCTGGGTCTGCTCCTCTGAGGTCAAAGGTTAAGGGTAGATTAGGCAAATCAGGTCTCCTGAAGTGAGTGTCACCATGAGTCAACTTAAAACATCCATGTTACACACTTTTCAGGGATTTGGGGTGTTTCTATTTGTGTCTCGGCACAGAATCGCTGTCAAAAGATTAGAGATGAACATTTCTTTGCTGCGATTTCACTGTTTTCTCATCCTGAAGCTGCTCTCTCTCCTCAAGGCGAGGCGAGTTTATTTATACGGCACAATTCAACGACAAGGTGATTCAAAGTGCTCCACAGAGACATTAAAACGGAATAAATAAAAAGCAGGATTTAAAATTTAAGCAAAAGAAAGAAACTAGAAAATTTCTGAAGAGATTTTGATGGGTGCCAAGCTGCTGCCCCTCCACACAGAGACATATGAGTTAATGTGCTGAGAGTTGAAGGTCAACCATTATATGACCATAATCCAGTCTGAAATATGAGATTCTGGCTTGTTCTGGTGAAATCTGCCTGCTTTAGACACATAAGGCCCGGTTCATCTCTTCAGAATAATGGAAACATATGAGTCAGCGGCTGGCATGAACCTTAAAATATATATATGAAAGATAAAATCAGGAGTTAAAATATGATTCCGTTTTGAAACTCCAGCTTATTCAAATGCAGCTGAAAATAGATTCTTCAGCCTGGACTTAAATACTGAGAGTTTCAGCTGATCTGAGGCTTTCTGGGAGTTTGTTCCAGACATCCTGATTGATGTCTTCCCAACTTTTTGGGCCTAAATGTTTGAATTTGTCTGAAATATAAGAGAGAAGTCTCAAACTGGAACTTATTGGACGGCTTTACTCCATGTTCAAAGTGCCTGTTTGTGTAGGCAAGGCAAGTTTATTTGTATAGCATAGAGACATTAAATAAAAAGCATGATTTAAGATCTAAACAAAGAAAGAAAGAAATAAGAACAATTGATAAAATCAGAGCAATAAAGACAAGATTGAAAAATTGAAAAATAAAATTATATGAAAGATAAGATAGAATAAACTCTAATAAAAATGATAAAAACGTTAAATCAGGAGTTAAAACATGATTCCGTTTTGAAACTCAAGCTTATTCAAATGCAGCTGAAAATAGATGTTTCTTCAACCTGGACTTAAATATGTAAAATATTAAAAATGTAAAATTCTCATTCAGGCCATTGGACAGTGACCCTGAAACGGTTTGATGACTTACTAAGAGACGTGTTCGGCTAAGTATTTTCTACCTGTTAGACATTGGCATGACTCAGCCCAGTTATTATTCACCTCGACATCCTGGTCACACGGCTGACTTTAAGCGTTTTTCAGGGGGAAAAGCTCTTCCTCTTCCATGCTTTACCTCCTGTGGGACCGGGACGCCTCCTCCTGCAACTAAAGGACCGAAAACCAAGCAACAAAAGCGGTGAAACTGACGGTATTTAGGAAACGTCACGATTAACCTTTCATGAAGTTTAATATCGCAATTAATCGTGAAAACGCGTAATCGTGACCCTGAGACTCGCATAAGGAGACATTAAAGACGAACTGTAGCTTCTAAGCTTCTCTGTGGGAGATCATCGTACAGGCAAGGCGAGTTTATTTAGAACAATTCAACGAGAAGGTGATTCAAAGTGCTTCACAGAGACATTAAAACAAGAAATAAAAAGCATGATTTAAAATTTAAACAAAAGAAAGAAATAAGAACAATAGATAAAATCAGAAAAAAATATATATATGAAAGATAAAATCAGGAGTTAAAATATGATTCCGTTTTTAAACAGATTCAGCTGATCTGAGGCTTTCTGGGAGTTTGTTCCAGACATGTGGAGCATAGAAGCTGAATGCAGCTTCTCCAGGTCTGGTTCTGACTCTGGGAACTGATAAAGAACTGGATCCAGATGACCTGAGGGGTCTGGGAGGTTCATAGTGGGTCAGGAGGTCACTGATGCATTTTGGACCATTCAGAGCTTTATAGACCAGCATCAGAACTTTAAAGTCTATCCTCTGATGGACCAGCATCAGAACCTTAAAGTCTATCCTCTGATGGACCGGCAGCCGGTGGAAAGACCTCACAGCTGGACTGATGTGCTCCACTTCTTTGGTCTCAGTGAGGACTCGAGCAGCTGAGTTCTGGATGAGCTGCAGGTGTCTAACTGACTTTTTAAAGATGCTTTTAGAATAATCAAACCGACTAAAGATGAATGCATGGACCAGTTCTTCCAGGTCCTGCTGAGACATCAGAGCTTTTAACCTTGATATATTCTTAAGGTTGATAGAAGGCTGACTTTGTTATTGCCTTAGAAGAAGAAATGTGAGGAAGTTCTTGTCTCCATCCACTTAAAATCAGTTTTAGGTGTTTTTATTTGTGCTTCAGAGCAAAACCACTGCGAAACAAAGACGGTTTGTTGCTCTGATTCAACTCTTTTGGCTGCGACTTCTCATTTTTCTCCCTGTGGGGACAGTTCCTGGGGTCCATTGTGGATGTTAAACCGGAGGCAGAAGGTGGAAAAGAAAAGGAATATTGGACTTTCCACTGGAAAGATTAAAGATGGTCTTAAAGTATTAACACCCCCCCCCCCATATCTCCTTTTATAGCCACAGGTTCCTCCAGCTGAAATGCAGCTCAGGTTATGCTTGTATTTTCTCTTTAAGCACTCAGAAAACATGTGTCTGGGTTACCATGGCTACGAGCATAGAGTGAATGATTGGGCAGGAAAGTTAGGCAAAGGAAACGCTCCCCGCAGGCTAACTTTTGTACAAACATTCGCACAGTTTCTGAACATACGATGGGAGCATTGTGTTTTCTGATGGTTATCATTCATTTTTACGCAGTAATCTGCTCTTATTTAACTGCTGGTGCTAGAAATAACTGGTTGGGTGTTAATGGCTGTGCAGGATTTCTAATAAGGCTTAAGAAAAAGAACGTTTTTGGAGATTGTTTTGAGTTTATGGCACAAAATTGGCTGATAAACTGCTTCAGGCTTCCAGAAACATTAATCTGGTGTGAATAAAGCAGGCTGCCAGCCCTCCTCCAGCAGCTCTGATGATGTCTTTGTTTGACTTTCTGTGGAATCTCCAAATAAAACAGTTTCCCTGTTCTCTAATTCCCTGATGAGTTTCTCACTTTTAATGTGGCCTGTCGTGCTTTTAAAGTGCACGTATGTGGCCTGTCGTGCTTTTAAAGTGCACGTATGTGGCCTGTCGTGCTTTTAAAGTGCACGTATGTGGCCTGTCGTGCTTTTAAAGTGCACGTATGTGGCCTGTCGTGCTTTTAAAGTGCACGTATGTGGCCTGTCGTGCTTTTAAAGTGCACGTATGTGGCCTGTCGTGCTTTTAAAGTGCACGTATGTGGCCTGTCGTGCTTTTAAAGTGCACGTATGTGGCCTGTCGTGCTTTTAAAGTGCACGTATGTGGCCTGTCGTGCTTTTAAAGTGCACGTATGTGGCCTGTCGTGCTTTTAAAGTGCACGTATGTGGCCTGTCGTGCTTTTAAAGTGCACGTATGTGGCCTGTCGTGCTTTTAAAGTGCACGTATGTGGCCTGTCGTGCTTTTAAAGTGCACGTATGTGGCCTGTCGTGCTTTTAAAGTGCACGTATGTGGCCTGTCGTGCTTTTAAAGTGCACGTATGTGGCCTGTCGTGCTTTTAAAGTGCACGTATGTGGCCTGTCGTGCTTTTAAAGTGCACGTACGCACACTTCTGCCTCTGTGTGGGTCATGAAACAACAACACAGGAAAGTTTTATGGTGTTCTTTGGCATCTCATAGATGGGATTTTGCACAGCTAAATTCAATTCAACTTTATTTATAAAGCGCCAGATTACAACAATCGGCATCTCAAGGCACTTAAGTAATAAAGTCCAATTCAAGCCAATTGGAATTCAATTCATTGTAATTATAATCCAGTTAATTCATATAGAGCCAATTCAAAAATAATATCCGAGCTAAGGAAACCAACAGATTGGACCGAAACTTGTCTTCAGTCCAATCTCCCGTCCTGAGCCTGAGGGACTGTGGAAAGGAACGACTCCCTTTAACAGGAAGAAACCTCTGGCAGAACCAGAACCAGGAAGAAACCTCTGGCAGAACCAGGAAGAAACCTCTGGCAGAACCAGTTCTTATTGGGGGAGGATCAGCATCACGACCTTTTCAGGCCCTTCTTATCAGCATCATCCCTCTAGCTGCCGGCATGGCTCTATTCCAGCCACGTGATTGGTTCAGCCCGACACTCCTCTCGCTGTCATTGGCTATTCGTATTCTCTGTTAAAAGATGGACGAATGTAATCAAAGTTTCATATCGCTTTCCTTTTCATAACTTTTCCTCGATAGCTATCGTTTTATGGCCCGGTCCCAGCTGTTGGATATTTCCTCACTTATCCTGTGAAATACCACAGTTCATACTTCATGTATGACACTGCTGATTCTCTCAGGTTGTGTCCAAGTTTCATGAACTCCAGTTTGACTGTTTGAGTGCAGGACGCTTGCTTTGATATTCGGTGTGTCCTGATAACAGATATTTACAGGTTGTTACTCATTTATAACACTTGAGGTCTACAAATATTCACATTTAATACAACAAGATAACTCAAAGTTCAATGGATTTCCACAAAAATATTCACAGGATGATGGAGACGACAAATAGGATTAGTTGGTTGACGCCAGCTTATTATTTTAAAATCGATCCCAAAGCTGACAGCAGCACAGCCGCTGGTCTTATATTTTTAAAGCTTGCATCATTCTTGTTGCTCCTGTGGTTCAGCGCTGGGTACAGAGATGAAATGGCTGCTTCATGTTTACTGCAGTGTTGGCGTCCTGATTGGTTGGAAGTAGCGGTGCAACGGATCATCACTAATCCGTGATCCGTTCGGATCACTGACAGGAGTGAAAACGAAGGCTGCTCCACAACCGGACATCACAGCGGCAGATATGCAGCGCCTTGTTGCACAATCCGACCGGTTAAAGCATCACAAACGCTGTTTATAGCTGCAGACATGAGGCCAAATTCAGTTAAAGCAGGGAAATCTGCCTTTAATGTTGCACTTTAAGTTGTTTTTCATTAATTATGTTAAAAACAAGATGATATGTGCACATTAACATGATTTTATAGATTTTATTATATTTTTTTATTTTTTATTATTATTTTTTTATTATTGTATTTTAATTTAATGTGCACATTAACATGATTTTATTATATTTTTTTATTTTTTATTATTATTATTTTATATTTTTTATTTTAATTTAATCATTTAAAAGTGTTGAGAAACAAAAAGACCAAACTTATGTTTATTTTGTCTTTTTCTTTTGCTGAAAATGATCCGATCCGTGAGGTTTTTGATCCCTCGTTGGAAGTTCTCCTCTTGGGGGGGAAATGTTG
This sequence comes from Leuresthes tenuis, assembly GCF_036924035.1. Classification (NCBI taxonomy): domain Eukaryota; kingdom Metazoa; phylum Chordata; class Actinopteri; order Atheriniformes; family Atherinopsidae; genus Leuresthes; species Leuresthes tenuis. The sequence goes on from NW_027325374.1 coordinate 3,619,715, forward strand.
CAGAAATCGAGAAAATGTTGCACTTTAAGTTGTTTTTCATTGATTATGATAATAATAATTCATATATTATGTGCACATTAACATGATTTTATATGTATTTTTATTTTTTATTATTATTATTATTTTATATTTATTATTATTATATTTTAATTTAATCATTTAAAAGTGTTGAGAAACAAAAAGACCAAACTTATGTTTATTTATTTATTTTTTTTGCTGATCCGAAAATGATCCGATCCGGGAGTTTTTTGATCCGTTGCTCCCCTCGTTGGAAGAAAAATCGAGCCTGGGGTGAAGAATCCGTCCAAAAAGGCTGCTTTGCAGCTAAGAAATGTTGTGAAACGATAAAAGTCGTGTCCGGGACAGAAATCTCCCTCAGCACAGATGGTTTGGATAGTTTGTAGATTTTCAACAGTGTTCTGATGCATCTTCAGATTCAGGAACACTTCATTCATCCCTCAGGGGAAATTCTTTAATCCCCCCTTACTTTTCATCAAGTTTCAGCTTTTTCTACACTTTTTTTCACGTATTTCGGCTCTCGGGTTGAGTCCACTTGGGTTTTGATGAGCTGAAGAAGGGTTCTGAGTGCAGAAGGGGAGGGAAAGTCGTGGGAAAAGTGGTTATTCCTGTCATGATGTTAATGTAATCTGGAGACAATTACACCATTTACTTAATGGCAGTAATATGGGAGATGAAATGAGTTGACATGAAGCCAAGTCCAAGCTGTCACATCCCTGAAAAGCCCTGCTGAACCCCCCCCCCCCCATCCAGGCGGGTGGAAAATAATGTGGATGGGGTGAAATGCACAAAAATGGATCTGAAAATGGGGCCTTTAACGCCAGCTTTATTCATTTGCCGCTATGGCGTAACCACGCATTCTTTGGGGGGTCGTGTCCCCCCCCAATATTGAGAAAATACCAACCTGCCCCCCCCAATATACAGAAGAAAATATGTAAAATGCATGTTCTCCTTTTCTGAACCCTGTCAAGGGATCGGTCTCTTGTTACGTCTTATTTATTTTCAATTTATTTCCGTGTGTTACCGTGGTAACGGCTGCGCCGTTGTTGATGCTAACACTCTAGCCAATGAGAGCGACCCACCGGGCCAAGCTCAACAGGAGCAGATTGTACCAGAACAGGAAATCCAACACAGAATCAACAAAATAAACTTCCGCCCCCTTTCAAAATAAAACAACTTAAAACAAAAATAACATCAGACTATTAGACTTTTCATTGTTAATGCACATTTTGAGACATTGACACAATAGAAATGAACCTGGACTTAAAAGTCCTCGGCACAGTTTTTGTTAAAGGAAAAGTCTGTAATTTGTTACATCATTAGTTGTCCTTATTAAAATATTTCCATAAACATGCTTTGGGTATTTGGTCGTTTTCCATTGGAAGCTGTCCTATTTGCTCCAGTACTACTGGAAGAGCATAATTGTAATTGGTAGGTGTGTTTAAGGTCAGTAAACAGTAAGCAACTAACCAAAACAAAGTGGGGGGGCAGTCACTGTCTCGGAGAAATTACACTATTCCTTTAGATGTGAACTTCCATGGTCAATGTAGTCCTCTAAACTATGTTCTAAATGTCCAATTTTTCATATATAAATAAAGAATTGTAGATAATGCACTCAACAATTTTGTTTTTCTTGGACCCCCCCAATGTCTAAACCATGGTTACGCCCTTGATTTGCCGCCATGACCGCAGGGCCTCTTTGCACCTTCGGTTGTGTCTTTTGTGCCTGCAGGAAACCGTTAAATCTGAGAGTAAAACAGCTGCAGGTGAATGTGGGAGATTTGCTTTAATCTGATCGGCTTCTTCTGAGATTTGGAGCCTGAACTTGTTTCGTTTAATGCTGTTTGCACGGCATAAACCTTGATAACGATCCTCATTCTACAGAATGAGTTCAATCTCTCAGAATCTGAGAGATTAACGAGCATTTAAACAGGAAGGAGAATTTCCAGAGCTAAGAAAGAAGACGAATACCCAACATAAACGAGAGGAAATCACTCTGAAGAGTTGCGTTTCAGCCTGAACTGGTCCAAAACTGTAAGGATCAACAAAAGCTATAATTCCTAATTAGTTCCACCTGCATTTTTGAATAAATTATGCTTATTGAAGCGACTCCTCTGACCCGTGCTTCCACGTAACCTGTGGGAGATTGTAGCGCTCGTGCTAACGTAAGCGTTTGCTGCAGCTCTGAGCATCTTAACCATAAAACGACTTGATATCCTGAAAGGCTCCATGCACACCTTCTGCTGACACAGTGAATATAAACTGCTGAAGGATTTTCTGTAGTGGAACAATAGAAAAGCTGCTGCTTTAGGCTTAAATGGGTTGTAAAATGTTAGCTATATTTTACATTAAAATGACAAAGGATGAGACGGGGAGGATAAATTTAAAAACCAACAATGTGTGTATCATACTGCAGACTTCTGTGTCTGTATCACAACCTGGTGAAGCTGTTTCTCCTTTTTTACAGAGTAAAAGGAGCCAAAACACGTGTTTTTGGGCTCATCCTCATCTTACTTACAGATAACCTCAACATCCTAATGTTGATAAATTGAAAAGAGAAAAGAGTTGATATAATAAAAGAGAATGTCATGGACCAGCATGAGGAGAGTCATCGTAAGATTCAGCATATGCAGTCAGTAAAAAGTAGCCATGATGGTTTTTGTAGTATTTGACATTTATTTTGGCTTAAAAAGCCTAAATTTGTCGCCCATGAGCTGCTTTTTAATCACATTCACTGATGGTTAATCGCTGCATAACTTGGATTCTCTTCCAAATTAAATGATCAGTAAAAAAAAAAAGTTAAATTGGTCAAATTCTATCATTTAATTTCTTGTTTTTGAGTAGAAAAATAATATTTGATGGTGCGTTCAGTGACAAATGGGAAATATGAGTTTCCAACTTCAGACTGGGGAAAAGAAAACGAAGAAGTCAGATTTCTGTATTGGGATGTGTAGCCTTACAGAAAGTACTGGTTGAGCATGTTTGGCTGCGTTTTGGCTTAAGTTAAGTGAACTTTAAAACTAATGTTGAGATTTGATGTTAAAATCAAAGCAAAAGGTTTAGATTTTTCACGTCTGATGTACGGCGAATGCAGGATCATCTGAAGTACAGAGGAGGAGGCTGGATAACCTGATAAAGGCACATTTTCAGATACATGGAGACCCAAACAAAATGCCAGGGTTACGTTTTCTTCTTAGTTTTTGAATTCAGACACAAATATATGCTCTCAGGCACAGAAAAACTGATTTTCCTGTGTGTCCCCTGAACTATACCATGTATGTGAGCACAGGGAGCAGAAAAGAAATGACAAAGATGTAAAGGGGCTGGCAGAAAGTGACACTCTGAAGACAAAACCTGAGTTTCATTTACTCCAAAATGGTCATGCCATCGGTGTTGGTACCAAAGAAGTCCAAAGTGTGAATTAGTCGTGGAAGACGGGAGTTTTCAGGACATTTCTGAAGGTAGAACGGGACAGTCCAGCTCTGACGGCGTCCTTGTGGAACCATAAAGCAGAACAATCTGGACTGAGACTCACTCAGTGGGTCCACATGATGAGATTAACTGGATTATAGTTGGGTTATGCTCCTTATCTGAGGGTAATTTCAGCTCCGATCCTGGGAGGTGGAAAGGACTTAGAATCCGGTTCGAAGGACCATTATGTCAGAAAAATTCTCTCAAAATTAGGCTCAGAGTCGCTGGATACGATCAACACAAAACATTTATTTCTTCCAAGAAAGAGACAAGTCCAGACAACCTGTGAGGAAGCTGGCTCAGAGTTGTCTGCTAACAAAATGCTAAGCTATTGCTATTTATATTGTTTATGCTTGCTGGCCACACAATGTTATGGGAAAGGGACGTTCAATGTTATGGGAAAAGGCATTACTCGCCATTTAATGTTACGGGAAGACGAGTTCAGACAGTCAAAAACACTTTTTCTTGCTACATAGTATTATGAGAACCAAAAGACAGGAGGAGCCCCCCCCCCCCCCCCCCCCCCCCCCTCCATCACAGAAACTCTTATTCTTGCAGCTTTTCTCATAGTATAACTGTATAATTTGTCTAACATCAGCGTTGGACATCTTTCCTGAGTAGAAGTCTCTCTGTTGGCGCCGATGAACGATTCAAACTTGATTTGGTTGAGCAGCGGTAACCAGAAGAGTCCAGAATGTCGTGTACTTTTCCACCGGGCCTGATTTTTTTCTTTAAACCAAGAGACATAACGTGGTTATCCAGCATGATGCTGAAGCCTCTCAGTCTGGGAGACGCGAAGGTCCACGAAAACAAAATAAGAACAGCAGCAGCAGCATTTAGCTGGAGATGGCGCTGACATTTGGGAGAGAATGCCTCGACTGTGGGGTGCCGTTAGAGGAACTGACACAGTGCATGACTGTTGCTCACGACAACAGATGTGGAGACGTCGCTCTGCTCTCTGCAGACAGGCGTGTTTTCTAACTGTACTGAACCGCTCGGAACCAGAGACCAACCAGAGAAATCTGCACTCGGCTGGACTTGTTTAACAGCTGCTGATTGCAGAGATTACTGATTATAGAGCCTCAATGGCCACATTAAGAAGAAATAAACTGGAATTGTTCTTAAGGTAGATGTCCATAAAGAGAATGTTAGTTTAAAAAGAAGTTTACGAGGCCTTCAGATGGCCTATAAAACCAGCCCACGGCATGCAGATTAATCCGCCGCTACAACTAGTCCCAAAAGAAAAGGACTATATCCTCCCGTCTGATTTATAGACTTTTTATTATTAAAGATTTGCAGGAGTAAATGGGTGTTGGGACGAAAGTATCAGATGCATTTTTGGCCATAAGAAGCGACGGTGACAGAGGATCCGTTAGCAGTGCAGAGAGGACCACATTCATCATGTTTAGCTGTGGAAACGTCAGTGTATCGCACCAGAGTTTCTACAAAGGCAGGCTCTGATGTTTTATCATCCTTTTCCCATGAACAGTAGCAGGGCCTCTCTACGTTTTCCTCATCCATTTAGCTGCTGACAAACACTCACGCTGGCTTTCTCAATCTCGCCCTATTTGTTGCTGGTCTGGAGCCCGTTTAGGATTGGTTATCGCTCTCGCCTTCTTCTCGGGGGCTCGGGGAGTCTCGCCTCCTCTGCTGTTGCAATAGAAACCCCTGCAGCAATGCACTGCTGTGCTCGTGTGTGTGTGTGTGTTTAATAGTCCCTGGTTGTTTCCCTTTGATGTTTCGGTGCTTTTCCAGCTCACTAAATGCACACAAACAGCGGTGGCACTCCTACTGCAAAAAGACGGAGATTAGCAGGCAATTACGTGGTAACAGATTCAAGTGCTCACGCGTGTTTTAATGCATATGTGGACCTGCAGTGGTCATGGAAACTGAATGTTGGATGGATTATGCAAATATTACGCTCTGAGACTCCCCCTCACGCGTTCTTCTCCATCCTCCAGCAAACGGTGGGGATTGTCGGCTCGGGATTCAAACGGCAGCCTGAAACTGTGTCAAAGGCACAGTGGAGCAGAGTGCTGCATAATTCTCCGCTTTCCATCGCTCCCAGCCTCACTTAGACCAATATTAGTGCTCCATTTTCCACCTTCTCTTGTGTCCCTGTCTTGAGTGGTCGAAGCAATCACAGCCCATTGTCTTCTGCGCCGTATTTTGGGCTAAGATGAGGACGGGGAATCTCACTGGAGCCGTTATTCATCAGCCATCTGTATTTCTCAGGTGATCATAATGGAGACTATTGATGGTGGGATTTCTTTCTGCTTGTTAGCGACACAGCAGAGGAAATCTATTTGCATTATACCCCTTATTCCTCCGGGGATTAGCTGTTAAAATGAGCATTTTTTTCTCTTTAACATGTTGCTTTACACTTTGGAAACGAGTGACAGTTTGAGCTCCATCCTGTCCTCCGCTGTCGGTGCCTCATTATGCAGCTGGTTACAGGTTTAATTCAGGGCTGCGGTTCCCTTTAGACTGGCGAGGTGACGGTCATTCCCCTCATTTAAAGTAGTAGAGATAAAACTGATGAAGTTTTCTGAGGCAGCAGGTAGTTTTCAACCTTAAATTTCTTGTTTGAGAATCTCACAAACGCACTTTTTAAAGCTGGAAGGTTTTTGTTTGAACCAATGCAGCTCACCTGTTGAACAGTGAAGTGGCGCATGCTGTGCACGTAAACTGTGCACGTAAACTGTGCACGTAATGTGACTCACGTGGGTTTGGAAGGTGTCAGTGTTAAATGTTCCAGTAAATCTCATTAGGACTTAACCGGCCTTCTGAAATTAATCTTTCCGGTCTCCTGTAGGTTCGTAAAACGCCAAAGAAACAGATTCTTGGTCTTCTTCTTCTTCTTCTTCTTCTTCTTCTTCTTCTTCTTCTCTGAGTGTTTCGTTCTCGGTTCGTTTACCACAGTAATTAAAAAAGTATCTGGGTGTATTTGTTTAAACCGTGACTGAGCCGACCGGAGCCTCTTTAGTTGGCGTTTCCCATGGAAACGGTTGAGCGACGTCCAGCAGCAGGCGTTGCTTGGAGACCTGTTGTCGGCTTCGGTGACGCACATCTCACAGGGGCGTGCGTAACATCCTCAGATGACACGGTGGACTCTTCTGTTCCTCAGAAAGTTCACTTTCACCACATTTGGTGAAACCCGTCAGGCTTTATAAAGCATTCAACCATCATCTGATTGAGCCTTTGTGTCTCCTGCATTTAAACCATCCAGGTTAGGACCTGTGGAAGATGCCAAATACACCGGGGAGCATGGGGGTGTCCCTCCAGCTGTCTTTGAGCAGTGAGAGTGGGAATCAAACCGCCAACCTTCAGGTTATTGGACCAGTCTTGCCACTGATCCACGGCCGCCTGCAGCTCCTTCACACGCTGGAAAACGCCTTCCATCTGTGTTATAAATTAGTTTTAGCTCTCAAACAAATCGGCCATGACGCCACACAACGGTGAACATTGTGTGTTTCGTCCCACTTTGGGTTACATGGTCCTGTAAAGAATCAGATTAATGGCTAAATTACAATAAGACTGAGTTATGAAGTTCATGTATACACCTTAGTTTGACTAAAAACTGAACCAGATCTTGTCCTGCTGTTGAACATATTTGTTCACAGATAGCATCACCAAACAAATGCTCCTGTCTAAGGTGACTAAAAATGGCAGCAGACAGCTGTTTAACCCCTTAAACTCCGGTATAAATAGACTGTTTCAGCCTGGATTTAAACATTGTCAGAGTTGAGGCCTGTCTCACTTCTTTTTTTGGAGCATAAAGACTTTAGGAGCATAAAACTGAAACGCAGCCTCAGCTTGTTTAGTCCTGACTCTGGGCACCATCATAGATGCCATGTTTTTTAACTGAATGCAGATATCAAGCCCCTCTACTTTTTCATCTAGAGGCGAGTTTATTTGTAGAGCACAAGGCAATTCAAAGTGATTTACAACTACATACAGTCCCAAGAAGGCAAATAAAATCATTCAATAAAACATGAAAATAATCATAAGTGAATTCAATTAAAAGGAAAGAGTGCAGATTAAATACTTTATGCACAGCTAAATAAACTGTTTTCAGCCTGGATTTAAACATTGTTGAGGCCCGTCTCACATCTTCTGGAGGATTGTTCCAGACTTTAGGAGCATAAAGCTGAAATGCAGCCTCAGCTTGTTTAATCCTGACTCTGGGCACCAGCAGGAGACCCCCCCCCTGAGGTACTCAGAGTCCCAGCTGGTTCATATCTGGCTCTAACATATCAGAGATGTACAGGAGCAGAACTGTTTTAAAGTCTATTCTCTGAGCGACAGGAAGCCAGTGCAGAGACCTGAGACCTGGACTAATATGGTCGTATTTCCTGGTTCCAGTCAGGACTCGAGCAGCAGCGTTCTGGATGTCCTGCAGCTGACTTATGGCCCGTTTAGAGCCCAGTGAGCAGCCGTTACAGTAGTCCAACCTGCTGGAGACAAACCCTTAATGTGGCTGTTAAAGTTCAGGTCTGAGTCCAATATTACCCCCAGATTTCTAACCTTAGGTTGTAGAGAGAGTCTCAAGGTGACTGATAACTTTGACTTTGTGTCTGTGGGCCACAGATGTCTGATGATGTTATTATTCATCCATTTTCTGCTTAATATGCTTTGGATGTCTGTCAGTGGCCAACTGATGGTGATAGTTACTCACTTAGGGAATTAGGGAAGTAAATACAATATTAAGATGTTTAATCTCAACCAAGAACTAAGATAAAGTTTCTAAAGTCTTCCAGATGTCCGAAGTGCTCCTTGGCTTTGATTCTGGAATATATTCCCCTGCTCGTCTCATTCATAATCATCCCGTAGGAGGTCAGCGGGGTTGAGGGGTTTTTCTCACTCAAACCCTTCAGTGGAGCCTCGTGGATGTCGTCCCGAAGGAGTCGACTGAGGACAGAACAGAAGTGATCGCTTTGAAAGCTTTGCAGAGACTTTTCCATCTGCTCTACTTGAGGTCGGATCGCGATACGTTTTGACCTTGGCTCCATGTGCTCAGCATGGGGCTCGTGATTCCACCAGATATGCCAGCCTCACTTTAGGAGTATCTCAACACGGTGGCCGTTCTGTCTGCTCGGCTAAAAATAAGCACCCAGTCTATTTCTGACAGAAAGCAGGTCAAGCTGCTCAGAGTAGAGCAGGAAGTAAGGGAATCTGGTCAATTTTCTAAATAAAGCAGCCTCTGCAGACTCCCAGATGTGTATCGCATCGCTGCATCGACATAACTAGCGGCACCAGTCTGGAAGTCAATCAATCGTTGACCTTTTTTTAATGATTGAGAGGTTCAAAAGCTCAAATAACGCCACAGATCCTGGTGATGGACATACTAAGAAATACTAAATGACTGAACAAAGCTGCATCGTCTGCTGGAATTCCAGGATAAAAGTCAAGTGAACCCAAATCATGCCTTAGAAAACGTCTTTGAGATCGCCTCCAGGGGTCAAAGGTTCAGGTTTGTCCTTTATCCATCACCTGTTCATCAGGGTGAGCACAGAAGAGAGAAAAACACTCGCCGGTGTTGGAAAAGGTGCGGCAGGGACTGGGTAAATCATGGAAAATCATTCGGTATTCTCCCATCTTCCAGCCATGTCAGACTAACCTCACTGCAGGCAAAGTCAGCGTCGACCTACTGTTACATTCATTCAGAGTCTCCCAGACTACATCCACCCAACTACTGCTGTCCAGCATCTGTCTGATGTAGCAGATGTTCGATCACAGGACAGTTAACAGGACTGTTTGTGGTCAACCTGACCCCATAACAGATTGATGAATATGTCCAAAAATGATCAAACTGCCACATTTTCCTTACTCTGTTCCCTACACGATGGTGTCCACTCCATACGTGTTGCTGCACATCATTTTTTAAGCACAAACTGGTAAAAATACGTACATTTTAGGGGCATTTTGCACCCCCCAGTTTGTGGTTAGGGATAGGCAATGATTTCTGACCTTTAGAACTAATTCGAACTTGATGCAGATGCTGGTGTTGTGTTAGCAGCACAAACTCTTCCAGGTAAAGCCAACAAGTTTACCCCGACAATGCCTAGTTGTTCGCTCTTTTTCTACCAGCATATGGGAAGGTTTGTGACGGGTAGGATGATCTCTGTCACATTTTGGGGTTAGTTAATTATAGCTTTGCGTGGCTAAAGAGTATGACGGCAAAATAAACGACAAACATGTGTTCGGGTTGAGTGACTCCCCTATTTTCTCCTGAAATCCACATCCTGTCATGTCAGGCAAGGGCGTAACCATGGTTTAGACATTGGGGGGGTCCAAGAAAAACTAAATTGTTGAGTGCATTAACTACAATTCTTTATTTATATATGAAAAATTGGACATTTAGAACATAGTTTAGAGGACTACATTGACCATGTAAGTTCACATCTAAAGGAATAGTGTAATTTCTCCGAGACAGTGACTGCCCCCCCACTTTGTTTTGGTTAGTTGCTTACTGTTTACTGACCTTAAACACACCTACCAATTACAATTATGCTCTTCCAGTAGTACTGTAGCAAATAGGACAGCTTCCAGTGGAAAACGACCAAATACCCAAAGCATGTTTATGGAAATATTTTAATAAGGACAACTAATGATGTAACAAATTACAGACTTTTCCTTTAACACAAAATGTGCTGAGGACTTTTAAGTCCAGGTTCATTTCTATTGTGTCAATGTCTCAAAATGTGCATTAACAATGAAAAGTCTAATAGTCTAATGTTATTTTTGTTTTAAGTTGTTTTATTTTGAAAGGGGGCGGAAGTTTATTTTGTTGATTCTGTGTTGGATTTCCTGTTCTGGTACAATCTGCTCTGTTGAGCTTGGCGTTACGTTCCCACGGTAACACACGGAAATACATTGAAAATAAATAAGACATAACAAGAGACCGATCCCTTGACAGGGTTCATAAAAGGAGAACATGCATTTTACATATTTTCTTCTGTATATTGGGGGGGACAGGTTGGTATTTTCTCAATATTGGGGGGGACACGACCCCCCCAAAGAATGCGTGGTTACGCCATAGATGTCAGGTGAACGCAGCCTGGCAGAAAACAGCCTGGCGACATCACCGAGTTTCCAACCATAGCCTCAGTGGGGTTACATGGTCCTGTAAAGAATCGGATTAATGGCTAAATTACAATAAGACTGAGTTATGAAGTTCATGTATACACCTTAGTTTGACTACAAACTGGACCGGATCTTGTTAAGTGTAGTTTATGCTTCTCCAGACGTGGATCCCTACGCTGGAGCCTGACCCTAACCCTCCAAAAAATCCTGACTACGCATCGAGTTGACCGTAAGGGCTGTGATTGGTCCGCTCAGAACGTAATTTCCGGCAGTCTTAATGGCTGTACACGGCGAAGAAGCTCGTCAAAGACATTCGAAAGTATCGGAAATGCTCAGGTCCCTCAGTGGGTGAACCAGTGAGGGTCGGCCGGTCGTACAGAACCACCTCCGCAAACTTTTGTTCTGCAGTATCGATGAGCTCCAGCTGTAAATACAGCTGCTTCACCTCGGTTGCCATTGGTTACTGTTGTTAACCGTGACCGGAAGAGAAAGCAAGGACTCGGCTATAACCTGAAACCACACAAACACTCAGCCACACCCCCCGTTACACTGAAGCATAAACTAGGCTGGACTCGCAGTCGGATTAAGACCCAGAGAAAACCTGGAGACGATATTACTGTTGTTGCCGCCGTCGGAAAGAAACGAACCAAAACAACCCGTCCCCCCCCCCCGTCCTATAGGAGACTGCAGCCACAGAGATTTTATGGTCTGGAAAGCGGCCCCTCCCCTCCACTCGGACTTTTTATGAGGCAGAAAAAGGAGGAAACACGTGACTCCTGATGGGGAAACGAGTTTCTGTCACAGATTTAGAAAATCAGAAAGGAAATACAAGGAGAAGTGAATGAATTATGGCGGGAAAATGTGTTTGAATTTGTTGAAAGTGAATGGCGTCTGAGAGTCATCCTTCTTTAGCCAAAAAACATCCAATTTGATATCAGTCGGATTAATGGCTAAATTACAGTAAGATTGAATTATTCAGTTCATGTTGACACCTTAATCTGACAAAATTAAGCTAATAGTTAATCGAATTAAGACCCATAACCAGCTCATCACAGATGGAGAGGGACGCAGCTTCATCTCGCTCTGCGTTCGCCATCTTTCTGAATACCTGAGTTTGTTGTTGTTGGTGGTGAAGACGTCAACAGGAAGTGTCTCTATTAGCGATAGCTGAAATGGGGACAGCGCCACCTATCGTACCGGGGTATGACATGCTTTGTGCCAGTGATTCCATTCATTCACCGCCATATATCCAAGGATAATTACCCTCAGATAAGGAGCAGAACCCAACTGTAGCTGTAATCCAGTTAATCTCAGCATGTGGACCCACTGAGTGAAACAAATGGACAAACTCAGGAAGGATTCGGCGGCTGTTTCACCATTCGACGCGACGCCACTGTGGGTTTAAATTGTTTAAAATCAGCCTGGGGTGGATGGATGGTGTTTTTTAGAAGTGCAGCCAGAGCTATCATTGAATCAATGTGTTGTTGGAGCTCCAAACCCGGTTTGTTTTTAAATGGTGACCTTGGTGGATGGCCCTAAAACCCACCCACACCACCACTGAGGACGCCAGCCAACCTGCTCTGAAACACTGCCAGAGCTGAAGTGCAGAAATGCAGTAAATGTGCAGAAAAACAAAGCACTCGGTCAAATATATCATTACCCACCAGTACAAACAGAGATTAACACAGCTGTGCTTAAACGGCACCCCCGAAAAGTACCTGTGACTGTGAACCCTGGACGAACACCTCCTCAGGCAGTGAACTTCCTGCTGTTTTTGGGTCTTTCACTCTGCTGTCAGGAGTGAAACACGACTGTCTTATCGGACGTTTTCAGCCCCAGATGCAACAGAACATGAGTCAGGTTTTTCCTCCTGTTTATGTGCAGATGTTTGAGGTAAATGGATGTGAACGTGGGTCATAATGAACCTGCCACATCACCAGAATGAAGATGTGCTGCTGACATCCTAACAGATGAGTCAGAATCTGGTTGCAGACCCGGTGACATCCTCAGGATGTCCACATGTGGTGAAAACAAAGCACAGATTGCACCTCTAACCTTATACTTCATGTATACTCAACATCAGTTGTTAGCAGTCTGTAAATCATTCGTAAATGAAGGAAGTCATCTGCAGATATTCACTAAATATCTTTTTTATATCAAAGGATTTGTAGCTTGTGGATATGAAGGAATTCTGCTCTCATGTAAAAACCGTGTCCGGGACACTTTCCTCTCTAACCCATTTAGACATCTGCCTCCGTGGCTCTTGTGCTGCTTGGTTGTTGATATGATGCTTGGTGGAAAATCACTATTCCCCAATCTGAGGAGCAGAATAGGCCGAGTGTTTTCTGCCTCTAAAAGGCTTAGGACGCCGACTGCTGCAGAGTTCCCCTGACTGGCGCTGTGCTGAGGCACGTGGCCAGAATCGCTTATTGGCACTTCACCGCCATCTGCCAAGACTGCAAGGTTTGCTTATCAGGCAGCACATTTAAAAGTGTGAACTTTGTGGAAGGCAGTAACAGGATGGGAAGTTCCCTCTAGGTTTTATGTAAAAGAAAACGATCCTTCGGTTTAGGCCGTATAACTGGAGTAATGTGGAGATAAACGCTGCATTTACACCCCATTTACTCTGCGTTTTTCATGCGAGTTTTTATTTTTATTTTTAAATAAAGCAAAAAACTATGAGGTGATATTCAGTCTATGCAAAGTTTTTATGAAAGCTTGGATCAAAATCCATCCGCCTTGCTTCATTCCTTTAATCTTTATAGTGAAGAAGAGGTTCTTGCTCTCACTTTGGTGCTCACCTCCAACTTAAAAACAAGTGCCCAAGCAAGGCAATTAACCCCCAGCTGCTCCGCGGGAGCTGGAGGAAGCTCTCATGTGATGTGGGCCGCTCGCCTTCTTCACCTGCTTCTCCACCCTCAGGCTCTTGTAAGGCCTGTCGCTTCTCATCAGTCAGAAAACTCTCATATTAAGACGTTTTACAGCCAAATGAGCTGGTGGATGGTTTGAGATTCAGATGCTGCCACTTATCGGTCTCACTGGAAAGGAATGCCACGGTAAGCAGTGCTAATGCCCGTGAAATCCGAGTCAGGAGGTGTGGCAGCTGTGGGCAGGGGGGGGGCACGGTACAGCTGTGCACAGCTGCTTTATCAATCAAGACGCTGCGTATTAGATGGTGGGAAACCTGCGTCTGAGTAGCTGTTCAGTGCTCGAAAGATGGAGTTTCAGCTTTAAGCAAAAGGATTTATCCAAATGTAAAGATGCTGGAGGGGAGGTAAGGATCTGCTGCACTGTTCAGAACTAAAGATGGATCCATACTTTGTTAATATCAGAGGAAATTCGGCCATCCAGTTGCTTATATGAGCAAAAAGACACTGCTGCTCCTCACTGGGCTCAGTTGGAGGATAATACTGTGATTAAGACTCAGTCAAACTTGTATAAATGTGTTATTGAGTGTAATTTTGAAGCACTTGTCCTGATTAGAGTCCCAACAAACAGCCGGGAATTAACCATATTGCGTTTCCACTTGTTCTGAGTGTGTTTTGTGCCCACGAACCCCGAATTCAGACTTCAGGATCATGTTTCTATGCTCAATCTGCCTTATTTTGGTCCATTTTTGCTCCTAACAACCACCTCTGGTTTATAGAAAAAGAAACCTTCTAACCTGTGAAAATCTGACTCCATAAAACAAACAACACTGGATGTATTTGGAGGTATTTTGATCAACAGCGCGGTTCAGTTTCTCCGGTAAGATCCATCTAATATTTCACCGTCTGGGCCCCAAACTTATTGAGTTTCAGAGCTCCAGACCGACCGTTTCCACCAGCTGGAAGCATCAGGGAAGAATGTTGACATTATTTAGACTTGAATGCAACATTTTCAGATATATTTTTCCCTTTTCGACTGTATTACCGACAAATGATTTGATTGTGAACCCGTTTTAGAATGAAATATGTCGGAGTGAAGCTGTGTTTTAACAGAACAAATCATTACATCATCAGATTGTTACCAAAGCAGTTATAAGTTATATTATTTTGTTACCAAAGCAGCTATAAGTTATATTATTTTGTTACCAAAGCAGTTATAAGTTATATTATTTTGTTACCAAAGCAGCTATAAGTTATATTATTTTGTTACCAAAGCAGCTATAAGTTATATTATTTTGAGTTCCAATAGGTCGACACATCCGTGTTTCTGAGAATCGGATTCATCTGAACCCAAGCTAACCCTGTTTTAAACAAATTGGAAGCTCCTCTTTCAGGTGAGATGAACTGAATTTTAGTGATTATGCGTCGCGTTGTCGTGGCGTTTTACAAGCCTGTCATGTTTAAAGTTCGTGGTCAAAACTGGTTTTCCAGCCTAACTTGGGATGAAACTCACGGCACTGCTTTGTTCCCGATGTTTTTGATCTATAAAGTTTTCCTTTTCAAAGCTAAGATCACCAGCTGTTTCCACGTGTTTTTCCCATCAGAAATCTGCAAAGAAGAATGTATGAAAGATTAGTTTTTTAAACTTATTAACCAACAGTTCGAGGCCTTTAAAGGGGAACTCCGGTATTTTTAAACCTGGACCTTATTTCTGGCATGAAATACGTTCATCTACTCACTGAGAACAGTTTGGTGAAAGTCGGCGTCCTTCAGAAGATATTTAGATAACTGGAGATCCATATAACGGAGTGAACGGGGCTTAGACGATGCAGCCTCTAAATGAGGCATTATCTGTCTTTATTTCACCAATACTTTCAGAAGAATGGATGAACGAACGTGTGCTATAGCTCTGTTAGCTCATAGCTGCTGTTATGTGGCTACTTGCAGCTATAGGAGAGCTAACGGAGGGATTTCTACACAGGCACTCTACTGGGACCACTTCATCCACACGCCCCCCTGCAGCACAGTTTATTCACTCCGTGCTCTGTGACAGTCGGCTAACTTCACACAGAGTTTGCTGCTGATAGTTTTGTGCAACATGGCAGGATATTTATCAGATTTTGACAACATGAACGAAGACTTTGAGTAAGATGTAAATGTAATTTATTTAGTTTAATTCTAGCTTTGTCCAAAAAGGATATTTATCCGATTTTGACGATGTAGACGACGACTGAGTAAGATGGACGTTCTTACCTCTATAAGCCCCCCGATAGCTATATAACTCATAGCTGCTGTGTTGTTGTTATTGGCGGCTATCGGGGGGCTTATAGAGGGCTTTCTACACACTCGTCTACTGGGATGATGTCATCCACACGCCCCCCTGCAGCACAGTTTATTCACTCCGGTAACAACGTCCATCTTACTCAAAGTTGTCAAAATCTGATAAATATCCTGCCATGTTGCACAAAACTATCAGCAGCAAACTCTGTGTGAAGTTAGCCGACTGTCACAGAGCACGGAGTGAATAAACTGTGCTGCAGGGGGGCGTGTGGATGAAGTGGTCCCAGTAGAGTGCCTGTGTAGAAATCCCTCTATAAGCCCCCCCGATGGATGGTGGGAGGAAGCCGGAGTACCCGGAGAGAACCCTTCTTTAACCTTTAACCCTAACTATGTATAGATTAACAAGTGTGCTTTTATTTATTTTTTGCCTTTAGCCTGAAGTGAAAGTGATGTTTTGGGTAAATTTGGGTCAGATGGAGGTTGAACATTTTACATTAGAAATGACTTTTAATCTCTCAGATAAGAGCTGGGAAAAGCAATATTTTTGCTCTTACTCTTCTCTCTATAAACGTTCAAAGGAATCATTCGGATGACTTCTTTTAGGTGGGAAAAGACCAATTTCAGTGTTCCTAAGAGTCCTTTTTTAAGGGTTAGGGTTAGCGGTCGGTCTGTATTTAGATATTTGATGATCATCATCACACCGATCAGTTTTATATACTCTGAGCCATACGAATGCACCTCTGGGTGTTTGGGTGGTGCTTGGGCTTCATTATAACCTTGATGTGCTGCACCTGTGTGGCTGGTTAAGTTAAAAAAATCAGTTTTATGTTGCTGGGTTGTAACATAAACAGGGAGACATGAGCTATAAGAACTGAGTCATTGTACAGAGGAACTGCAGTGACTCTTGTCTCAGTTTTCTTATCGTTGCACTTAAATTCGATGCCTGCAATGTGTCTTTTTTTGAGAGTTTAGGATGCTTTATATCCTGTTTGTGTTGCCAATAAAACACCTGCAGCCAGGCTCAAGCTCTCTTTTAACCTCAGTTCAAAGACCTCTGCAGCAGACTGAGAAGAAAAAGCAAAGAGTGCGTCATCGTGTGATTTCTCCAGTGCATAGACACTCCGTTTCTAACTCTTTGCTGCTCTTTTCTGCTTCTTCACAGTTCACTAAACACAAACTTTGTGATTCCCAGTCGCTGCTTTGTTTTCTCCTCAGTAGCTCGATCCGTGTGTGGTTGAAAGCAGAAGGCGTGCGTCTGGCTGACGAGCCGCTCTGAGACCGCAAATCTCCAAACATATGCGAGTCGGCACATATAATCCGTCAAACTGTTCTCAGAGATGTGAAGGTTTCCACATTTTAAAAAATCTTTATCAGAGTGGAAAGAGCAGAGCGCCGGGAGAGGCTTGTGCAGCCGACTGCATGTGTGCTTATATCTTTATTTATGTGTAGCGACACGGCTGTCGGTGTTTCTTCCTCATGTTTACACACACATGCACGGCTGCGTCCAGCCTGAAGAAACCGCACCAACAAAGCTCACAGAAAGATGAAGCAGAGGCCGCAGATGTGTGAGACTATCGGCACTGAGGGAGCTCATTACTGTATTCTTTGGGCTGGAAAATGTCTGTCAGGAAGGATTCATTAGAGCCAACCTGCTGCAGCAGAGCGTGGTGCTGCTTCACAATCCGGGCTCCCCGGTGGTTGCTTTTGGGCAGGTGAAGCATCGCAGAGAATCTGCATCGCTGTGGAGGCTTTGTCCTGGTCATTTCCATTAAACTGCATGTCACCGAACACCTTGGGCTAGCTTCCTGCCAGCGCTCAGACCGCCTCAGTAGCTGCAGACGTTAATTTCCATCATCTTTTGTGCAGAAGCGTTTCATTCCTCTGCTTCTTTCTGCACCTTTTATTGTTCCTTTTCTGCAGCTCTCCTCCTCTCAGCGTTTAATTTAAAACGTGTCACAGCAGCTCTGAGGTTTTCACGAAGCTGGATGATTCTGATGGTGCAGTTTGACTGTAATGCTGAGCTAACTCGGTTCATTTAATCTGACCGGCAGCGCTGATCTAATTTAATCCTCAGGATTCGCCTCCTTTTTGTTGAAGATGTGAAGTTTCTGTCGTCTGTGACGGAACAAACTCAAGTTTGCTGCTGTTTTCTAGCATTTATTTCCATTCCACTGTAATATTCTGTGTCTCAGCATCATCTCTATACTTATTTTGCTCTCCTGACTTTGTATTTCCTGTCTCAGACTCGCACGCCACGTGTGACTCGGCTCAGCCCGACACAGCCGGCGCTCGCTGACCAGGCCAACAGGGTTTCCTTCGCCTCAGCTGAACATCTGGAGACCATGTCCGAACCGGATATCCCCATCGGCTTCAACCGGATGAACCGGCTTCGCCAGAGTCTGCCGCTCGCCCGCTCGTCCAGTCAAGCCAAGCTGCGGGCGCCAGGTCAGACCACCGTCCCTCAGAAACTCCTGATTCTGTTAGGGTTGCAGCAGAAATCTGCTTCAAAGCTCCACAGACAGTTTTTCTGTCTACTTTTTATGGTCCTGGAACAGATTAAGTCAAAAGAAATTAAATATTGACATATAAATGTACTTTCAATCAACTGGTTAACGAACCCTTTTATCGGTTTTAAATCAGCATTAATTATTTAATTTATCTTAGTTATTTAACATTTCTTTTTTTTCTTGGTAACATTATGAAAACAAACTTCCCAGATAATTGAACCACTTTTAGCTTTAATTCCGGCCGTAAACGCGGTGTTCTGCACTTCAGGGCCGTAGACTGTTCACACTGGAGTGTGATGGCGGTTAAATTATAACATAAACCACGCAAAAATAATCAGAATTGAGCACTAAGACATGCCGGGTTAACTTAGCCTCATTGTACCTCGTTTTTCTAATCTTTCGTTGCTGAATCCTGCCGTTCAACCTGTAAAGATGAGTTGGGTCATCGAGGATCTGGTCCAGTGGCGTGCACAGACTTTTTGAAGGGCACATCTGGTGCGTCCTCACCGCTGTAGAGGGCACTTTAGCACACATTTTTGCCTCCCAATAGGGCATTTTAGCATACATTTTGGCTCCCAAGAGGGCACTTTCGCATGCGTTTTGGCTCCCAAGAGGGCACGTTAGCACGCGTTTTGGCTCCCAAGAGGGCCCTTTAGCATACATTTTGGCTCCCAAGAGGGCACTTTCGCATGCGTTTTGGCTCCCAAGAGGGCACGTTAGCATACATTTTGGCTCCCAAGAGGGCCCTTTAGCACGTTTTGGCTCCCAAGAGGGCACTTTAGCACGCGTTTTGGCTCCCAAGAGGGCACTTTAGCATACAGTTTGGATCCCAAGAGGGCACTTTAGCACGTGTTTTGGCTCCCAAGAGGGCACTTTAGCATACAGTTTGGATCCCAAGAGGGCACTTTAGCACGTTTTGGCTCCCAAGAGGACCCTTTAGCATACGTTTTGGCTCCCATCATACAGCTGAGTTGCAGATGCCTGTTTGACTCCATAGATCCTACTGGCTGCGTTAATCGTGTGCTGATCCTGAGCGTGCATCATACCAACAGTACACACTGCAGGAGAGCCTGATAACACAAAGAATGCAGCTATCTAACCTAAAATGAGAACAAACATCCTCTTATTAAGTGCACAGTCCTTGAAAGTCAGTTTGCTGTCGATGTATAAGTGGAGACCGGCTCACCGTCAGTCCATAGATGGGGAAACTGCCTCTCTTATTAAAATCTATAACCTTGTTTTCTTTACATTGACCTTATGAAAGTGTCAGACTGTAAGGAACCCTCATGCTTAGAATAAGTCTGGACTGAGGAGGCTGCCTGACACTCATTAGTTTAGAGGCTGTGGAGGAAAGGTGACATTTATATCAGCTCATCAGTTTTTCAGCATATTGAACATGGAGAGTTTTAGCTCTCAGTCCTGTGGTGCTAACCTCACATTACAATATGTTTTTTACAAGTATACCTGAGGATGATGCCCACTGATTGCAGGCTTAAAGCAAAAAGATTGATTTGACACATCACACACAGACTGGACTGGATGCAAACATGTATTTTACATTTTTCCTTTTGATGGGCAGCAGTAAATAAACCAGCTTAGATTGGACTGCTTCCCCTACAGGGATCCACTTATCTGAGTTGATGTAAGGCATCAGGTGTTAATCTATTAGAGCCGGCCCAGTGTCAGACGTCAGTGTGCTGCCTATAGGAGTGGTGAACACAAACAGAGCTGTCAAACGCATCCTAATGATCCTGTCAAGCTACGTGTCATCTCTGATTAATGGCTTTGGCAGGAAGCTAAATCATCTCCTTCCTAACGCTATCCTTTTAGCATATGAGGAGGAGGGTGATGCATTCGCAGGCGACAGAAACAGTGGGACAAACGGCAACCAGGGTGTCAGGACCAATCATGAGAAGCATGATGCTAAAGCAGTCGTTACTATGCTAAACATGACAGTTTGAACCGCTCTAAAACCAACAAAAACAAATCACATCGGAGTTGTAGCTTCTAGCTAAAGCTAGGACAATAATAATGTGTTGATTCTTGGGACATGTACAGAGGATTTATCAGTCTGGGCTAAATACCACTACATTTAAGTGCACTTTATCTGCCATCAGTCTGCTTTTATCTTCCCTTTTAACTGCTCAGGTGTCTTTGACCTACAGGAAACTCTGCAATAATTGGTCAAGACTTAGCAAAAAGAGTGTTTTTTTTCTATTTAAATGCATCTTTAAATGTAATTTAAATAGTAATTTAAATGCTCAGGTGTCTCTGACCTACAGGAAACTGCAATAATTGGTCAAGACTTAGCAAAAAGATAGCAAAAAGAGTGTTTTTTTCTGTTTTGCTGCAATGCTACAAGTAATTTAAATGCATCTTTTGGGGTTTTTATGTAATAGACGTACGCAGAGTTCCAAATAGAAGTGAAATGAAAAGAAGGGTAAATGTGAGGAAGAAATGGTCTGGACAGGTGTACTCATCTCCTTTGCTTTGAAGCTCCAAATTATGATCTGATGCTGCCAATTACCCCAGAATTAACATAATTAGTTCAGTTAAGTCCAGCTGTGTGCAATCTAAGTGCCTCATCATGGTGATCTCATCACACACACCTGTTGTGAAACGTCTGCAGCACGAAGAAGACTGGAGAAGTACTGATGAAGAGCTCTGAATGTACCATAGGGCAGCACAAGATATCCTATTAGAAAATGAAGAAATATGGCACCACAGAAAATCTGTCAAGGAAGGACAGACCAGGCCCGATGGAGCTGAAAGTTCACAGCTGAGGTTATCTGGCCGTAGTACCATTATAATCCATAAAACTGGGCTGTCCATACGAACTAATGTGGATATGCTGCAGAAAACAGCAACTGTGCCTCTCCTCCACATGTCAGAACTGAGATTTTTACACTTCCTGAGGTGAAGATTCTGAGAAACAGCTCAGAAACAGTGAGAAACCGCTCACTGAGCATGATTCTGAGCATGCTCAGTTAGAAACATCCCCCACACTGAAGCACGGTGGTGGCAGCATCATGCTGTGGGGATTTTTTTTTGTGTTTATGTTCTAAAAAGCCTACAAAAATCCAGGTTTTTATAGAAACAAATGTATATATGTAGGAATATGTAGGAAAACTGTGAGCTGTAGACCATACAGTTCATGTGAGATGAGTGAGTTATTACATCATTTATGTCTCTTTTGTGTTAAATAATTCTGATTTATTAAAGGTTATCTGGCAGTAGTACCATTATAAAGCATGGACTCCATAAAACTGGGCTGTCCATACGAACTAATGTGGATATGCTGCAGAAAACAGCAACTATGCTCAGTTAGAAACATCCCCCACACTGAAGCACGGTGGTGGCAGCATCATGCTTTGGGGATTTTTTTTTGTGTTTATGTTCTAAAAAGCCTACAAAAATCCAGGTTTTTATAGAAACAAATTGGGAAAATAGTTATGTAGGAAAACTGTGAGCTGTAGACCATACAGTTCCTGTGAGATGAGTGAGTTATTACATCATTTATGTCTCTTTTGTGTTAAATAATTCTGATTTTCCACAACATTATTCCATGTTTAGCTCAATCTGTAGAATAAAACTCAGCTTAGACCCAGCTGATGTGTTTCGTACACTTAAACTCACTCTGAATACCACCCAAACAGCCCTGAATCAGTCAAAGCCCCGTTTGTTGTCATTTCTTTTGCCCTGTTCTGCACACCGGGGTCCAGGTCCCGGAGCACAGTCATGCCATCAAACACACATTATCATAAATTGCTGGTGTGATTGCAGATGTTCATTATTATCTTTTTAACCAAAGCAATCATGGCTGACAGGAAACATTTACACTCTCACCCGCTGCCCACTTATTAGAGACATTTAGCTCACAGAATCCTGCTAGAATCGTGATATTGAGGTAAAATGTGTCCCCTCCACTCTACCTCCATCACTTCTTCATCACTCCCCTTCAACCGTTGTGGATCTCCCTCATTGCTCCTCCCCATCCATAAATGCAGGGATCTTGTTCCTCCAGCTTGGGGAGGAAACCCGCCGGGTGCACCTGACCCACGAGCTGACCAGCCTGGATACCCTGAGGGCCCTGATCGTGCACATGTTCCCCCAGAGGCTCACCATGGCCATGCTCAGGTAGGACCACAGATGTTTATGCACCTGTTGTCATGTTACTTTAACTTCTGCAGAGTTAGGTTTACACTCGGGTTAATCTGTGCTTTATAAGTTGATCTCAAAGTGGGACGATTTGAGTCAGAGCTGCAACATCCAGGTGGGATGGAGAGTGGAACGAGTCAGAATGGCAAAGATTTAACATCTTTATGGGAACAATATGGAACCTGGACCATTTTATAACTCTGCACCTGCATCCCATCTTTAGTTAAATGATTTCTTCTTTTGTTTCATAAGTTTAGATGTGTTTAATGACTTGATTAAATTGTGATCTGTCCCTGGAATAACTGAGGATCCATGATGCATTTTGCACTAAAACAGCTAAAACTGCAACATTACATCAACCTCTGATGTAATGTTGGAACCAAATGTCATGAAACATGGAAATGAGGCTGGTTAATGTTTGCTTTCTTGTTTTTTTAGGTGAAATTTGGTTTTATTTGACCAGTGTATCAGTACTGTTCAACATCTTGAGCCACCCGACATTTCTTAATGATTGATTTATCCTTTATTCTCCAGCCTGAACCCTCTGAGACAAGCTTTCTGTCATTTCTTTAAGGAGTCTTCAGGAATAGTTCTCCAGGCTTCTTGAAGGACATCCCAAAGCTCTTCTTTGGATGTGGGCTGCCTTTTGTTCCGTTCTCTGTCAGATGATCCCACACTGCTTCAATAATGTTGAGGTCCGGGCTCTGGGGAGGATTCATCCCTCCATAAGACCTGTTGCCACTGATTTTCAGTCCACTTCTTGTGTCATTTGGCATAGCTCAGCCTTTTCTCCCTGTTTCCCTTCCTTAAGAACGGCTTCTTGACAGCCACCCTTCCATGGAGACCATTTCTGATGAGGCTTGGGCCAACAGTAGATGGATCAGCTGAAGGTCCAGATGCATCTCTCAGGTCCTGTCAGGTCACAGCTGGATTTTTTCCTCTTTCTTAAGGACATCACTTTCAGATCCTGTTCATCTGCTGTAGATAGTTTTTTAGGCCTGACACTTCTTCTTTTGTCCTCCACTTGTCCAGTTTCCTCAAATGTTTTAAGGACACACTGCACACCATGCTGAGATATGCCAAGTTTTCAGCTAATAGCTCTTTGGGAATCACCTTGTTGCTGCAGAAATCCTATTTTCTGTCTGTCAAACTGTGTTTTCTTTGCTGTTTTTCATAGATGCAGCTAAAGAAATGGGAACAAATGATGTGTCTTTGTGACAAAGTGCCTAAAGATCCAGTTTAAAACGGCTTCTTTGCTAAGTTGTCACAACACTGGTTCATCCCTTGAGTTAGGAGCCTTTTTTCTGCCTGAATGCTTCATAGGTCAGAGTTAAGTGGCTGAACAAAGAAATAAAAACACATTCTGGACTGAAAATGAGTGAAAGAAAAACTCTGAAAGCTGGAGAACTATTTATGAAGACACTTTAAAAGATTACAGTAAAGTCTGACTGTAGATGGATCAAGAGTCGCAGAATCCGTGTATGGATGCGCCCTCTGCTTGAGTTCTTTAATAACAGAACCTGCAGCAGTCTCTGTGGCCTCCTGTCTGACCTCTGACCCCCAGCCTGGTTCATCTGAGGTGATGCAATCAGTAGAAGCACATTGGGGCATAAGGCTGCCTGCAGTCAGAGCAGTGAAAGAAGGAAATGTGCTTCAGCTGCCTCCTCTCAGAATATTCCTGCAGGTCGTTCACACCTCCAGCAACCTGGCAGATACCTTTCAGGAAGGTTGTGACATTAAATCCTCTCTTTGGTCATTTTCCAACCTCAGGGAAAATGATAAGAGTCAGAATCCATGTGACCTGATTAGAAGCAGCTCAAAGTGTTGAGTTTCCTGACTATAATCTTCCCATTTTTTGACCAATCGTGTCAAAGAATCATTATAAATTTTCACAAAGATGTTAATTGCAGATAATCAGTGAGATCGACTCTGAACCTGCCCAATGACGGCACATTTTTACCCTCACCGGGACTCTTTTAGCTGCGTACACTCTGATTATTGCATTTCTGATGCGTTCAGCTTCCACTCGATTGTCTCATTATGGCGCCACATGCAGTTAAAGACCCACCAGTTGTCCTCACACCCTATAAGTGAATGTACATCCCGGCTTATTAGCAGGTAATTGGTGCCGAAATTGTCTTTGCATGGACTGTTTATCAGTGTAATGCTTTTATTGTTCTCTTGTTGATGACTATTGATGCACAGGTCTCCCAGCACGGCTCTGCTGATTAAAGATGAGACCCGTAACGTCTTCTATGAGCTGGAGGACCCACGGGATGTTCAGGACCGCTGCGTAATTAAGATTTACTGCAAAGAGCCCGTCTACGGCACCTACCCCGGCCACCACAACCCGCACCTGGCTAACGGAGACCTCCGAGTAAGTGTATGAGTCCCTTTATGCTCCCACCGAGCTGTTTGGGCTTTTCTTCTCTTCTCTTCAGCCTCATAAATCAGAGAGTGAGACAAACACTCGTCTCTTTTGGAGATGGCAGCTCACTGATCTCAGATTCTGTAACTCGCCTTAAAAGCTTTTAATTTATTCCCTCCACACCAGTGTTTGTTTTTCACTGCTTTGCTTTACATAACCGAGCTTCACTCTGAGCCACGTGACCTTATCCCAGCACCGCTGCTCCTGGATCAGCGCCAGTCCTTCACATCTCCACTGCTGACTCGGCCGGATGCCAACAGACTGGGAAACGATGTTGACAGACTGGTGCTTGGAAAACAGTCCTTTTTGCTTAAGAAGTGTTGAAAATGTCTGAGTTTGACTCGCAGAGATGGAAGAGCAGGACAAGCGACGGCTCTGAAGACAGAACTCTGTTTAGGGGCTTTGAAGAAGAACATCCCACCTGTTTCAGCCGCCTCCCACTGTCCTCCAGTGTTTTACAGTCGAATTTAAGATGAACTTTAAGGACCTCTGCTTGTTATCCATCTGTTTTTTGAGTCTGGGATCCTCCAGCAGAAGGTTTTTTCTGCTCCAGAGACGTAGCTTAACACTGGAGGAGATGGAGGTTTTGCATCTCTTCATCATATCAACTTTCATTTTTTCCCCTTCGTTTTGCTTTTGCTTCTTTGACTTCTGCTGTTTTAACACCAACTAAAACGAGCGTAATGATAAGAATAGGTTTTATGTATAATATAACTCGGAGTACTTCAAGATAAAAGCATAAAAACAACAAAAAAATGATAAAATTCACAGATCATAGTCATGTCAGCAGTCAAAGGCCTTTTTTTCTTATTAAAAAAGGTTTTCAGACCTGCTTTAAAAGCACTTTATAGTTGAGGATGGCGGTTCTGGGCTCATATTTTCGGACTCTCATCATGACAGCACTGTTTTGAATGCATTGCAGCTTCTGGATGCACTTCCCATGAATCCCGCTGAAGAGTCCGTAGCAGTCCAGTCTCGAGGAGATAAAGGCACTTTATGGACAAGCTTCTCAGCATCTGGCGAGGTTAAAGTGGGGCAGATTAAACTCTTTCCTTTCCCCACAGCAGTGGCCTGCTTCCCCTCAGTAATCTGAGGGCTGCAGCTTATTCAGAATCAGTTAAATTATTACCGCTACCTCCAAGGCTGTCACTACGACATGAAGCAGGGCTGCTGGGCCACCATCTTGGACTTTTAATTGGACTGTGAACGTCTTACTGTCGGGTAAAACCGATCAGTCCCAGATTCCTCTATCTGTCCTTGAGTTGTTGCTGTGTGAGACGTTTCCACACTTATTGAACTGTCCCACCAATGCTGTTTGGAGCTGACGAACATCCACAACTTCTTCAGAGTCATGTGACGAGCGGCACATTAAACACTTTCCCCTCGCACTGGAAAGCCAGATGTGGGCAGGAGTTTGTGGGTTTTAGAAGCTGTTGTTGGTCTTCTTCTTCGACTTTTTCTGGATCTTATGATGATTCTTTGCTTTAATTGGTGTCTTCCTCATAAATGTCATCGATAGAGGAGCAGAACCATCAGAACCTGCTGTGTAGCACTTGATTTATACGTAGATTTCTTTCTCTGATGAATCTCCCTGAACATTGCAGGCCTTTTTGTGCTTATTGTTATTTTTTATAACTCTTATTGAGATCTGAGGCCTGGTCATGGCAGCAGTAATCGCACAGTTCCCATCAGATTTAACGTGAAATCTTAGTTTTTCTACCTTTTAAAGGGGAACTCCGGTATTTTTAAACCTGGACCTTATTTCTGGCATGAAATACATTCATCTACTCACCGAGAACAGTTTGGTGAAAGTCGGCGTCCTTCTGAAGATATTTAGATAACTGGAGATCCATATAACGGAGTGAACGGGGCTTAGAGGATGCAGCCTCTAAATAAGGCATTATCTGTCTTTATTTCACCAATACTTTAAGAAGAATGAATGAATGAACGTGTGCTATAGCTCTGTTAGCTCATAGCTGCTGTGTTGTTGTTATTGGCGGCTTTAGGAGAGCTAACGGAGGTAAGAACATCCATCTTATTCAATCGTCGTCAAAATCTGATAAATATCCTTTTTGCACAAAACTATCAGCAGCAAACTCTGTGTGAAGTTAGCCGACTGTCACAGAGCACGGAGTGAATAAACTGTGCTGCAGGGGGGCGTGTGGATGAAGTGGTCCCAGTAGAGTGCCTGTGTAGAAATCCCTCCGTTAGCTCTCCTATAGCTGCAAGTAGCCACATAACAGCAGCTATGAGCTAACAGAGCTATAGCACATGTTCATTCATTCATTCTTCTTAAAGTATTGGTGAAATAAAGACAGATAATGCCTTATTTAGAGGCTGCATCGTCTAAGCCCCATTAACTATATATCTCCAAACTGTTCTCAGTGAGTAGATGAACGTATTTCATGCCAGAAATAAGGTCCAGGTTTAAAAATACCGGAGTTCCCCTAAATAAACCTCAGCATTCAGTTCTGTTGTTTTTACAGCATGTAAATCAACTCTAAGCTTGATCAATTACACCAAACCTCATGTTAAAGAGCTGAAATGAAGTGAGAGCCGTCGACCACGAGGCTTTCCTTTCTTTTTTTTACACATTTGGTGTTTCTGCAGCAGGCCAACGGCCCTCAGCTCCTCTGTTTACATGCCGGGGTGTGTGACTCCGTCTCTACCTGCTGCTTTTTGTGATTTGCAGCTGCCTGCTCCTGTTTTGGAGCTCAGCTGTTCCCGCCGGGTCTGTCGCAGTCTTCGGCTCAGCCCTCAAACCTTTCGAGCGTTTCATTTGCTGCTTCTCTTATTGTTAAGCTGAATAAGTGTGTGGAGGCTTTTTGAACTCTTGGCCAAGATTACTCCCTGATTGCAGCCTGAAAAAGCACGAGCAGGACTGCTGAGGCCAGTCCAGGCCTTTACCTGGAGGGCAGGAGATGGGCGAGACTGAGCTTGATTGGCAGATTTTCGGAGAAAAGCCACTTTTGAACGGTGGCACTTGACAAACTTTCAAGAGTGCAGCTGCGACAGATGTCTCCTGACTTTAGGGGGTCTGGGAGGTTTGATGAAGTATCTGTGTGTCCTCGGTGCAGCTTAAGGTTGGTGTGGAAGCACGGCTGTTGCTAAGATACGAGATGAAAAATGATGGCACTGGAGTCTGCTGTGAGGCTGCACACAGGGTGTTGTTGCAGGAGTCCTCGGGGTTATTATGCGGAGATATTGGCTTTTCAATTTGCATCATCTCTGAGAAAAAGCTTTGTGCGTCACGAGCAATTAGAGTGTTGTCTTCTTTTGTGTTTGCTTGATTGATCTATTCCTCTTGTCTGGGAGCCTCCAACGCATTCTGCTGCTTTTTCTTGTGCTCTGCTTCGTGTTGGCTTCCTCTGACATTTGGGGCTGATGCCAACAGATCATTTCTCCATCCTCAGACCATCAGTCAGCTATCAAGTGCCACTGAAACCGCCGTTAAGGAGGCAGCTCAGAGTCTCTCCCTTTCAATCACGAAGCAGCACGCATCAGCTGCTGAAAGTTTCAGTTGAAGCTCTTCAGTGTTGATTAATTACTTTTCAAGAGCAAAGGAAACCAGTTCAACACACTGTTAAAGGCCAGAAACTCATAATTACATATAGGTGCTGAACAGAGAGCCAGACACCCACCTCTTTGACACCCACTGTTCCACAAATACAGACTGCAGGGCTCACAGGTTAGATACAAGATGCATGAAGATACTTCAGAGGCTTTGGTTTCAGACATAATCACAAATAATGTGTAAGACTCACTTTTTTCTGTTCTTGGGAGCATATATTAGGGTGTAAAGCTCCCCAAAAACACAACTCTGGCATTTTTTTAGGTCCCCTTTGTTTGAAAGTTCCTGATTTTCATTTTGAAAGTACATCACAAGTTCACTTCCTCCTCTGCTAAGCCCCGCCCACTCACCTCCGCCCTGCTGGACGGATGAAGCCAGCTTCTGGTGGAAATGTTCTGCACTGAGGAGCTAAGCTAAGGTGCTAAGCCCCGCCCACTCACATCTGCCCAGCTGGACGGTTGAAGCCAGCTTCTGGTGGAAATGTTCTGCACTGAGGAGCTAAGCTAAGGTGCTAAGCCCCGCCCACTCACATCCACCCAGCTGGACGGTTGAAGCCAGGTTCTGGTGGAAATGTTCTGCACTGAGGAGCTAAGCTAAGGTGCTAAGCCCCGCCCACTCACATCCGCCCTGCTGGACGGTTGAAGCCAGCTTCTGGTGCAAATGTTCTGCACTGAGGAGCTAAGCTAAGGTGCTAAGCCCCGCCCACTCACCTCCACCCTGCTGGACGGTTGAAGCCAGCTTCTGGTGGAAATGTTCTGCACTGAGGAGCTAAGCTAAGGTGCTAAGCCCCGCCCACTCACCTCCGCCCTGCTGGACGGTTGAAGCCAGCTTCTGGTGGAAATGTTCTGCACTGAGGAGCTAAGCTAAGGTGCTAAGCCCCGCCCACTCACATCCGCCCTGCTGGACGGTTGAAGCCAGGTTCTGGTGGAAATGTTCTGCACTGAGGAGCTAAGCTAAGGTGCTAAGCCCCGCCCACTCACCTCCGCCCTGCTGGACAGATGAAGCCAGCTTCTGGTGGAAATGTTCTGCACTGAGGAGCTAAGCTAAGGTGCTAAGCCCCGCCCACTCACATCCACCCAGCTGGACGGTTGAAGCCAGCTTCTGGTGGAAATGTTCTGCACTGAGGAGCTAAGCTAAGGTGCTAAGCCCCGCCCACTCACCTCCGCCCTGCTGGACGGTTGAAGCCAGCTTCTGGTGGAAATGTTCTGCACTGAGGAGCTAAGCTAAGGTGCTAAGCCCCGCCCACTCACATCCACCCAGCTGGACGGTTGAAGCCAGCTTCTGGTGGAAATGTTCTGCACTGAGGAGCATGCATCTTCCATCCAGCAGCAGCCTCAGAGGATATAAGAGCCCAGTGGATAAACTATATCTGAGGCTAATGTTCCAGCAGAGTTAGCTAAAGACTGTGAATGTGCAGCAAACACTTTTCATCCCACTGTTTTAACAACTTGGTCCAGTTAGATATTCTTACCTGGCGGGTGCTGACCTCACCAAAAGGGTGGGGTTGGGCCAAGGGCGTAACCATGGTTTAGACATTGGGGGGTTCCAAGAAAAACAAAATTGTTGAGTGCATTATCTACAATTCTTTATTTATATATGAAAAATTGGACATTTAGAACATAGTTTAGAGGACTACATTGACCATGTAAGTTCACATCTAAAGGAATAGTGTAATTTCTCCGAAACAGTGACTGCCCCCCCCCACTTTGTTTTGGTTAGTTGCTTACTGTTTACTGACCTTAAACACACCTACCAATTACAATTATGCTCTTCCAGTAGTTCTGGAGCAAATAGGACAGCTTCCAGTGGAAAACGACCAAATACCCAAAGCATGTTTATGGAAATATTTTAATAAGGACAACTAATGATGTAACAAATTACAGACTTTTCCTTTAACAAAAAATGTGCCGAGGACTTTTAAGTCCAGGTTAATTTCTATTGTCTCAAAATGTGCATTAACAATGAAAAGTCTAACAGTCTAATGTTATTTTTGTCTTAAGTTCTTTTATTTTGAAAGGGGGCGGAAGTTTATTTTGTTGATTCTGTGTTGGATTTCCTGTTCTGGTACAATCTGCTCTGTTGAGCAGCGGCTCCGTCAAAAGTAGAAATCCAACGTAAAGATAAGGAGAGCCGCTGCTGAGACGGCGGCGCGCCCGTTCCCATGGTAACACACGGAAATAAATTGAAAATAAATAAGACGTAACAAGAGACCGATCCCTTGACAGGGTTCATAAAAGGAGAACATGCATTTTACATATTTTCTTCTGTATATTGGGGGGGACAGGTTGGTATTTTCTCAATATTGGGGGGGACACGACCCCCCCAAAGAATGCGTGGTTACGCCATAGGGTTGGGCAAAGTCTCCACCTCCAGAAGGCAGCTGTGGAAGCAGGGCTGAAATGGGAGCCACTGTGCTTAAACCAACGGGTATTTTAACCAAAGCCTGTGTCAAGAACGTCAGTAAGACTCAAAAAGTTAAGAAGGGTGAAGAAATGCATCATTCTGCAGCATCCGGAGCTCCCAGACTGAGGTTTTTCACTTCTAGTGACAAAGTTAAAGGGCGTTGGCTGTGATTTAGGCCCATCAGCATTGGACCATCGTTCTGATTCTATCTAAACTTCTGCCTCGTTGAATGAAGCTGTAAAAACTGCAGCTCCCTGGAGGTCTTCCACATATAGAAGAGCTGAAAATAAAATCGACTCCGACTTCATTAAATATCTGCTTAGTTCAACCTTTTCCACCATCATAGAATGTGTTGAAACTGAGACGAAAGCCTTTCACTTCTGAGCCTGAAAGGACCTCAGATGCATCAGTTTCTGATTAAAAATGCCCCCGTCTTGATATCTGCTCTTTCTTAAATGTTCCAGAGGGAGATGGTGTACGCGCCGCAGGACTCGCCATCGAACCGCCGCCTCAGCAACCCTCCCATGTCTTCGCAGCATTCATCCTCCTCTGCCTCGCCTCCTCAAGGCTCGCCATCCCGGGCCCGCCTGCTCTACAGCACCGGCAGGCCCTCCTCCTACGCAGGGCCAGCCCACCACACCCACTCCCTGCCTCACCCACACTCCCAGTCCCACCACTCCTCCCCCCACCAGCAGCAGCAGCTCCACCAGCCCCATCACGCCCAGCAGGCCTACTCCACCTCCTCCAGCGCCATCCTGGAGCGCAGGGATGTGAAGCCTGACGATGAAATGGGGGGCCCCAGAAGCATGGTGCTGCTGCGGGCGGACGACCGCTTGGGAGGCGGGATCTACGCCGATCCATACTCCCTCGGCCCCGACACGGGTCGGCTGAGTCTCGCAGGAGGTCCCCACTCTCCTCTTCCGGCCCGAGCCGACCCGTACGCCTCCTTGTACCGCCGCGGGGGAGGTGGGGGGGGAGGGCCTGCTTCAGTTCGTACTCTCACCTCCTATTCTGCAGCTGCTTTACAAGGAGAGCTAATGGAAAGCGGCGCGCTCTACAGGACGGGGGGACCGCTTTATAACGACGCCTACACCGCCTCCATGTTGGCCATGGGGCTACGGGTGCCGCAGCCCTCGTCCCCGCAGAAGATTCCCGACATGAGGGATTCCTACGGAGGCACCATGCCCACTCGGGGCTCTCCTGGGAGGCAGAGTTTGAGGAGGGACTCGGTCAGCTCCTCCGTGTTTGGAGACAGTCCCAAAGCCCGGGGCCAAGGTCCAGGGTTGGGTCTGACAGCGGAGCAGCTCTGCCTGATGGCCGGGGGGGACCCGGGCGGCGCTGGGGGCTTCGGTTCACCTCTGATGGGAAACGAGACGGAGACCAGGTCAGAATCGCGCTGCACTTACTGCTGCCGAGTATTTGTTTGGGTCGTTAAAGGAAGCGAGTTAGAATCTGCTCAGGAGGCTGATATCAGAGTTAGATTAACGCTCAGTCGACTCTACAGTAATAAAATACTGAAGCACATTGCTTAATGTCTGATAAACATTCGTTTTATCCCAGAACTTTATAATAATTTTACCATGAACCTGACTGCAGCTGCTGTATGTTCAGGCCATTAAATCAGGCTTTTCATGCAGCTGATTAGCAACATGCTGTGAACATGAACGGCTCCTTAACAGAGCTGAGAAGGAGACGCTTCTTATGGGTACATGCAAAACCTTTTTGATGTATTGATCATCCGCCACTGAGGATGAGAATTTTTGGACTGATTCCAGCAGTTTGCACCTCTGTCACCTGGTTTGAGCTGGTTTGAACTCGTTTGACCTTGTTTGAACTTGTTTGAACTGGTTTGAGCTGCTTTAAACTGGTTTGAGCTGCTTTGAACTGGTTTGAGCTGCTTTGAACTGGTTTGAGCTGCTTTGAACTGGTTTGAGCTGGTTTGAGCTGGTGAGAGCTGGTTTGAGCTTGTTTGAACTTATTTGAGCTGTTTGAACTAGTTTGAGTTGGTGAGAGCTGGTTTGAGCTGGTTTGAACTGGTTTGAACTGGTTTGAACTGGTTTGAGCTTGTTTAAACTGGTTTGAGCTGGTTTAAGCTTGTTTGAACTGGTTTGAGCTGGTTTGAACTGGTTTGAGCTGGTGATTCTGCATCTCTTTGTGGGGTGTTTTGCTCGAACAGACCAGGGTTATATAAAGCTGGATGCTGTGAAACAACGAGCTTGATGTGAGTTTCCTGATTGGTCCAAGGTGCAGAAAGCTGATTTTCCTCTTATTTCCACATATTTCAGCTGCTTCTTTTAAATCAATAACCATAAATAAACCACCATAAATTGTTTTTGATGTGTCTGAGACTTTATTTATTCAGCTTTATTTAAAGCGCTAATTTATGAGCTGTTAAACTTGACACTTGGAACAGCTGGTCGACGTGTTGCAGCTGAACGATGATCCTGCCGTAGTTGCAGTTCATTGACTTTCCGTGTCGCTGCACTCGGTCTTTCAGTTCATTCATTTCTTTGTTTTCAAAGTGAGAACTCAAAACCTGAAATGATTTCATGTCTCAGTCCAACTTTAAACGCTGCAGTTGTGCTTGGTGTGAAACATCTGTTGGTGACGGTATTCTCTGATTCTCTGGTGTGAATCCAGGGAGCGTATGGAGGCCATGGAGAAGCAGATCGCCAGCCTGACCGGGCTGCTGCAGAGAGTTCTGAGCAGAGCGCCTGAAGCCGACAGCCCGTAAGACGCCAGCACTCACACAAAATGCTGCTTCTGAAAGCACCGTTTCTATGAACTGTGTCTAAATCTGTTACCGAGTGTTCTGTACGGCTCATTTTCTGTGAAAATCTTGTTAATGCCTCCCGATCAGCCGTCGAAACTTAATTTGTCGTCATGAGTCCTGCAGCAAACGCTGAATCATTGTCTTTCTGCCACTTATCGTCATGCTGTGTGGCTGAAGCAGCCTGGGAGACGATGTGATGCTGCTGCACATTTCTGCAGTTTATTAGTTATCAGTTTCTACAGCCACTGTTTAGCCACTGGTTTTAAGCTAATCTGCACAGTCCAGTTCTTATTTTCCTCATGCTTTGGAAAGAATATAAATAATGCATTTCTAGCTGGTACAGTTATTATAGTTATTGTAGTTATTGAACAGTTATTGAACAGTTATTGAACAGTTGTTGAACAGTTATTGAACAGTTATTGAACAGTTATTGTAGTTATTGTAGTTATTGTATAGTTATTGTATAGTTATTGAACAGTTATTGAACAGTTATTGTAGTTATTGAAGTTATTGTAGTTATTGAACAATTATTGTATAGTTATTGAAGTTATTGTACAGTTATTGAACAGTTATTGAACAGTTATTGTATAGTTATTGCAGTTATTGAACAGTTATTGTACAGTTATTGAAGTTATTGAACAGTTATTGAAGTTATTGTACAGTTATTGAAGTTATTGAACAGTTATTGTACAGTTATCAAAGTTATTGAACAGTTATTGTACAGTTATTGTACAGTTATTGAACAGTTATTGTATAGTTATTGTAGTTATTGAACAGTTATTGTAGTTATTGAACAGTTATTGTAGTTATTGAACAGTTATTGTAGTTATTGAACAGTTATTGTGTAGTTATTGTAGTTATTGAACAGTTATTATAGTTATTGTAGTTATTGAACAGTTATTATAGTTATTGTAGTTATTGAACAGTTATTGAACAGTTATTGAACAGTTATTGTAGTTCTTGAGCAGTTATTGAACAGTTATTGTAGTTATTGAACAGTTATTGAACAGTTATTGTATAGTTATTGTGTAGTTATTGTAGATATTGTACAAACCATTCTGTCTGCAGACAAGATGGTGGACGTTGTTCTTTTAGGTTAGGTTAGAGACTTTAATGACCCCATAACGATAAATTGCCGTGTATAATATAGATAAAATAACACCTCTGATTAGCTGCAGCCTCCTGGAGGATGGATCTCAAGATTTGTTTTTTTTTTTAGCTGAGTGATGAAGCAAATACTGTTGAATTTTACAAGAATCTTTCAGAACTGGAGCTGTTGTGGCAGCTGCTGTAACCATGACATAATGAGTAGTTTTCATGTTTAACTAAAATAAGCCCCCCGTATTACCAGATGCCACAAAAGTCTTGTATTTATGGGGAATGTTTGATTAAAATGATTTGGAGTGAAAATATGATTTACATCAGTATATTTACTGCTGTGGACCAGTCTGAGTAGCAGCCACGATAATAAACGCTGAAGAAAGAAGCTTTAATGCTTCCTTTATTATCTCCTTTTGCAAAGGAAACACCAGACTGTCCTTTATAAAATGAAGTTTTCATTCAGTCGTAGTAACTGTGTTTCCTGTAAGTAAACGAGGACGAGAGGGTCAGAGTGATGAGTGCCAACCGTCATAAATGAAGCAATATTTCATCTTCTGATATGGTATTTAGAGGAAGTATCTAAAGAGCTTTTTTTGGAAGGTGTTGCATCCTCAGGTTTTATTCCAAAGTCCTCTCTCTGCCTCTGGAGCCTGAATATGAACCAATATCTACTCTGAGAACAGATATAAGGAAGTATCCGGGGAAATGTCTTTATTCCACAGCCCAGAAAATATCGCAGATGCAGGTTGATTAAAAAGGATGTTCCTGCAGAGAAATACATCGCCTCACTCTTCTGGTGGGTCAAACGTGTAAAGATATGTAAGAAGAGTCTTTAAAATGCATCCCGGTGGTCTCAAAGGGTCCTAAAATGACCAGATTTAAAGCTGCAGATACTTACTGTTAAAGGTGTATTTCATAAAAAGTCGTAGGCCTTGAGATTCGTGTTGGTTGTCTGACATTCTTTGGTCTGTATGACCATGAAAAAGGGATTTAATTCATTTATTTTTGTATTAAAAATGATTTATTAAACTTGTTTGTCCAGATTTTGCCTCAGAAATAAGAAATTAGGTGAAAAGACAACTCTGTGAAGGTGGAAAATGATGTTAATTTGCTGTTAATGTCGCTCACCAACAACAGCAGCAGCACATCCTCTACATTTTCCACCATACATCACAAGCTCGAGTGTGAGTTCAGCTCTGAGTGCTTAAACGTTTGCCTTCTTCCAGGGAGAAGATTGAGTCAGCCAGTGACTGCTCAGGAACAGACAGTAAGTGCTCTCTACCCAAAAACCCTTTCTTATCGCTGCCTGTCACTGCTCCCCTCTGCTGCCTGTTTGATAGCCACATAAATTGGCTCTTCTTCCTCTTACAGACCCACTGCTATTTCATTTTATCAGCATAATTCTTAAAGTGCCTCATATGTGATCGTAATGGCTGACTTTGCAAGCTTCTTCCCACCGTACATGCTGGCTTTTTGCTCTTCTGCTGCTCTGTAACTGCTGCTCATGCTTCTTGTTTTAGCTGGACGAACTAAAAAACAGAAAGGTAGCTACTGTGTTTGTTCCCGAACTGTCTGATTTACCCCCCCCCCCGTCTGCTCCCACCCCGACTCCCTCATTTGGAGCCCCGCTTGCTTCCAAACAGTGTTTCCCCGTGTTTCATTTTAAGTCTAACAGCTGGTGTCCTTCTATTTCTCCTTGTTTTGTGAATTATTTTGCTTTCCTCCAATAAAGATATCCAGTTATCTGATTGCACAGTCTGGATATTTTGAGTCCATGCAGCTTAAATTAGACTTTTATGGGTTCAGTTTTGGTCAACATGAGTGAATTTCCAAGTGATCCTGCACAGTACCTCAAATATTCATCAGTACTTCTGTAAATCAATGCAAATGCATGTAAGTAACAGTTCAATAAGGTAATTTAAAGTGGTTTATGAAAGACAAAATGCATTTAAACAAAGGGTGAAGAGTTATGTGAAAGGTACTGTGCATAATAATCTATATTAAGCCCTTAAATTGAATTAAGTCACCCAAAAGCACGAGAAAACAGGAAATTCTTAGGATTTGATTTAAAAGGAAGCAGTTTGTCTTCCATATACGATGCGTCAGATGAAGCAAACCTGTTCCTGACAGCCTGAAAGGTTCATAATGTACCAGAAGTATCTAAAATCTACCCCCCAACAGCTGTGTTTTACAGTCTGTGTGATGGACAGGAAGTCAGGGGAGTTATTCTTACTGCTAATCAATTTCAGGCTGGTGGAGCTGACCAATCAGAGCAGACTGAGCCTAAATGTTCCGTAAAGCTTCTCAGAAGATTCCCATTTAGGTCTCTTTAAGCCTGAAGACCTGCCAGATGTTTATCAGCCTGCCGGTCAGACGCTTTCGATCGTCTCGAGCCGTTGCCTGCAGGCCGTCTTTGTGCTCGCTATTAAAAATCGGTACATCCCCATCTTCCTTTTATCCTGACCACGGAGCCCGCTGAGAGAAATCTGATAACTGCAGAGTATCAGAGGCCGCCGTGCTCATCGGACACTCCTCCAAAGCTGTCTTCAATTACGCTTAAATACGGTCAGATGCCGTCACAGTGGCTGCAGCTCTCCTTGTTAAGAGTTTCTGCGGTCAGCTGGAAATTGTCCCCTCGCCTGCAGAGTCAGAACCAAGCGCTTCAAATATTAGTCTGCAGTGAGGTGAGCCCAGACTTCACAGCTCTTCCTGCTTTTACTGGATAAAAGCAGCTGTAAAATGCAACTCTTAAAACTTGTTTTTGTCTTGTACTGCATGATGCGTGTGACTCAACGCCCTAATTACTGCACAGCTCATTGTCATCTCGGAGGGTTATCTGATTTGGAAGCACTCATTCATGTTGGCTGTCAGGGGACTTTGTTGTAATGAGACAGTTGAAAGTGCAGTTTTTCATTATTGACTCAGTTCGTCCCTGAAGCCCTCTGTGTTGTTTATCATTGAGTCTCCTGTAATCCCCCTCCTGACCTTCAGCACAGATAGAACTTGTCCTTTTATCAAACCCTGGAACAACCACCATTCTGCATCCAGGAGAGTCAAACACATGGAGGTCACAGGTTTAATATCAAACCTCTCATTTGTGAGGTGTTTTGGGACAATTTCTATCAGCTCTGAATCCGCCCTGAAAAGAACCCGAACGGGCCAAAAGGAGAGGTCACTGACTTGAACGTTTCTTCTCACCGGGCAGCTCTGACGCCATCTGCTCCACTGGCCCTGATGCCCCCTCCATCCTCGGGCCTCAACCAGCCTGTGGCGGTGTCCCGTCTGCAGATGCAGCTCCACCTACAGGACCTGCAGCAGAACACCAACGCCCTGCGCAAGCAGCTGTCGCAGCTGCGCAACATTCAGGTTCGGCTTACGAACGGTGGTGACGGGAAAGAACTGTTGTGTTGTGGCTTATATTTGTAGCAAAAGTCTCTATTCTGTTCCAAATGTATGAAGTAACAACACTAATGTAGTCTGTTACTTTTAAAATTTTAAGGTGGCTGCTGATTTAATTTTATGAGCATTATTGAGACATGTTTGCAGTGAAACCAACTGACTGGTTTCATAGATAAGTACAGCTGAGCATCATCAGCATAGCAAAGGAAATTCATGCCATGCTGCCTGATAATGTTACCTAATGGAATTTTTATTAACCTTTTATTTATACAGGTAAAATCTCATTGAGAGCCAGGGTCTCATTTGCAAGAGAGACCAGTTTTAGGCAGCAGCAAAACACAAAGTTACAGATTAACTGAACGTAGAAGAGACAAAAACAGGAACAGAACAGGAACATGTGATAATTAGTAATAATAAAATTAAAGAAAAAAGGAACTAGTTAAGTACAGTACATGTGCAGACCCCCACTGACTGTCTCACCAGCCTTCCTATAAGTAATTTGAAGTCCTGTAATGAAATAAAACTGGACAGCTTCAGCTTCTGTTGGAGCCTGTTCCATGTTACAGGCGCAGCATAGGAGAACGCCTTTTTGCCAAGTTCAGTACGGACTGAGGGGCAAATGGGATGAAATCCAGGGACCGGAGGCTATGATCAGACTGTTTCCATGGAAGCATGTATAAAGTGAAAAGAATCGGTCCAAGCACAGAACCCTGAGGAACTCCATGACTCATCATTTACACCAGGGATGTCAAACTCCGGTCCGCGAGGGCAACACACCTGAATCAGATCAATGCATCATTAGCAGACTTGTGCAGAACTTAAGAATCTTTTGAATGGATCCATTTAATCTGAATCAGGTGTGTTGAAGCAGGGAAACATCTGAAACCTGCAGGACAGTGGCCCTCGAGGACCAGACTTTGACATATGTGATTTACACGAACAAACTGGAATCTATCAGATAAACTCATTCAGTTCCTTTAATCCCAAAAACATGTTAAAGTCTCTGATCAATGCAGCTCTGAGGTCCAACAGCACAAGTCATGATAATATTAATTATAATTATAATAATAATATAATAATGTAATTATATTATATATAATGTCTCATTTTCACTGTGGTTTCTATGAAAGGTTTCGATTAAAAAACAAAGATGATGATGAAAACCAGTCAGAAAGTAGCAGAAAGCAAGAGTTTTAAACATTAAAACATTAATATTAGTTAAAAACTAACTCGTGACGTGGTTTCCCAGCTGGAGAACCAGGACTCGGTTCTTTCCCTGCTGAGGCAGACCGAGTCCGAGCTGAGCCTCATGATGCTGGACGCCATGCGCACCCAGGAGGACCCGCTCCAGAGGCAGCGCCTCCTGGTGGAGGAGGAGAGACTCAAGTACCTCAACCAGGAGGAGCTTCTCATCCAGCAGCTGCAGTGAGTTCAAAGCTTGGTTGATTTTCTTCAGCTTCAGCAGTGAATTAGGATTAATCTGTCCCAGATGACCTGTTGAAGGAGCTGACAAACAGCCCTTTTAAGGCTGCATTTTTATGACAGATTCTTTATATTTGATGCATTTGTGCACCCTTATCTGCTGCTCATCTTAATTTCATGAACTTGTGTGGTCAGTATACCAGTAAATGAAGGGATGGGCATGTTCATCACTTCCAATACATGATGATTTAGTGGTAAATCAGCAGAGATTATGTTATTAAAGCAGAATTTCTCAGTGAGAGGAGGCCATCAGCATCTGAAACATGAGCGCTGATGTGGACATTTACATCAACTTATTGTTGATGCAGATGGATGCAGCATTTACTGGATTTTACAGCTCTTGCCTGGTCAGACACACGATTCAACAGCTTCTTAATGAGCAGCTCTGCTGTGTGAACGCAGGTGTCTGCAGCTGCTGCCACAGCGACACTTTGAAAATCACCTGAAGTGCTGAGTGATGTTTGTCCTCCACAGTGACCTGGAGAAGTCTGTGGAGGAGCTGCAGAAGAACTCGTCCGTCAACCACGGGCTGGTGACGGAGCAGGAGGTGGAGCAGAAGAGCAAAGAGCTCCGGATGCTGGGAGAGACCATCACTGAGCTCAAAAGTAGGCGTCATTACCGTAACGTTACGCTACTGATCATCCAAATTCTGTAGCTGTGGTCGGTCATGGTGCAAGTACAAGAAGCGCTTAATTACCACACGTGTGTCCATTTGGTAAATGTTATGCAAAGTGACGGATGAATATTTATGAGTAGTTTTACACTCTTCTGGCTGTTCATGAAGTTTCAGTTTTGACTTCTTGTCCTGCAGCTCTGACCTGTGTACTTCCCTCTGTACTCTGAATACTAACGAAGGAGCGCGGCTCATTATCGAAGCCCACGGGGCTGAACATTAGCTGTTACTGTGTCCAGAGGATCCTGCAGATGAAACGCTGTGCTTAGAGCCTCAAACAGAATTAAACATCTAGTGATATAAACAAAATAATTATCCTCTGGGGAAGAAGGACTTCTTCAGATTAGTTCTGTAGAGCTTTGTGGGTACATCAGGCTGCTGGGTTTTGCTCTATAGCTGAATGTGAGGTAGTTTTCAGACTGTAACCAGTTATTTCTTTGAATTGTAGAGTTCATAGCACAGGTGAATAAAATAATTATTTCTAATTTGACATGTAGAAGTAATCAAAAGCAGACCAGGTTCATCCAGGTTGTTTAAAACTACATAAAAAGACATGAAAGAACTGAGTGGAAGGAATAATATTTATTTATATCCAATGTAATCATAAGTGGGCCCAGGACAGACCCCTGTGGTGCCCCTTTTCCTATTATTTGAATGGCAGACGGGCAGTTTTCATGTGTTACCAACATTCCTTTATTTTTAACTGCTGGTTTGTCCTCATCTGGCTGATCCTCACTGAGTCTTTGACAGCATCAGCCACCTGTTTTCTCGCCTATTACCACCCCCCGCCTTCCTCTTCACCTCTCACCTTCCTTCATTCATCTTTACCTCCCTGTCGTCCTCTCCTGTGCAGACCAGTTCCCCAGCCTGCAGAGTAAGATGCGGGTGGTGCTGCGGGTGGAGGTGGAGGCTGTGAAGTTCCTGAAAGAGGAGCCTCACCGTCTGGATGCTCTGCTGAAGCGCTGCAACACCATGACTGATGCCCTCAGCTGTCTGCGCAGGTACTCGCATCAAACGCTCCTCACTTTGATCCGATAAGGTCTTATTTTGGTCTTAAACCAGGTCAGCTCACAGGCCTCATTTACTGCTCGTATATATATTTATATCGTACATATATATTTTTAACAAGTGCTTACCATATTTCTCGGAGTATAAGTCACAAAGTCAAAAACTGCGCCACGAAGAGGAAAAAAAATGTATTTAGAAAATTATTTAACAAAGTCCAAGACCAAGAACAGACATTTAATCTGGAAAGTTATTCCCACAGAACAACAGGCTGAATATGTGTGTTTTAACGTAACACATTACCAGTTATTCAGCTACACAACAGCACTTCGGCCCACAGGGATGTCAAACAGGAGGGAGACCTCGTCCTTGTTGATAATATGATCCGGTGGCACGTTGTGTTCAGTTGCTTTTCAATGAACTCACGGAAACTGTCGACCTCGGCTTGGAAGTTTGCCGGCAGTTTCTGACACACCGTGCTCTGATAGAGAGGCGGATAAGAAGGCCTGTCTGCAAAGTCATTTATATCCATCTTACTTTCAGCCCGCCATTAGCTTCCTTTGTTAGCATAGAGTTGCTAACAAAGAAGCCTAGAGCGTCCTCTCGCGGCTGTAGATCGCAATGTTTACTCTTTGGTTCATGTCAGTCAGTATGAATTAACATTTAAAAACATGTTAGATTATATATATTTTGATATATAAGTCGCAGGACCAGCAAAACTATGAAAAAAAGAAAAAAAAAGTGCGACTTATAGTCCAGAAAATACAGTATATCAAACACAAATATGACCAGAGGTTGTATAAAAAGTAGGGCTGTCAAATGATTAATTTTTTTTATTGCGATTAATCGCATTTCTCCCTTAGTTAACTCACAATTAAAAATTTAAAAATTATAGAGTTAGAATGGGGAAAAAATGTCTTATCTTTTATTTCTTCTTTCAAATAAAAAAGTGCATTGTAGAAACATGTCTATTTCAAAAACACGGCACACAAAATACCACAACAATGTGGTCTTAAAACTGAAGAGGTAGAAACAGAACAGGGCCTAAAGACAGTTAAATTAATGAAAAACGCAGTCATATTCAGAACTCTGAACTCTTTGGGACTTTTCTTCTATTTATTATTGCTCAGGCCGCGATTTTAAAAAGAATAACGCAGAATAATCTTTTTAATAATAAGAATAATCTTTTTAATAAGAATAATCTTTTTAATTAATCGCATCGCGATTAACGAGTTAACTGTGACAGCCCGAATAAAAAGTTAAAGGTTAAAGGACCTGAGCCTCCTCAGAAAGTAAAGCCGGCTCAGACCCTTCTTATAATAATATGTATAATATAATTATATAATATAATTATATAATAATAATAATAATACTTTGGGAAAAAGAGGAGTTCATGGCCGGAAACTCTTCTTTCCCTAAACTCTAAATCATAGGGACTGGATAGAATAGTGGTATGATTGGGACCTTCTGTGTGGGAGGTTCAAATTCCCTGCATGAAAGGTGCTACCTCCAGTAGGGGTCCTTAGGTAAGACCCCTTTACCCTACCTGCCTACCTGTAAGTGGCTTTGGATAAAAGCATCTGCCAAATGCATAAAAAACAAAAAACAGTTACATTACTTGAAACGAGTCATCTTTCCTGGCAGATTGGACCAGATTCACAGCGTTTAAGATTCACATTAACACAAAGTGACGTATAAAATGTGGTGTGAGATGATCACCACCCCGCTGTAAGTTGTGAAGTAAACGATAATGTCTGAATATTACGGGATGCATCAGAGGTTTGCTGAGAGCAGCACTCTGTGCTCTGGTCA
This sequence comes from Leuresthes tenuis, assembly GCF_036924035.1. Classification (NCBI taxonomy): domain Eukaryota; kingdom Metazoa; phylum Chordata; class Actinopteri; order Atheriniformes; family Atherinopsidae; genus Leuresthes; species Leuresthes tenuis. The sequence continues at coordinate 3,662,749 of NW_027325374.1, forward strand.
GTGATTGCATCAGACAGCCTGAGAGATGATTATTTCATCAAAGCACGCCGTTAAGAAGACTGTCGAGAATCAACCTTCAGAATCTTTGAAACGTTTCTCCTCTGCTGCTAACAAAGCACCTGAGGGTCGACACCGACTCTGAAACTGTACATTTTCTTATTTAACACTAATTAACCAACACTTTCAGGTGGTGAATACTGTAACTTCTGATAAAATAGCTTAAATCATGACCTGGACAACAAGGTTTACAGTAATTTTTAACCGTGAGGCGGATCAAACATTCTTCTCTTTAATCACTCAAAGCTGCAGAGTCCCTCGCCAGGATGAAGTTTTCGGATCTTTCTGGTTTCCCGATGTTTGGCCGTTGGCTCATTTGTGAGACTTACACATTATTTAGCATCTGTGGTCATATATAGACCTCACAACACTGAAATAACAACATTTAGTAGAAGTGTTTTCATTGAAATTATTACTTATTTGAATGCAGTTGAATTAACATGTTATGAGGTCATCTTTAGAGCTAGAAATACAAATTAGTAAAGCCCTTTTTACAGCGTATCGGCACAAAAAAAGACAGGAAGGTGCATCAGTCCCAGCTTGAAAGGTTGTAAATATGTTTAAATATATGCACCGGTTCACTTTATTTCAATAAATCAACCATTTTTGTCATAGATAATGTGATAAAACTCAAGTTAAACCACAAAACTTTAATGATTCCACTTAACTTAACACCAATATATAAACATCATTTGAGGACTTTGTTACTTACATGTTTGATATTTTATGGACAAAGAATTTATTTCAAGCTAACTTTCAAGCTAGCTTCATTTTTAAGGTTTCCAGTTCTAAAAATCCATGAACTTTCTTTAAGAAAACAATGAATCTGTTCTTCGATCAGCCTAAAAGAGCACAAGCCACCCCTCTGTTCATTGAACTCCACTGGCTGCCCTTAGCCGCCCGGATCAAGTTAAAGTCACTGATGTTAGCTACAAAGAGCTTAATGGAGCGGCTCCCATCTACTGAAACGCCTCCAGTCGTCCAGCAGTGCCGACGCCTCGCTTAAGACGATCCAGACTCTTCATATGTCGTGGTTTCCTTCTATGTAGCTCAATGTTAGCTTAGACATTAGCTGTAATGCTAAATCCTCATTTGGATAAAAGCGTCTGCTGAATGCAGAAACATATTATTTTGTATATTTCAGGTTAAAGAAACTCCTCACTTCCACATTTAAAGGAAACTCGGAGCCCAGTTACAGTCACTACATACACAATTTGTATCCAGAGGAAAAATCCCCTAAAATCATAAAACTTAAACTGTGATTGTGTAGAAACCATCGAAGATACAAAATTAGGGATTCAGTTGGAAAAGTCCTACTTCCAATGACCCTTTTAAGCAGTTTTCCACAGATCTCACTGTGCTCTGTGGAAAATTAAATGGTGTGTTTTGTTGCATGGGTCGTGTTCGTAGCAGTCTGCTGGCTTCAAGGCATCTTGTTTCCTCCTCACCTGCACAGACAAGTCACCGAGGGTGTGTGGAAAAGCCCCGAGGACCTCTCCAACCAACCCCAGAAGAGAGCAGAGGACCTGGGTCGCAGCTCTGACCTGGACATCCTGAACAGTCCTCCTCTCAGCCTCTCCGACCTGAGCACCAGCGCTGGGCTGGCGAACTGGATGCCGGCGTCCGTGGGCGACGCCGACGCCTCCGGCCCCGAGCAGGACATCCAGACCTCCCTGAGCTTCAGAAACAGAGTTCTGGACGAGCTGCCGAGCCGGCGTCCCGCTGATAAGTCTGTGTCGGCCGAAGTCAGACTGGTAATCCCCTGCCTGTTGTTTTTCTTCCCTGGAAAATATCCGGTTCCACCCCAAAGCCCTTTCCAGCAGATGGTCTATTATTCCATTTGTCCGTGTCAGGTATGCCTGCCAGTAGTTTGCATGTTACAGCATCTTATTTGTCCATATTTGCATGTGTCAGGCGGCTGAGCGGGACTGGGAGGAGAAGCGAGCCAGTTTGACCCAGTTCAGCGCCCAGGACATCAATCGCCTGCTGGAAGAGACCCAGGCTGAGCTGATGAAGGCCATCCCTGACCTCGACTTCGCTGCCAAGCACATCAACAAGCCGGCAGTGCCCCCCAAGCCCCAGATCACCATCCCGATAACCTCCACCACAGCTGCCTCTCCTGCAGCCGGGAGCACCGCCGCCTCCACCACCTCCACCACCCCCAGCGGGGACCAGCAGCCGGGCAAAGTGCAGCTCGCCGCCCAGAAGCTGAACAGCATGGAGGGGGCCGGTTTGCAACGAGGCTCAGGTGAGTCGCTCAGATTTTTCTATCATCCCTGCAGAAAAGATCTTATTAAACATGTAAACGGGTCTGTTGCCACAGTGGACCTCAACGTAACCAGGTACAGAACGGAAAAACCCTCCAAGTCTCCTCCTCCGCCCCCCCCTCGCAGAAGCTTCCCATCGGCTCACGGCCTCACCACCAACCGCACGGGAGAAGTCATCGTCACCACCAAGAATCAGAAGGTGAGGCTCCTTCAGGGCCCTAGTCGTTAGAGAGTTTTCTGAGATTATTTGACAAACTGCTGTCGAAAACTTCGTTTAAACCACTCAGCAGGTTCATAAGCGACTGAATCCTCCGTAAAAGTGATCAATAAAGCGTCTGTTTGTAGTATTTTACCTGAAGTTAACGGGAGTGTGTCCAGATGTCAGCCTCTGGGTTTTAGAAGCGATTAGCGGGAAGATGTGATGGAAGTGGGTTGGACGATTGTTCCTCCTCCTTGTTCAGAGTTTAATGGCCACCAGAGGACAAATGCCTCTTTTCATTTTGTGACAGACGATCCGATGCTGGAGAGACATTAGAGAGAAGGTTTCCTACGCCAGCCTGATCTCACAGGAGGGCGCATCATCACTAAACTGTTTAACGGTGGAAACGGGCTCAAAACTGGCATCATCGCCACTTTTTCTGCTCATTCCCGTTTGTCTCCATGGAGACATGGTGGATAATAGATGGACAACCAAATAAAATCAGCTGACAAACATGTAGCAGAGAGGAAGGTGTGATAGAAACCTTCACAGGTCTCCATCGGTGGGTTGGGGAGTTGTTTTCGTAGCTTGGCAAAAAACAGGGTTAAAGTCCCTAAGAGTTCAGAGTTGTGAATCTGTGTCTAATGACTGCAGTTTTCCATTAATTTAACTGTCATTAGAGCCCGTTCTGTTTGTTGGCTGCTGCCTCTTCAGTTTTAAGACCACATTGTTGTGTTTAAGTGTCAAATGAGTCTACAAAGCACTTTTTATTAGAAAGAAGAAATAAAATACATTTTTCTTTGTGTTTATCTGATTCTAACTCTATATATTTAATATGGAGATTAATCGTGAGTTAACTATGGAAATAAATGCGATTAATCGCCCTAGTTTGAACATTTCTGAAGGACAGCAAAGCTGGGAGAAGCTCTTAGGATCATCTATGAGAGGACTTTAAGCTGCCATTGGTGCCAAAGAGGAGGGTGTGAATATTTCTGTCTTTTCTCTTTTTAACACAGTTACAAAGTGCAAAGTTTGGAGATTTATGCGATTAAAACTGAACAAAAGCGATAAAACTTGAGAGGGTCTGTAAGTGCTGTGTGGTTCCAACTGAACTTCTCTTTCTGCTGCTGTCCTCTGCTGACTTCCAGTCCCTCTTTGGTCTCTTTCTCTTACTGTGTTTGTGAAACGTTTAACTCCTGCTGTGATCGACTTTAAAGAGAAGGTTTCCTACGCAAACCTGATCTCACAGGACAGCGCATCATCACTAAACTGTTTAACGCTGGAAACGGGCTCAAAACCGGCATCATCGCTACTTTTCTGCTCATTCCCGTTTGTCTCCATGGAGACGTGGTGGATAATAGATGGACAACCAAATAAAATCAGCTGACAAACATGTAGCAGAGAGGAAGGTGTGGTAGAAAGCTTCACAGGTCTCCATCGGTGGGTTGGGGAGTTGTTTTCGTAGCTTGGCAAAAAACAGGGTTAAAGTCCCTAAGAGTTCAGAGTTGTGAATCTGTGTCTAATGACTGCAGTTTTCCATTAATTTAACTGTCATTAGAGCCCGTTCTGTTTGTTGGCTGCTGCTTCTTCAGTGTTAAGACCACATTGTTGTGTTTAAGTGTCAAATGAGTCTACAATGCACTTTTTATTAGAAAGAAGAAATAAAATACATTTTTCTTTGTGTTTATCTGATTCTAACTCTATATATTTAATATGGAGATTAATCGTGAGTTAACTATGGAAATAAATGCGATTAATCGCGTGTGACAGCCCTAGTTTGAACATTTCTGAAGGACAGCAAAGCTGGGAGAAGCTCTTAGGATCATCTATGAGAGGACTTTAAAGAGAAGGTTTCCTACGCCAGCCTGATCTCACAGGAGGGCGCATCATCACTAAACTGTTTAACGCTGGAAACGGGCTCAAAACCGGCATCATCGCCACTTTTTCTGCTCATTCCATGGAGACATGGTGGATAATAGATGGACAACCAAATAAAATCAGCTGACAAACATGTAGCAGAGAGGAAGGTGTGGTAGAAAGCTTCACAGGTCTCCATCGGTGGGTTGGGGAGTTGTTTTCGTAGCTTGGCAACAACACGGCCGATGATGTTTTAGACCCATGTGGCCACGGCTTCTGAAGCAGCATTATAAAGATCTAAGATGTGGGCGAAGTTGGATGGTGCAGCTCCACCTTTCCACTGATCACAGCAGGAGCTACTCATTAGAAACAGGATTCATACACACTGCTTTGAGCAGGATATAGATAAAAAAAAAAGTGGTTCTTAGACACAACTATATAACTAAATATCATCATATTTCATCTGCAAATACGGTCCATTTGCTGTGAAACAACCTGAACATACCTGTATCTACCACACCATGTGCTGCATGCACTCACTGCTTATTGCACTCCTGGTTAGATGTTAAACTGCATTTTGTTGCTCTGTTCGTGTTAAAGTTGAATCCAATATAGTCTAATATAAATGTAATAAAACGAGAGGAGTTCAACTCCACATTGTGGGTGTGGTTGGCCTCCATCTTTGCTCCGGCCCTGTGTGAGTGTAGCGTTGTGTTTTGGTGCTGGAGCCAGAGCTCAGGAGGAGGAAACAAAGCACTGGTTCTAAGTCTGAACCAGCACTGGTGGAAAACCCGCCCAGTTAAGAGCTGAATTATTTCTCCAGGTTTATGTTCAAACAGGCCCAGGTGGTCTTTATATGCTCCAAATTTCCCTACTTTTGCATCTTTTTGTAAAAACAGTGTATTTTTGTACATTCTCACTCATATTTTTCTGCTAAATGTGCAGGAAACTGTGACAGTTTGAAAATCAGCCCATTAATTAAATATTTAAATCCTGGTTTTATGACAAAATCACCATTTAATTCACTTAAAAGACGACGTCTGTGCAGTGAATTCAGCGGTTCTCACATGTGAATGAACTGGATCCAGCTGTAAACCGGGGCTGTCTCTGTTTGGCCTTTTCAGATGGAAGAAGACTGTGATGTGCCTAAAACTGTGGTGAAGCTGAGGCGAACCCCCTCCGACAGCCCCCGACCCGCCTCGACTCCGCCTGTGATCGCAGCCTCGGCCGTTCAAGACGAAGACGAGGAGGAGAAGATCATCGCAGAGCTGGAGGTGAGAGTGGACGATCGACTGGTAGCACGGCTGCAGATTCCTGTTCCCAAATGTTGTGTAATAACGTTTCCTCGCAATCTTCCTTAAAACGACAAAGATATTTCAGAGAACACCTGTAAAAGATTCCTCTCGTAGTAAAGCGTGCAGCAGCCGACTAAAGGCCGAGCCTCCCTGCCTCCTTTGGTCCTCGGGCAGAAAGGTAAATCTAAAACCCGCAGCATCCGTCTGCTGCTGCCTCACCTCTGAGCTTCTGTTTCCACTGACTGCCGCCTTTTTGTTTTCTACTGTTTACTTCCTGCTGCTGCTCAAGCTCTCATAACAACTAATATGAAGCGTGTGAAAACCTGGAACTAAAGCTAGGAGAAACGTGCTGCACGTGTTGGTTCGTTTAGCTGTTTTCTAACCCTCAGAACAAGCTTCAGACTGGGAGGATTAGAGGTTTAAACATGCTCTCCACTTCATTTCTCAGTATATAAGACATTAAAAAGGGAAAAAAACGATATATTGTCTTTATTTAGCTGTAATCTGCAAGAAAAAAGGGGAAAAAGTCAGATTTCACCCTCTAAATATAAAGCAGCAATTCTGTTAAAACATTAGAAACTAACATTATGCGTTGATTAAATGATTAAAATAGTCAAACTGCACCGTTTTCTGTTAAGTTATCACAGAATTCATCTAAATCTGCTCCACGAGACGGAGAAATGCATGAAAACTCAAAAACATTCGGATCACGTCTGCAGCTACATTTTAGATGTGAAGTTATGTGATAGATGGCAGAATATTCAGTGTACAAAGAAAGAAAATTCAATTTAATCTTGACATAGATTCCTCTCAGCAGTCAAAGCTTTTTCATGAGAACAAAGTGTTTTATTAAATCTCTTTTTTGCCAAAAGTATTCGGATAACTGAGCTCCATGTTGTGTTTCAACAGAAGATTTTATTATCACAGCTATGATGAAGTGTTAAGATGAAACATCAGAGAGCAGAAAGCCCAAAGAAACCAAAACGTCTGTAGTTTAAAAGTCTTAATTCAGGCCGATGTTTTATAAATATGAATCAAGAATCTTTCTCTTCTGAGCCACAATGAATTCCACTATGAGAAAGCTTCATCATTTCAGTGAGGAAGCATTCAGAGGCTCGTGTAAAAGGCGCTGCAACGATGACCAGAAGCACACGGCTAAGCTTCAGGAAACCAGCCAGAGCCTGATGCATTGATCTGATTGGTCTAAACCCTGCAGGACCTCCTCAGGCCTTCGAGGGGCCGGATGTGGGTATCCCTGGTGTAAATAAACAATAATCATGGCTGTATAATGATTTGCATCCAACCTGGTTGAGTTTAACTCGGGCTGTCATAGCTGACGCGTTAATCACGATGCGATTAATTAATAAAATAACGCTTTTTTTTTTTTTTTTTGATCGCGATTAATCGCAGCCTGAGCAATTGGCTTAATAAATAGGGGCATTTTGTTGTGGTATTTTATGTGTTGTGTTTAAGTGTCAAGTGAGTCTACAAAGCACTTTTTTATTAGAAAGAATAAATAAAAGATAAAAGACATTTTTCTTTGTTTATTTGATTCTAACTCTATATATTTAATATGGAGATTAATCGTGAGTTAACTATGGAAATAAATGCGATTAATCGCGTGTGACAGCCCTAGTTTGAACATTTCTGAAGGACAGCAAAGCTGGGAGAAGCTCTTAGGATCATCTATGAGAGGACTTGAAGCTGCCATTGGTGCCAAAGAGGAGGGTGTGAATATTTCTGTCTTTTCTCTTTTTAACACAGTTACAAAGTGCAAAGTTTGGAGATTTATGCGATTAAAACCGAACAAAAGCGATAAAACTTGAGAGGGTATGTAAGTGCTGTGTGGTTCCAACTGAACTTCTCTTTCTGCTGCTGTCCTCTGCTGACTTCCAGTCCCTCTTCGGACTCTGAATGTGTTTGTGAAACGTTTAACCGCTGCTGTGATCGACTTGCTTTCAGTTTTGCCTCGCAGACTTTATCACAGTTTATCACAGCTCAGGTGACACATTTAGCTGAATAAAGAGGCCTTGTTTTTGTTGGAATTATCACTCGAATGCCACCAGACAGCGAGGTGGAGGAGACAGAGCTGCAGACAGAAAGGATCCTTCTTCTCATGTGCAGATGCTTGAAATTCAGGTCGTGCTTCAAGAGCACAAAGTTGCTTTTAAACTGGGCCGGCAGTGATGAATGAGAGCAGAAACAGCGACTCTTTCTGATGTCGGTCATTAGAACCAACATGGGGACATTTCTGTACTTTTAAAACACGACAAAAAGAAATTCTAACGCAAGAAAGGTGTCGGATTTTCAGGTAAAGACATCAGACGTGTGCCCAACCAAAGGCACAGCTCAAAAAATGTGAATATCGGGGAAAAAGTTAAATATTAGAAGCTCACGGTGTCACATCCTTATCAGCTAATTAACTCAGAACACCTGCAAAGGTTCCCTGAGCCTCTCTCAGGCTCTCAGTTTGGGTCAGTGGGCTGCAGACTGCTGATGTCCAGAAGACAGGAGGATTGGCCATCAAAGGCCACTGCTGAAGAAGCTGGTTGTTCTGCTGCATCCGAGCATATTCAGAGGAAGCTGAGTGGAAGGAACAGGTGCGCCAGCAGCAGGGATAACTGCAGCCGTGACAGGGTTGTCAAGCAAAATCCAGTTAAGAATTTGATGGAGCTTCACAAGGAGTGAGACTGAGGCTAAGGATGGGCGATATGGCAAAAATATCAGATCACGATTTCTTAAAAATAAAACCACGATTTCGGTTTTATCCCAATCTTAAATTGAAAAATGGAAAACAGACAGCGTTGCAGGAGTATTTTCGGCCGGGCAGCTCGTACCGCGGGTCGACTACATGAAGCAGGCGTTTGAAACGGTACCATAAAGATAAAAGGTAACTGCTTCTGTTACCGATCCGCTTTTTTCCACCTCCGATACCGATATCTGAGGTTTAGTATCGGCCGATACTGATCCGATACAGAAAAACAGGATTATGGTAACAAACGGTAAGTTTCATTGTGTGGAAAAGTCTGGGATCACTTACTGACTTAAAAACAAATAAACAGACATAAATGTCCCGAATTACTTATTTATCTAATAATTGTGCACCAGTAAAACGATCTGAACCATGAAAATAAGTGTAACTGGTTCAGTCGGTGCAATTAAGGATTCAAAATCCAATGTAAAACAAAATAAATATTAAATAATAAAGGAAAAAACAACAGCTTCTCCAGCTTGGTAAAAACTAAATCGGAGATAGTCCCAACTTGACGAGTTTTTCACCACTAGAGGGGGCTGAAGACCCTTGGATGAATGCTAATGCTGGACAGGACAAGGGGGGGGAAATAAATAAATAAATGGGCCGATATGGATCGGCCCATAGTCACGATGCCCGATATTCGATCCAAAAATCGAATCGTTGCCTTCGTACCCCAAAGAGAATCTTTCAATGCAGATGAGCTGAAGGCTGCTATCAAAGCAGGCTGTGCATAGAAATGCAGAAGCCTGAGATTTCTGCTTAAAACATCCTTTTTTTATTGATCTTATGTCGTATTCTAATTTTCTGAGACACTAACTTTTGGGTTTTTATTATCTGTGGACCAGAATGATCAAAATGATAAGAAATAAAGGCTCGAAATATGTCGCTCTGTATTGAACTTTTTCACGATATTCTAATTTTTTGAGCTGTGCCCAAATATTTTCTTGTCACAGTGTCCGATAAAAAGGATTTTCTGAGTTTATTCTCCTCATTTTGCAGCCACACAGTTGTGCTAATTCTGTATCTGGAAGCTGAGCTGTACCAAAACAATCAAACCACTTCCTGTTTACATGCAACTGTGGCTCGACTGAGCAGACATCAGCGTCTCTGAGGGTTTAAAACGTGCTTTTTAAAACCAGTTTAATGCCTAAATGTCCTCAAATAACATATTACTTCATCCAAAGATCAGAAAATCTGACTCGACTACGCTATGATGAGGTTTTAGCAGAGCATGTGTATTTCTAAGTGCTTTTAAACCACTATCAGATGTTAAAGAAGTGTCCAAAGTGTTAGAAACCCTAAAGAAATACATGATTTTCCTGTCTGCTGTGTATTTACAGGCAGCGCCACCTTCAGGCTTTGAAATTCACGGTTGTTTTGTGCTATAAAAATAAAAATACCTGTTTTAGATTCTGCTTTTTGCAGGTTTACAGTGTGTAAACGGTGTAGAAAAGCAGCTCAGATAGATAAGAGTGGGTTTAAAGCGTTATGACAGGCGTATGTGTGCCCCCCCCCACCCCTGTTGATACCCCCTCTTCTGCCCCCACAGTACAGCAGTAACTCCCCGGGGCCGACGAAGGGCCCGACGGTCGCAGCCCGGCTCAAACACCTTCAACAAGGCAGCCTGGAGAGGCCCAAGACCCGCAAGCAGAAAGAGGATTTCCCCAAAGTCCAGGGCCAGCAGCAGGTATTCCACTTCTAAACTTCCACCTCAGATGCTTGGCCTGCCTCTGGCTCCTCCCTCTGCGGTCACTTCAGAGGAAGCTCCTCCCCCTGCGGCTCGTGCCGGACGATAAACTCTGTAGGCTCTTCCAGCGACGCTATGAGGGAGCGATCTGCAGAAACGGGATTTTCTTCCCAGTTCTTGATGTTTGTTTTAACATTTGAGTTACTGGATCTAACCTAGCTTGCTTAGAGATCAAGTTTTTGTCGTACGAGTCTGTTGATGTCTTGATTTCCTGGGGAAGGTTTTGGTGGTGCTTGTGGCTAATTAAACTAGCTTTATTTCCATAGGCAGATGCATTCAGAGGCATCTTTTACCTCCGTTGTGCGACACGATCTTCAGTAAAAAGCCACGGAATGATTTTTATATCAAGGTCTAAACGATGTTGTTTCACTTGTCCGCCCATGTATCCCTCCTCCCTCCTCCATCTCCATCCAGTAATTACACCACGTTGCTCTTCTTCTGTCACCCATCCTTTAACCTGAAGGTTAGCAGGCAGCGCTGCAGTTTCAGTACGTCGGCGAAGCCAGCAGAAAGGTTCACATTCCAGCCAAGAGGCCAGTCCGTTAAGCTAGCTCACTTGCCTTTTAACAGCTATAATGCTACGACTTATTATGCAAGACGATGAGAGTGAGTACGAGGTGGAAGGTTGAATGTAAGCAGGGAACGAATTAGGAGGAGGAATAGTGACTGGAAGCATTTAAATCCTAGAATAATAGAAATAGAAGTGAAATATTTCACTTTTTGATTAAAAACATTGAAACTAATGCCATTTAAGACATTTATCTGAGCTTTTTAACCCCTCAGAGATCCCAATTTGAGCTAATTTGGCTTAGATTCTACTTCCCATTAGTTTTTAATATCGATTGTTTTCTCAGAGGCCTTCAGATGTTTTGTCCAACCAAAAGCCAAAACCTGAATTTATGGTAGACAGAATGTCATAAAAGTACAGAAAATATCCATCAGTAACTGGACATTTTACCAAGATGTTTGAAAACGCTTTGTTGGTATATAAATAATGAAAAATCGTATCTTTCCTTCTGTTTTAATGCATTAAATAATCGGAGGGACTTCCTGGAACTATGTAAAAAGCACACGAATCATGTGATGATCCAGTGGGTTGAACTTAAGGTTTATTTCGTGATTTCACGTTAAAACCAACTCTCTCGTCTGAGCGTGACCCAGCCGGGCAGCTCTCGCTCAGAATAAAACCAGGAGAAGGGGGATGGTGGCGTGAACAACCCGAGAGTCTCCGGTCCTGCACAGAACTGAGGCAATGGCGGGCAGAGATGTGGGCGGGGCTACAGTGGCACATTCATAGATCCCTCGTCAGGAAAGGAACCACGAATGGTTTGTTTTTCATGGCAAAAAACGGATAAATCTACGGCTAACTTGAATAAAGTTGCCTTCCCGTTCTAAATGTTCACGTAAATGACATAAAACATCGTGTTTTTGCTCCTGAAGCAGCTTTTATTGCGACGTTTTAGTTCGGGTCAGAGGGCGAGAAGTTCCCGTTAGAGGGGGACGGTTCTGATGAAGCGTTGTGGGGGGGTTAGACACTCTGAATGAGCCCGTCCGTCAGCGAGGAGACAGATTGGTCAAATCCCGAGTTGTTGTCCCTTTTTGTCCCTCTAAGAACAAATGAAGCTCACAGATAACGACACCAGTTGTGATGTCATCAGTGATGTCATTGCATGCAAATTAGGCGATTCCATTTCCTCCCTGGGAGTTAATTTACATGCCCGCCCTTCTGGGGGCGCTGCAGAAAGACCCTAAAATAAAGTTGCTATGAAGCAGGATCGTCCTTTTTAGTTTTCCACTCGGGTTTCAGGCCTTCCTCTACGTGAACCTCCATCTTTAACCTTCCTCTACGTAAACCTCCATCTTTAACCTTCCTCTACGTGAACCTCCATCTTTAACCTTCCTCAGCGTGAACCTCCATCTTTAACCTTCCTCAGCGTGAACCTCCATCTTTAACCTTCCTCAGCGTGAACCTCCATCTTTAACCTTCCTCAGCGTGAACCTCCATCTTTAACCTTCCTCTACGTGAACCTCCATCTTTAACCTTCCTCAGCGTAAACCTCCATCTTTAACCTTCCTCTACGCGAACCTCCATCTTTAACCTTCCTCTACGTAAACCTCCATCTTTAACCTTCCTCTACGTGAACCTCCATCTTTAACCTTCCTCTACGCGAAACTCCATCTTTAACCTTCCTCTACGTGAACCTCCATCTTTAACCTTCCTCTACGTGAACCTCCATCTTTAACCTTCCTCTACGTGAACCTCCATCTTTAACCTTCCTCTACGCAAACCTCCATCTTTAACCTTCCTCTACGCGAACCTCCATCTTTAACCTTCCTCTACGCGAACCTCCATCTTTAACCTTCCTCTACGTGAACCTCCATCTTTAACCTTCCTCTACGCGAACCTCCATCTTTAACCTTCCTCTACGTAAACCTCCATCTTTAACCTTCCTCTACGCGAACCTCCATCTTTAACCTTCCTCTACGCGAACCTCCATCTTTAACCTTCCTCTACGCGAACCTCCATCTTTAACCTTCCTCAGCGTGAACCTCCATCTTTAACCTTCCTCTACGCGAACCTCCATCTTTAACCTTCCTCTACGTGAACCTCCATCTTTAACCTTCCTCTACGCGAACCTCCATCTTTAACCTTCCTCTACGTAAACCTCCATCTTTAACCTTCCTCTACGCGAACCTCCATCTTTAACCTTCCTCTACGCGAACCTCCATCTTTAACCTTCCTCAGCGTGAACCTCCATCTTTAACCTTCCTCTACGCGAACCTCCATCTTTAACCTTCCTCAGCGTGAACCTCCATCTTTAACCTTCCTCTACGTGAACCTCCATCTTTAACCTTCCTCAGCGTAAACCTCCATCTTTAACCTTCCTCAGCGTAAACCTCCATCTTTAACCTTCCTCTACGCGAACCTCCATCTTTAACCTTCCTCTACGTGAACCTCCATCTTTAACCTTCCTCTACGTGAACCTCCATCTTTAACCTTCCTCTACGTAAACCTCCATCTTTAACCTTCCTCTACGTGAACCTCCATCTTTAACCTTCCTCTACGTGAACCTCCATCTTTAACCTTCCTCTACGTGAACCTCCATCTTTAACCTTCCTCTACGTGAACCTCCATCTTTAACCTTCCTCTACGCGAACCTCCATCTTTAACCTTCCTCTACGTGAACCTCCATCTTTAACCTTCCTCTACGTGAACCTCCATCTTTAACCTTCCTCTACGTGAACCTCCATCTTTAACCTTCCTCTACGTGAACCTCCATCTTTAACCTTCCTCTACGTGAACCTCCATCTTTAACCTTCCTCTACGTGAACCTCCATCTTTAACCTTCCTCAGCGTAAACCTCCATCTTTAACCTTCCTCAGCGTAAACCTCCATCTTTAACCTTCCTCTACGCGAACCTCCATCTTTAACCTTCCTCTACGTGAACCTCCATCTTTAACCTTCCTCTACGTGAACCTCCATCTTTAACCTTCCTCTACGTAAACCTCCATCTTTAACCTTCCTCTACGTGAACCTCCATCTTTAACCTTCCTCAGCGTGAACCTCCATCTGTAACCTTCCTCTACGTGAACCTCCATCTTTAACCTTCCTCTACGTGAACCTCCATCTTTAACCTTCCTCTACGTGAACCTCCATCTTTAACCTTCCTCTACGTAAACCTCCATCTTTAACCTTCCTCTACGCGAACCTCCATCTTTAACCTTCCTCTACGCGAACCTCCATCTTTAACCTTCCTCTACGCGAACCTCCATCTTTAACCTTCCTCTACGTGAACCTCCATCTTTAACCTTCCTCTACGTAAACCTCCATCTTTAACCTTCCTCTACGCGAACCTCCATCTTTAACCTTCCTCTACGCGAACCTCCATCTTTAACCTTCCTCTACGCGAACCTCCATCTTTAACCTTCCTCAGCGTGAACCTCCATCTTTAACCTTCCTCAGCGTGAACCTCCATCTTTAACCTTCCTCAGCGTGAACCTCCATCTTTAACCTTCCTCTACGTAAACCTCCATCTTTAACCTTCCTCTACGTGAACCTCCATCTTTAACCTTCCTCTACGTAAACCTCTATCTTTAACCTTCCTCTACGTGAACCTCCATCTTTAACCTTCCTCTACGTGAACCTCCATCTTTAACCTTCCTCTACGCGAACCTCCATCTTTAACCTTCCTCTACGCGAACCTCCATCTTTAACCTTCCTCTACGTGAACCTCCATCTTTAACCTTCCTCTACGTGAACCTCCATCTTTAACCTTCCTCTACGTGAACCTCCATCTTTAACCTTCCTCTACGTGAACCTCCATCTTTAACCTTCCTCTACGTGAACCTCCATCTTTAACCTTCCTCTACGCGAACCTCCATCTTTAACCTTCCTCAGCGTGAACCTCCATCTTTAACCTTCCTCTACGTGAACCTCCATCTTTAACCTTCCTCTACGTGAACCTCCATCTTTAACCTTCCTCAGCGTGAACCTCCATCTTTAACCTTCCTCTACGCGAACCTCCATCTTTAACTTTCCTCTACGCGAACCTCCATCTTTAACCTTCCTCTACGTGAACCTCCATCTTTAACCTTCCTCAGCGTAACTTTGGCCTGACTGAACATTTGGATGGACAAACCGTCTGCAGCCGTGAGAGACTCTCAGGAGTCTGATGGGAGGAAGATGTCCGTCACTCATTAGCAGCAGCAGAGCGGCGGCGGCCCTCGGTTTTTTAATTTGGTGCAGAGAGGAGCCGCAGAGACTCTGCTGCTGCCGGCGAGTTTAAAGAAAGACGGGCCACAAACATGCCTCCTCTTCTCTTCTCTCCTCACCAACTCCTCCTTATTCCCTCTCATCGGGTTCCCTTTCCTCTCTCTGTCACCTCTCCTTGTTTCCTTGTCTCTACCCTCATCTCCTTATGTCACCTTTCACTTCCTCATCTACTTGTTTCTTCCTTTTCCCTCGTTTCCTCTCCTTGTTTCCTTCCATCATCTTTGTTCCATGTCTCCTCTCCTTGTTTCCTTGTTTCTTCCTTTTCCCTCGTTTCCTCTCCTTGTTTCCTTCCATCATCTTTGTTCCATGTCTCCTCTCCTTGTTTCCTTGGTCCCTCATTTACTTCAACTTGTTTTTTCATTGTTTCTTTTTCTCTCATCATCTCCTTTTTTCCTTTTCTCTGCTTACCCTCCATCCACCCTGTCTTGTCACCTTTCTTAATTCCTCTCCTTGTTTCCTTGTCTCCACCCTCATCTCCTTAGGTCACTTTTCACTTCCTCATCTACTTGTTTCTTCCTTTTCCCTTGTTTTCTCTCCTTGTTTCCTTGTCTGTACCCTTCATCTCCTTATGTTCTCACCTTCCTCATCTACTACTTGTTTCTTCCTTTTCCCATGTCTCCTTCCATCATCTTTGTTCCATGTCTCCTCTCCTTGTTTCCTTTTCTCTGCTTACCCTCCATCCACCCTCTCTTGTCACCTTTCTTAATTCCTCTCCTTGTTTCCTAACTGCATGTCATTTCCTGTCTCCTCTCCTTGTTTCCTTGTTTCTTCCTTTTCCCTCGTTTCCTCTCCTTGTCTCCTTCCATCATCTTTGTTCCATGTCTCCTCTCCTTGTTTCCTTTTCTCTGCTTACCCTCCATCCACCCTCTCTTGTCACCTTTCTTAATTCCTCTCCTTGTTTCCTAACTGCATGTCATTTCCTGTCTCCTCTCCTTGTTTCCTTGTTTCTTCCTTTTCCCTCGTTTCCTCTCCTTGTCTCCTTCCATCATCTTTGTTCCATGTCACCTCTCCTTGTTTCCTTTTCTCTGCTTACCCTCATCCACCCTCTCTTGTCACCTTTCTTAATTCCTCTCCTTGTTTCCTAACTGCATGTCATTTCCTGTCTCCTCTCCTTGTTTCCTTGTTTCTTCCTTTTCCCTCGTTTCCTCTCCTTGTCTCCTTCCATCATCTTTGTTCCATGTCTCCTCTCCTTGTTTCCTTGTTTCTTCCCAGCCTTGTCTCATTTTATCTCCTCATCCTCCTCTCCCTTTCTTGTTCCCTTTCATCTTCTCCCTCGTTCCCTCTCCTTGTTTCCTAATTGCTCTGTTCTATTCCTTCAGTCTCCTTTTTGTTTCATTTTCACACCTCTCTCCTGTCATATCTCCTCCTCTCCTCCCCTCATCCTGCCCTTTCCTGCCCACTTTCCCCGCTGTCATCGCTGTCATTTGATCGCCTCTCTGCTGCTTCCTCTCCTTTGTACTCCTCTTCCTCCTCTGCTGTTTCCACTGCGTCACAGAGGAGGAAGAGGAGCTGAATGAGGGCACATTTTCTGACAGCAGTGCAGCTCTGCATCATTTCTGCCTGTTTGCAGCTCAGCGACAGCCTCTCTCGTCTACCCGAGAGCACGAGGACTGTCACGCCGATGCACCAAAAACCCAACATCCCGGTCGGCCAATCAGATCGAAGCGTAGAGCAGCGGTAGTGCAGGGAGCCTGCGTTCGGCTTCAGTGACTCACTCATCACAGATAACATATTTAACAAAAACTTGAAGTACATTTGTCTGTTAGTAAATTTTGATTTATCTTTTTTCTTTTCCCCTTCACCGCTTCATGTCTCCATTGAATTTTTTCCTCCTTTGCTCTGAAATCCTCCCTCCGCTTGCTTTTTGGGGCAGTGCTGAGCTCATTGATCCAGCCGATCGCTGATGTTTCCCTTCACTGCTTCTTCTAACGTCATTTTTCTGTGAGCCAGTCTTTTCTTTCTCCATTGCTTTGCCTTTTGTCATCCTCTGTCTGCTTCTCAGGTCTCTCAGGTCTCATCTGGACTAATTGCGTGAGGAGTGAGTACTCGGATCATTCCGGTTTTGGACTTCTAATTCCCAGTTCAGACCTTGAAGGTGTGAGATTTTGTCTTTAAATTACGTCCCACTGGGCGAACAGTCGTCCTTTTTTACATTCGGAGGTGATCACAGCGGCTCTGGACCTGCATCATGAAGCAGTCAAACACGTAAAATCCATCTTCCACCATAACTAACAAACACAGTATCTGTGTCCCATTTCCACACCGAATCAAAACCATGCAGAAACAGCCTGTATGCCAATTAAAGATGCTTTTTTTAATGCTTTTTGAGCACAAAAACATAAACAAAGCTGGAAAAACGAGCTATAGAAACGTAAATACTATTACATCATATTTAATCTAATTAAATAGAACAAAGTATGCTTTAAAGAGTCAATGTCAGACTTCAGCTTTAAGCTCAAACAAAGATAACTAGACTCTCACAGCTGGAGACACTTTAAAGATGCCCACTAGTTGTTTAAAATGCATCAAAACTCTGTTATCAGCGTTCAGTCCACAGAATAATCCTGTCAATATTAATGCAACAACTTGAATTATTAGTAGTTTAATAGATATCTGGAGACATATCTGGACATCTGGATACAGTTTGTGAGCTGAAAGAACATCGAAATGTGGGAAAATTAGCTTTGGACATCCTGCCTCAGACAGATCAGAGTCAGAGTTAACATCAACTGAACAAAAACTTCCCCTTTTTGAGTATTTTTTTGGTTGAGAAGGTGTTTTAACTTGGTTTGAATGAAGGAATTAATTTTAGAGAAAAATCTGAAATCGTGCAGAACTCCTCAAAAGGAGCATATTGTGATTTGTTCTTTCTCAAACAGGTTAATATAAAGAAGTTTATGCTTGAAACCAGCTTAGACATGGATAAATATGAAGGACAAAGCAGTTTTAACTGGGTTTGAGTGAAGGAATTCATTTTAGAGTACATCCTGCCTCAGAAAGATCAGAGGTCCTAAACAAATTTAACATCAACTGAACAAAAACTTCCCCTTTTTGAGTATTTTTTTGGTTGAGAAGGTGTCTGAAAGACATCTAAACGGTCCACGTCGGGGCTAAAACTTGGTTAAACCGAGTTAAAAGTTGTACAAACGGAAGTATATTAACAGAAATATACTCTGGAATCAAACTCTGGACCTTCACCTTGAGTCTAATTTGTCTTTCTCAGTGGATTTTGACATCAGTTTCACTATTTTATCACCTTATTAAGACATTTTCTTTGTGGATTCTTGGTATTTTGTCCCTTTAATTAGCACTACATCGTACAGGGCGATATGGGGAAAAAGTCATATCACGATATTTTTCTTCATATCGGTCGATATCGATATATATCGGATCCACTTGATCCCCTTATTTTCCACTCTGCTTATTGGCAGCAAGTCTTTTACGATCCAATAAGCTGCTGAATTTGTGATATTACGGCGTCTCTGAGATTCTGGATGAAGCAGACTCTGTGGTCTTCTTATTGGGGGAGGGTCAGCACCTGTTCTTATTGGGGGAGGATCAGCACCTGTTCTTATTGGGGGAGGATCAGCACCTGTTCTTATTGGGGGAGGATCAGCACCTGTTCTTATTGGGGGAGGATCAGCACCTGTTCTTATTGGGGGAGGATCAGCACCTGTTCTTATTGGGGGAGGATCAGCACCTGTTCTTATTGGGGGAGGATCAGCACTTCTTCTTATTGGGGGAGGATCAGCACCTGTTCTTATTGGGGGAGGATCAGCACCTGTTCTTATTGGGGGAGGATCAGCACCTGTTCTTATTGGGGGAGGATCAGCACCTGTTCTTATTGGGGGAGGATCAGCACCTGTTCTTATTGGGGGAGGATCAGCACCTGTTCTTATTGGGGGAGGATCAGCACCTGTTCTTATTGGGGGAGGATCAGCACCTGTTCTTATTGGGGGAGGATCAGCACCTGTTCTTATTGGGGGAGGATCAGCACTTCTTCTTATTGGGGGAGGATCAGCACCTGTTCTTATTGGGGGAGGATCAGCACCTGTTCTTATTGTTCTTATCCACACCACAACCTTTTCAGGCCCTTCTTATCAGCATCATCCCTCCAGCTGCCGGCATGACTCTATTCCAGCCACGTGATTGGTTCAGCCCGGCGCTCCTCTCGCTGTCATTGGCTATTCGTGTTGTCTGTTAAAAGATGGACGAATGCAATCTATCAAAGTTTCATATCTCTAATCGAGGAAAAGTTATTCCTCCCTTCCCGGTCCGAGCATTGTGCTGAACTCTCTTGGTGTTTATTCTTCTAATTAACAGCTCATTTACAGGAACTCAGAATAAAGAGTCCTGCAGAATAAAACTTTAGCCCCAAAAACAGCAACCGAGGCTGATGGTTATTTCCACGGCAACCACAGCTGGTTCAAAGTGTGAAACTGGGACACAGATTCTGTTTTACTTTCAGAGGTCAAACCTTCCTAAAGTAGTTTATCGTGGAGCTGAAAGGTTTTTGGTGGGAAATCTTAAACGAGAGGATTAATCATAATTAACACTTTGTGCTGCGTGACCTGATGCTGGAGGGAAAGAAAATTAGAGTTTCTAACTAATACATTTTAGGAATGTATTTGTAGCAAGTAAAACCTGAACCGCTCCACAGATATATTGTATATTATTATTATTATTATAATAATTATTATTATTAAATGAGCATTTAGTTTTTGTTTTGAAGAGAACATGTAAAAAAGAAGTGTCATCTATGTTTTATATAATCAAGTTTTTTTGTATTTTTATACTTGAAGACGATTCATACGCATGTAACACATTTATTCTGTAAATTTTTATTTTTCTGCGTTGAAGATTCTTTTATTTTTTCTGCTGACCATGAAACAAACCATGACCACACTTTGTTGTAGAGACCAGGCGGTGCTTGCGAACGGTAAAGTCGTGCCGCCGCATTTCTTAAAAAAGAAAACCAACAAAAAAAAAAAAGCACATGAAACGGTCGCCACGCCAACGGGACGCCTCATACGTAGCTGTTTTCCTCTATTATAACCAACGGTGTGTGTGTGTGTGTGTGTTCAATACACAGAGTACACGGTTTAACCTGTTTATCGATGAACGTGTGATTGTTTAACTATTTGTGGATGTGGAAATCATGTATATAAACCCAAATCATATATGAAAAGAAACCGATTTTATGTGGAATTTTTATAAAAAGGAAAAAAAAAATACTCCAAAATGGCATGCAAACTGTATACATTCCTGGAAATCTGCACGCTGGGTCAACAGAGGTCTCATTTTCTTGTCAATAATTCTGTGTATACCTGTGAGTGTATGATAGAGTAAACAAAAAGTGTACAGTAACATAGAGTTTTGTATTATGTTCAAAATGGGTGAAGCCCCCCCTCCTGTGAGAATAAAGAAAAAACAACCAGAAGATCTCTGAATGATATTGTACATCAGCTAATTCTGTTCCTTCAGTCTGAAAGTGATGCTTGCTGTGTGGGGTAAGTGTTGTTTGTGAATCGTGAAGAATGATAAACTACTACAAAGTCAGTGTACTATAACTAAAGACCAACTAAACAGAGCAAAGCACAGCAGCAACTTTGTGTTCGGAGAGTAAAAGTTGCTGCTTCGTGTGAGAAAAATCAACCAGACAAAAACGGTTGCTGCTTTTGTACATTCCTGTTGTGTTTTTGTGACAATAAAGGTGACCCTCTTATACATCAAGGCTGTCGGTGTCTCATTTGTTGATTCGAAGAAGGGAATGAGGTCATAAGCCCCGCCCCCTCGGCGTCGGCACATCAAGCCAAGAGTAAAAACATCAAGTTGTCTTGGAATGATTTGGTCCCACGTGTGGTTTCGTCATGTTTACTTCTCACACCGATGCTCAGATGTTTATTTTTAGACAGACTCCGCCTCCCCGCCTGCCGGATCCGGTGAGCCCTGAAGTCGAAGGTAATCCACCCACATCAAACATCATCTTATGGTCACATTCGTTCAAAGGAACAGACGCTGGACCTGCTGTTAAACATGACACAGATGCAGATTATCACTCTGCTGAGGTTCATCTTGTTTCTGAGCTTTCAGACGAAGGCTATCGGAGGAAATTAGAGAACTGCTCACGGACTTCCTCTTGTGAAACAAGACTCTGGATCCAAACCAAAGCGACGGTTCTCATCTTCCCTGATAAATCCTGATAAATAATGGGGATCTCAGGCATGGCACACATGGCTTGAATCATACCTCACTGGTTGTTCTCTCAAAGTTTGATGGGAAGGACAAACATCTTGCTACTGGGATGCCCCACGGCTCAATCCTGGGGCCCCTTCTCTTTGGAAAGTGCACCACCTCCTGGAGCCTGCTGGCTGCATTGCTTCCTTCATCACTGCTATGCAGATGATTCTGACACATCTTCTTGAATGAAGATGCACCATCTTCAGCTAAACATCTGTAAGAGCGAGCTTTTGGTCCCCCCCAACCAAGACTTATCCCCTTGTTCTTGAACTATCCCTCCTACAAAGGTTGGACGTCGTAATGACTGACCAGATACCTCCGACCCTGTTGCTTTACGCTCCACAGCATGTATCTAAGCCTCTCAGCTCCTGGTTATCTCCCGCCTCTTCTTCTTTTGTTATCCCTGAAGGTTCCTGGTAAGTTTTTATTTTGGAAATCAAGACTCACCGTAGCTTAAACCTGCAGTTAAAACTCTCCTGTGGCCAATCATTGCCCTCACAGAGGCGCTTTAAGTCACAGGATCACCAAAGTGATCAGGATTCACCTTCTGAGGACCATGAATGTACTGTTTAATCCAGATAAAAGCTGAACTCTTCCTTCCACCATCTGCAGAATACGAACCAGTTCTCTGCCTATAAACCGAACATGGAGCCATGTTACCTGCATGCAGCCACCGTTGGATCGCCAGGAGGTTCAGATGCATCTTCAAGCAGAGGTAAGGTGGTAAACTGGAGTTAAAATAGTGATTATAGATTATTCAGATGGCTCCACATGGCCAAAAATCCTTTTATCAGACCCAGCAGAAGTCTTTAATTCGCCCAAAAATACTTAAAAACGGCTCATGTGCGCCACATGAGTCGGTTTGTATAAAGCAAACCTTTAGTTTGAGTTCAAGCATGACAGAGTTATTGTGTAACGATGTTTCCACATGAAAGCAGCCAGCGTGAGTGTGGGAGGTTTGTAATAAGCAGATGAAATGAAAGAAGCTTCCAGCCGGTAGGGCTGAGGCTGGAGAAGGCAGCGTTGTGTAGCAACCGTCCTTAATAAATGATGAATGTGTTATCGTGCTAAATAGTGCAGCAGTTTTAATCATGTTGACTCTGGAGTGTTCCCCACTGATAAATGTCACAGATTATCGCCTCAAAACCAAACAAATATGTGCTCGGTTAAAGCTGCGCTGCAGCCGAGCTCCTTCAGATTAGATGAGGGTGGAATGATTGACGAGGAGGAGCCGAGGGTAACGGGACGGGACGAAGAGGAAGATCAAACGAGGGACTTTGCTGCTGTTTTCATCCTGATTGTACAGAATTTGAGGCTTAATGTGTTATGTAAACCTCACACAGCCATGCTTAATGGCTTGAAATGAAGCGCAAACTTGTATCATTGACTGTGTACAATATAATTACTTTTAACGGAGCATATGAGGCCATCGGCTTCAGCTCAGCCCACCATCATAGTTCACAAGTTTGTAGCATCCTGTTTGACAGCTGCTTCAGCCCCCATCCTCTGCTAACCACCTTCACTCCTTCCTCCTCCTCTTCATGCCACATCTGAAGCATGTCAGCATTGCTGCTCATCCTGTGGTTTGCTGTGAAAAAGCTGGGCCTCTTGGTGTGATTATCATCACCTCGCTGATGTCTGATGCTTGGCAGAAGTGCACCGATGCAGATGTGAACAGGTTCTCGTGTTGGGTCTTTACAGCTCGACTTTCTTCTGCTTCCTCTGGAAATAGTCATGTCTGAGCTCTCTGAAACAGTTGCTTTCAGAGTGAGCCATTATGCTACAATCTTCTGAGGTTTTAGTGAGATATACGAGGCAGGTTTTGGTAAGAATACCTGTTGGTTTAAGCACAGGGGTTCTTGTTTAAGCTCTCTTTTCACAGCTGTCTTATTGACAGTCTGCTTTTAGGGGTGGAGACTTAGCACATGCTTAACCCCGCCCACCCAGCCCATCTGGTGAGGTCAGCAGCTACTCAAAACAAACATAATGAAGCTGTTCCTCCAGTTGTACCAAAAACACTCCAGCTCTATATATAGAAACAGATATAGTTACTCTATTGATCCCAGAGGGAAATAGTTTAGCATGTAGCTGTAAGTTAGCTCAGATGCTAGCAAACAATGCTTTCTGTTAAACGGTAATGGACCAAGCTGGAGATGTGCACAGCGTCACTCGTAGTAATGCATGTGTAGCGTTAATTACTGTATATTAACCTCATTAAACAATTATACCTGGAGACCTACATCTTTATCAGAAACATGCAGATAATGTAACGTTAACAGGAGAGTGTTGTGTTGGAAACACACCTTAAACACAGCTGCAGGTTGTCTGAGTTACAGAAACTAGAAAGCTTCAGCTAACAAAGTAATGAGGGAACAATAATGTTCATCTTTCAGAAGGGAACAGCAGTAACTCCTTAGAAGTTGGTGTATGTCATCTTCATTAGCTAAGCTGTTAGCGTTAGCTGCTGCTAAAGGAAAAAATAAATCAGTAAATAAACCATGAGGAGTTATTTCTCAGATGCTTCCATTTCCCTGCTCTGAAGTTCAGGCTCTGAGAGTTGGAACTGATCCTCTTTGTGGCTCAGTTCCTTCAGTCCAGCGTTGAACTGGACCAAGTTGTTAAAACAGTGGGATGAAAAGTGGCTGCTGCACATTCACAGTCTTTAGCTAACTCTGCTGGAACATTAGCCTCAGATATAGTTTATCCACTGGGCTCTTATATCCTCTGAGGCTGCTGCTGGATGGAAGATGCATGCTCCTCAGTGCAGAACATTTCCACCAGAAGCTGGCTTCATCTGTCCAGCTGGGTGGATGTGAGTGGGCGGGGCTTAGCACTTTAGCTTAGCTCCTCAGTGCAGAACATTTCCACCAGAAGCTGGCTTCAACCGCCCAGCAGGGCTAAGCTAAGGCTTAGCACCTTAGCTTAGCTCCTCAGTACAGAACATTTCCACCAGAAGCTGGCTTCAACTGTCCAGCTGGGCGGATGTGAGAGGGCGGAGCTTAGCCTTAGCCTTCAGTGTGAACGTAGCCTTTGTACCACATTTAGCGAGTATTCAGACTTCTCCGGTGACTTTTTCTGGTGGAGATGTTTTGAGTCTGACATGAAAGCCTGTATCGTTGCTGCGTGGCCCCTCCCCATCCCAAGGCCCGGTCTTCTCACAGCTGTCCCTCCCAGCTGCAGTCAGAGCAGATGTTGCATGCATCTGGTCAATTATGCAAATTAGGTGAGGAAAGTTGCTAACCGTCAGTTAGCAACTTTTAGGACTTTCCTTGGTGAGGAGTTGGCAACACTGACATCAATGGACTGTTTATTAGTGCTCAGTCGTTGTTTATATTATATATTATATGATATACATGCTTTGAATAAACAGGCTGACGTCGATTTTATGATTCGATTAATAATGCAGCATTAATTATGACGAGCAAAATGTTTCATGACTTAATTCTCAGCTCAGACCTTTTGAAGCAAATGCATAACAGCTAAACTTCTCCTTCAAAAGATTCAGTTTGTATTCTTCTTCTGTCTATAAATTGTTAAAAATGCTCATTGTAACGTCTTCTAGTCTCCAAAGTGGAGGATTTAAATGTCCTAAATTTAGTCTGCATCCAAAACCTAAAAGAATCAGTTTTAAGGAAACTGAAAATGATTATTTAATAGATGTTTTATTCTCAGCAAACATAATATTCTAACATGTGTTCAGTCACTTCTACAGTTTTAAGGTTTTCCTGCAGTTTTCAGAGTATCAGGAGACATGAATTGCAGTATAAACTGACCTCAGTGTGGCAGAAAGTGTTGTATAAACCGGCATAATTGGCCACATGAGAGCAGCTCTGTGCAGGAAAACGCCAGAAACTGACTATTTATTTCCATCCATGATTAAAGATGTACAAAGGTTAGAAGGTGAGAAGCAAACCGTTTTACTGCTGCAGTTTCCAAACTCCATGAAAGAGGAAGCAAATATCAGTGAGTGTTTAAACCTTCATGGTGTCGCTTCCCTGGAAGAGGCTTTCGCATGTGAAACACTGGCCTTGGTTGGTCAGTTTAGCCTTTAATGAGATTTATTTATATATATATATATATATATATATATATCCCCAAACCCCCCCATGTTGGTCATCTCTCTCTATCTCTAAGCGGGAGTTTAGAGGGCAGCTTTACTCCATTCAGCGTTGGTTGTGAGCCTCAGAACAGCATCGGCGGTGCATATTAAAGGTCATAAACAGCAAATTCTAATTAATCGTTAAAACCAATTTATCGTCCAGCCCAACCTTAAAC